>NC_043705.1:4608012-4613165 GCF_006229205.1 Suricata suricatta
CACTTAGCATGACACCTTCGAGGTCCATCCACTTTGCTACAAATGGCCATATTTCATTCTTCCTCATTGCCATGCAGTACTCCATTGTATATATATACCACATCTTCTTGAGCCTCTTCAACAGGTAGTATTGGGAGAGCTGGACAGGAACATGTAGAAAAATGAAATTAGACCACTTTCTTACACCATTCACAAAAATAAACTCAAAATGGATAAAAGATTTGAATGTGAGACAGGAAACCATAAAAACTCTAGAGGAGAAAGCAGGAAATAGCCTCCTAGACCTCAATCACAGCAATTTCCTCCTCGACACATCCCCAGAGGAAGGGAATCAAGAACAAAAATGAACTACTGGGACCTCATCAAGATAAAACAGGGCAAAGGAAACAATAAAAAAAAAAAACCTAACAGGCAACCGACAGAATGGGACAAGATAGTGACAAATGGCATATCAGATAAAGGGCTAGTATCCAAAATCTACAAGGAGCTCACTAAACTCTGTACCCAAAAAATGAATGATCCAGTGAAGAAATGGGCAGAAGACCTGAACAGACACTTCTCCAAAGAGGACATCCAGATGGCCTACAGGCACAGGAAACGATACTCAGCGTCACTCATCATAAGGGAAATACAAATCAAAACCACACTGAGAGACTACATCACACCAGTCACAGTTGCTAAAATGAACAAATCACCCCAATGTTCATAGCGGCACCTTCTACAATAGCCAAATCATGGAAAAAGCCTAAATGTTCATCACCTGAGCTTTTTTTTTTAAACCACAGAAGAACATCTTCATGGTCCTTTGTAGGCAAAAATTTCTTAAAGTGGACACACAAAAAAAGTGCCCATGATAGAAGTAAGAATTTATAAACTGATCTCAGGTAAAACTGAAAAACTTTTAGTCATCAAATGACAGCGTTGGGGTGCCTAGGTGGCTCAATCGGTGACACATCTGGCTCTTGATTCTGACTCAGGTTATGATCTCACAGTTCTGTTCACGACCCAGCTCCTAGATGGGCTCAGCACTGACGTGGAGCCTACTTCAGATTCTCCCTCTGTCTCTACCCCTCCCTTGCTGATGTATGTGCACGCACATGCTCTCTTTCTCTCTCAAAATAGATAAATAAACTTAAAACAAAAACAAAAAACAGGGACACCTGGGTAGCTCAGTTGGTTAAGCATCCAACTTTGGCTCAGGTCATCACCTCCCATGTTGGTGAGGTCAAGCCCCACATCTAGCTCTGTGCTAACAACTCAGAGCTTGGAGCCTGCTTTGGATTCTGTGTCTCCTTCTCTCTCTGCCCCTCCCCCACTCACTCTGTCTCTCTCTCTCTTTCTCTCTTTCTTTCAAAACTAAATAACATTAAAAAAACTCAAAAACTAAAAGATAGCTTTAAGAGATTGAAAAGGCAACCAACTCTCAGAGTAGAAGTAGTATTCACAATACATTTATTTATAAAGTACTTACAGCCATGGTTTTTAAAGGCCTACTAGAGGCTGAAGAGCAAAAGGAAGAGTGACCTAGTAGAAAAATTGGCGAAATACTTGAACAACTACCAGCATATGGCAAATTAACATGTGAAATGTGTCTTAACTGAGTTCTCACTTAAATGCCAATTAAACCCAATTCCATCACAGCTCTCAGAATGGCTGAAAAGCACAAACAATACCAAGCGTTGGTAAGTGGTGAAACAGTTGGAACCTTAAATACCTGGGAGTGAAAATTGGTACAACCAATTTGTAAAAGTAGTGTTAGTCACTAAATTTGAATAGATAGATAGATAGATAGATAGATAGATAGATAGATAGATAGATAGGTAGATAGATAGATAGATAGATAGATAGATAGATAGAAAGATAGGTATTACATATAATGACCCAGGAATTTCACTCCTTGGCAAACATCCAACAAAAATGTATACTTATCTTACCCAAAGATATATAAGAATGTTCATCAAAGTACTATTTGTAATAATTCCTAACCTAAAGCTACCCGAGTGTTCCTTAATGGTATGATGGATAAATCATGGTATAGTCACACAGTGGAAGGCTACTGCATATCATGCGAGTGAGTGGTCTACAGTAATTCACAACAATATGGAAGAATGTCGTAAATTCAATGTGAAATCAAAGAAACCAGACACAACACAGTGTGCACACTATAATTCTATTCGAGTAAAGTATGAATACAACAAAGCCATCTTTGGTGATAGAAGTCAGAACAGTGGTGGGCTTAGAGGTAGTAATTGAAAGAGGGGCTTGATGGCATGATGGTATCTTCTGGGTACCAGCCATGGTCTGTTTCACGAATGTGGGCCATTTGGGAAAGTACATAGGTGTGCTACGTACTTTTGAAATATGTATATTATAATTCAGTAAAGAGTAACAGATCAATTTGAAAGTGTCTGGAAATAAAACTTATAGTTCTTTAGATTTATTTTTTAATTTTTTAAATTTTCAATTAAAATGTTTTTATTTTAAAAATATAATTTATTGTCAGATTAGCTAACATACAGTGCATACAATGTGCTCTTGGTTTCGGTGGTGGATTCCCATGATTCATCACTTACATACAACACCCAGTGCTCATCCCCACAAGTGTCCTCCTCAATGCCCATCACCCATTTTCCTCTCCGTGGTGCCCCGCTATCCACCCTCAGTTTGTTCTCTCTAAGAGTCTCTTAAGGTTTGCCTCCTTCTCTGTTTGTAACTTTTTCCCCCTTCCCTTCCCCAATGATCTTCTGTTAAGTTTCTCAAGTCCAATATGAGTGAAAACATACTATCCTCTGCCTGACTTATAGTTTTAAAATCTATTAGTTGGAAGTATAAATGCTTTGCTGGGTTCCAGTACTCCATTATTAGTGAAGAAGAACTGCAACATTGGGCAAAATATCAATGTGCTTTATTATGACTTTGTCTGCACCGGGGACTAAGAGACCACAGTATGTCACCAGGGAAGTTTCCCGGGAATGATTTCTGTAATGATGTGTGCTTCTGCAAACATATTATTTGCTGAAATAAATACTTCAACTCCTCTCAGGATTTGGAGAAACTGTTCATTAAACTGCAAGGGAATGACACAAGAATTCACTGAACAGAAAATAAATAGCCTGCTATGTAGCTTTTCTCTCTCAGATAGATAACTCGGAGATTAATGAGATTACATTGGTGAAAATTGCTCTCTTCTTCCCAACTCAGACCAAATACAAACAAACTAATTGAAAAACATATCACACCTGATGTGTTGTGTTCTAGAGTCCTTTTTTTTTTTTTATTTCTGGGAGGAAAGTCAGTTTAGATTCCATTCAAACCGTATACTATGTTGAACACACTTAGAAAAACGAGGTGGTAATGGGGTGAGTGGGGATAGTTATCCCAAGAAGTATGACTGGGTTTATTAATGGAACGAATTGAGGCTAACAGCTTCTAGGAAATGAGCGATCAATGTGGTTCTCAAGCCCTTTCTTGGAAATCGCTGTTTCTATGCACTTTTCCGTCTACATTTGTTTGTTTGTTTGGATGGACTGTTCTGCTTAGAATCACAACCGTGTGATTATTTAGACGTAATTACTTTACATGGAGCCTCCTGGGAAAAGCTAACTTAACATCTTGCTTTGTATTTGCCTGCACATTGATTGATGAGGCCACTACTGAAGAAAGATAATGAATAGAATCAATATCAGCATTCAACACATAAAAGGAACCAATTCATGAGAAAGAATATAAGTTATAGGGGCACCTGGGTGGCTCAGTCCTTTAAGCGTCTGACTTCAGCTCAGGTCATGATCTCACCATTCCCGAGTCTCAGTGTCACAGCGGGCTCTGTCCTGATACCTCTGAGCATGGAGTTTACTTCAGAGTCTGTGTCTCCCTCTCTCTTTGCCCCTCCCCTGCTCCTGCTCTATCTCTCCTTCTCAAAAATAAATAAACATTAAAAAAATTTAAAGTATAAGTTATAGATCCTCTTGTTTAGGAAAAAATAGTACAATGATCCATGCAAAGGGTAAGGGTTTGGAAATGAAAGACAGTAGCTTGTCTGAGAGTTACAAGGTTCAGAGAGTCACGAGTTGACAGCCTACAGAAGTAGCAGTCAGAAACTTTATTAAGAAGCTTGAGAAATATTGATTTATGTTTCTCCCCAATTTGTATACTATGAATTATTATGTATAATGACATGAGCTAATTTTTTTAAAGTTTTCTCTGAAAGCTGGGGAGTGTTCCCCTTTTGCCTTTTCAAACATCACCGAATGATAAGTCCTTGGAAGTATTAAGTAACTGCTGCTATTTTGGATAAAACCAGAGACCTAACAAGGAGGGTTCAGAAATAAAGAGATAAGTTGAGAGAGAAATATGAGTGTGGACCAAAAATTGCACTAGCAGCTGCTTGGACCCCAGCCCAGCTCCCTGAGTAGGACCTTGTTCCAAGAGATTTGGACGATCAGCAAGGATATCACTGCTCTCCTGCCAATACATAGTTCTCAGCGAACCTACCTAGAGTAGTTTTCCAAGGCTGCTGTAACAAATTACCAGAAACTTGGTGGCTGACAATTCTGGAGGCCAGAACCCTGAATCAAGAGGTGGGCAGAACCACGGTCCCTTTGGTGCTCTGATGGAGAAGACCTTTCTGACTTCTTCCATCTTCCTTGCCTTCTTCGGCTTGAGGCCACATCACTCAAGTCTCTGTGTTCTTGTTGCCTCTTTCTGTTTTGTGTGTCTTCTGCTCTTGTCTTTTCCAAACTCTGCCTCACTTTGTTTCTGTGATTGTTTCTAGAGCCCCACTGGGTCCTCCAGGATAAACTCCTCCTTTCAAGATTTTTACTGAATTGCATCTGTAAAGGCCCTTTTATCTTTTTTTTTTAATATTTTAAAATGTTTTTTAAATTGATTTTTGATAGACAGAGAGAGACAGTACGAGCAAGGGGAGGGTCAGAGAGAGAGGGAGATACAGAATCTGAAGCAGGCTCCAAGCTCTGAACTGTCAGCACAGAGCCCGATGTGGGGCTTGAACCCATGAACCATGAGATCATGACCTGAGCCGAAGCCGGTTGCTTAACCGACTGAGCCACCCAGGTGCCCCAAAGACCCTGTTTTCAACTAAGGTAGTAAGGTAACAGTAAAAGGTTCTAAGAATTAGGGTATATATATATATA
>NC_043705.1:4613265-4628768 GCF_006229205.1 Suricata suricatta
ATACATACATATATATTCTATGTTATGTATTCTCTGTTACTAAGGTAACAGTCAGAGGTTCTAAGAATTAGGATATATGTGTATATATATGTATATATATATACATACACACTACATACACACTATGTATGTGTATATATATATATATTCTATATATTCTATGTTATATTTTCTCTATATGTAGACATATATATGTAGAATTGGGATATGTATATACACACATATATACACATATATACATAATAAAGAGAGAGTCACCCATACACTTTTTTTTAAGTACATATCTTCAATTTTAGAATCCAAATGAGAAAAGAAAACTCTCTCTTTTTGTCTTTTGCATTATAATCATCTCTGAGAGAGACAGGTCCCAAAGGTGTGGTGACAAGAGAATTAAGAAGCAGGGGGCTATGTCTCTCCAGGAGCCAAAGCATTGGTCTCCCGGCTCAGGCATTTTTTATGTTGCTACTTGTCTGACAATAGCAATCACATACAACACAGCATTTGGCATCTTGGCAGATCTTGCACCCACCAAAATACTGGGTTATGAGTACCTCTGGTGCAAGATGAAACATTCTTACCCCTGGCCACGCGTCCATATGATGTCCTTCTGGAGAGAACGAGGAGTCCCCGCAGCTTTCCGACCTGGGAAGGGAACTGCTTTCAGTCCTTGCCGCTCCGTCCCTTTCCTTCAGGACATTCTTACAGTGCCTCTGGCTTCTTGTTCTACAACGCAACTCTAGTCGTGTTGAGATACCTTTTCACATTATTCATTAGTTTGGCATAACAAGCCACAATCTTAGACTTGGAGAGGGATTTGCAGACTCAAAGTTCCCCCACTTGACAGATGAGAAAATTGCTGACCAGTTATGTGGTGTGTGACAAAATTACAAAGGTATGTGAAGAAATGGAGCTACAACCAAAGACCTTGGTCTATTGGGCTTTCGCATTCATGAGACTGATCAAGACATTGCATACTGCTTGGTTTAAGTCATTCATTCTTGCAAGCTGCTCGATAAAGTTTCTTTTTTATTATTTGACAATAAAACCAATACATCTGATTTTTTTTGATTAATTAACTTGATGAGTAAATTAATATTAGTCAAATATGCATGTTTGAGTTCTGTGGGTGCAATAATAAATAAAATTATAGCTCTCTAAAATGGAGACTATACTAAGCAACCTTTTCACAAGCACTCCTGTGTTCGTTGCCTCTCGTTTTTAGTTTCCTTATCCATCTAAGCATTTGCAATATAACTTCAAAAACGGCCTTTACTTTGAAGAAATGAAGAAATACTTAGTTTTTGCTTTTCCCTTTTGGAAGGTTTATTACTAGCCCACTAGGAATACAAATGTGAACCGCTGTATAAGAATGGCATTGCTCAGAGAAACAATAAATATCTGAACAGAGCATACACTTTCATAATCCTAAATTATGCTGTCTTCAGAATTTAGGAATGCATGGCTTTACATAAAAGTCCATGTGGTTGTCTTTTCTCATCATGAAGAACTTCTTTTGAAACAAGATAAAAGTGGAAGTCAATGTGAACCCTGCCTACCCATGGGAGGGTTCTGATGTCTACAAGATAAAAACAGAGAATCCAATTATAAAACAAATGAGAAACTATGTGTGTCTGTGAAGGAAGGAAAAAGGGAAGGAGGGATACAAAGACTGAACAAGAGAGAGACAGAGTAGCAGGAGACATAAAGTCAGAATCACAGAGGAAGAGAAAGGGTTGTTTACAGAGCTTTGATGAACCCATAGCCAGTCTTTGTGTATCTTAATGTTTATTACCAAAAGTACTCTTTGTATGATATTTCTGTGAATAAGTCTAATTTGACTGAAAGCTAACTTAATGGGGTAAATTTTTATTGTAGATTTGGCAGTATCCTTCTCACTTTCTACCCCATCTGAAAAACTGTGAGATCAAGGAAGTAGATTAGTCTTTGAGAGTTAAAGTTTAATCAACACCATGGACATTAGGAAAACAATGCCTGAAAAAAAGTCCTGTTTTCCGAGATGCTAGACCTGAAGTAACCTCTTACAGATAGCATGTGGCGATGTGAAGTGGTTTTGGAGAGAAGCCAGGTAAATAAGCATAGAAAAAAAAACTTACAGTGACACATTTATTATAAGTATTTAGTTTTGAGAGAAAGAGAGAGAGTGAGCTCACATGAACGGGGTGGGGGGCGGTGGTAGAGAGAGAGGGAGACAGACGACCAGAGGGGAGCTCTGCACTGACAGTGGAGAGCCCGATGTGGTGTTGAACTCAGGAACTCATGAACTGTAAGATCATGACCTGGGCTACAGTTGGATGCTTAATGGAGTGACCCACCCAGGTGCCCCAAGACACACATTTTTGACACTCATGTTAGCACCATCCAAGAAAAAGACTTGGCCCACAAACTTTAAGATCTCCAGTTTATTGTTTAAACAGTGGATTCACCTATTTACTTATATTGAGAGGGGCAATGAGAATATAGCCTCTTTTAAAATAAAAAAATGTAATCTTTTGAGTTTTCATCTTAAATATCTTGCTGGATAATATGTATATGTGAATGGCAGCCAGAGATTTGACTGCTAACTGGTAATTTAATCTAGTGTGGTAAGCAAAGAATATTTTAGATAAATACTCAGTCTTAGAATTCTACCCTCTTCCCCATTTCTTTTCAAGCTGTCATTTGGTCATAAGGGAAAGGGAAGGGCAGAAAGGCTCGTCTGAAATCTTGCTGATATCTGCCGAATATCACTGGTGTGGGTAACTGCCTAACTAATCACAGCTAGTCTCTTCTTAAAAAAATTAAAAAATATTTTTTTAAGTTTATCATTTTGGGAGACAGAGATAGAGAGGGAGAGAGTGAACAGGAGAGGGGCAGAGAGAGAAAGGGAGAGAGAGAATCCCAAGCAGACTCCTCACCAGCACCACAGACCCTGACATGGGGCTCAAACTCACAAACCATGAGATCATGATCTGAACTGGAACCAAGAGTCAAAAGCTCAACCCACTGAGGCACGCAGGTGCCCCATGGCTTGTTGGTTTCTATGTTGTGTTAAGGCATTTGCCGCTTTCTTCCCAGCTAACCTTGGCTGCATGTGCCCGGAAAAACTCCCTAACCTGGTCTGTTTGACTCTTAGTTGTTGCCTTGGGATCTCCCTGTTTTGCTACAGCAGACTGCTAAGGGAAGGCTGAGTGTTAACTCATCTATCTTCTGTGTGCCCATTGGGCATATGGACACCTCTAAGTTTAAGTATACCACGCCACGTGGGCACTAAAGGAAGCTCAGTCTTTGCCTCATTGCTTATCTTATTCTGATATGGCTGTTTCTAGATTTGCTTGGGTATAGTTTATATGACAATCAACTTTAGAATCCTCATTTTTTCACACTTTCTAACTCCCCTTTCTTTGATTTTGGCCAGGAGGAGGGATAGCAGGCATGTGTCTGAGTATCTGCTTCTATTAGAACTGAAATCTTACCATCTTCTGCTTGTTATTGACCAACCTTACACAATAAATCTTCTGTATCAGGGCCACCAAGCCTGCATTCCAATTCCAGAATGACAGATAAAGCAATTTAGAGTATTTATTTTTCCTATAAGAAAACTGTTGTCTTAGATCAGAGAGAAGAGGATTCTCTTTTTTTTTTTCTCTTTAGGTTCTTGCTATAACAAGTTGCTAACCCTCTGTTTATCCCCATTTAGGTGGACAGAAGCCTTAGGGTGACTCTACTCGTGTCACACAGCTGGAGATGACAAAGAGAAAAATATTCAAATAGTTCAAGTAACCCCTCCCCCCCTTTACAATCACCATTGCATTATTCCCATTCAGACGCCTGCCATAGGCTCCGAGAGGGTCAAGCATGATTGGCGATATTCGTCATGGATTTCAGAGACAAATGAGGGAAAAGGGAAATCTGTCATGTATTTTCTATCCTTGACACAGTTTATATATAATTTCAGTATAAATTTTATTTCTTTTGATAATATTAAGGGGTTTGAGATGCCTGCCCTGAGAAATAATTTTTTAAAGTTGAACATTTTCCTAGACATACAGTTGGGCTGCGTTTTCAAAGTATGTTTAGTCCTGTCTACGTGGGAATTGAGGTGATAGGAAGGCATTTTTATGTGATAGTTTTCTTTTTCTTCTTCTTTTAACCATCAATTCCCTTAGGTTATTTGAGAATAGAAACACAATTTTAGAAACATGCCTTTGAGCACGAATTACCTAATTTAGTGTTTATATGACTCTGTTCCTATACTTCCCTGAATCAATTTTTATTCTGTGCTTTTTCTATATCGGACTCTATTTTCTGTCTTTCAAAGGTAATCAACTCGAGATAGACAATAGAATACACTGTTTGGCTGGTGAAGCCCATTCAAGCCTCAGTGTGTTTTTTTGTTAGCGTTTACTCTCTGAAAGTAAAGTATAGGTCCTCAGCTCTCCGTTCAGTTTTTGCTGGTTCCTAGCTTTGGCAGCTTCAAAGAAAAAAGGAAGTGGAACCAGGATCTGTAGGCCTCGGCAGATCCTCCTGATGTTTGAGAGATTCCCAGTATTGAGGAACCCAATTTAAGTATGACCTCTTCAAGGTCATCTCAGACCACTCTCTCTCACCTCCTTCAACCATGTTGTCCTCCTCTGTGCTCTTTGGGGCTTTTAAGATCAGTCTTCTTTCCCAGCAATGTGACTGCACTACATTTGGTGTGATTTGTTCATTCTGCAATGTCGTCTCTTCATGCAGGCCTCCTCGGACTTTTCAGACCAAGCCATGCCACCTCCCCGCCAAACTTCTTTCCATCAACCATGTTCTATCACATCATGGCTTTCTTTCCACATCACACTTGTCCTTACTGCTTGCTAGCACTCCCCCAACAAAGTTCCACACAGACTGAGTGGTTTAACCCCAGAAGTTTATTTTCTCACAATTCTGGGGGCTAAGAATTCTGAAATCATTTCTTCTGAGGCCTCTTTCCTTGACAATAGAGGGCCATCTCCATCTCATTGTATCTCCATTGTGTTCAGCTTCCCTCTTATAAAGATACTGGTCCTACTGGATTAGGGCCTACCCTAATGATCTCATTTTAACCTAATTTATCTCTTAAGGATTCCCCCCGCCCCCAAATCAGTCACACTCTGAGGTACTGGGGGTTAGAATTCCCAGTGTGAATCCTTTGAATTTTGTGGGGGGGGGGAAAATTCAATGATATATAACAACTAATAACTGTAATAATATAATTCTTTATTGACTTCTTTTTTTTCTGTCTTTTTCCTCCCCCAGAAATGAAACATTACAAAGTCAGAGCTTTGTCTTTTTTCACACTGACTCCCCACCCCTAGACTAAGGCCTGGCTCAGAGCACATGGTCACTGATCTTTATTTTTCATATGAGGATTTGCATGATTAGGTAGAAATATGATATATGATTTTCTCCAAATCAAGCATTACTAAAATTCACCCTACTACATCCTTTGATTTGCAAATATAAATAAATGTAAGAAAACGATGTAAAGTTTAGCAGTTTCTTATTCTAAGCTTGTCCCTTGAACTAAGTGGGGGATACTCAGGCAATAGGCCCCCTCCCTTTCACTCGCCACCCTTTCTGTGTGATTATCCACTAGAAGCTCAGCTTTTCCTGCTGCATCAGTAAACCATAAAGCTTATTTTCTCCTTATTTTAACAGGACATTTCCACTCCTGAAATGCCTCAATACTAAAGTGCCCTTGAAGTTATTCCTTTAGGCTAAAGCATTATTAGCACCATTTTTCTATATGTGGCCTTTCCCCCAAAATGAATTCTGTTCTCCCATTACTTTCACTGGTGATATTGCCGATGTCACATGACCTAGATGATTTTGTTGCTCTTGTTAATTGTGTGATCTGACAATGCTGCATTGGTCCATAATGCTGGAATACAGTGAGGATTAAGAAATACCCCCCCACACACACACCATCTTTATGTCTGTAATACGGCTCACTGGAAAGAAATATCCTACCCTGTATGACTTAAGGAAGATGCATGAATGCCCCTGTGACAAGGCCAGACATGTGATTAGCTAAACCGTTTGGTCCCCAAAGGTCACTTAGAGCAAAATACTTGTAGATCAAACTTGACATGTCCCTCCTTCCCCTGGGCCCCTGAACTTTGACCCACTCAGCTGGAGCCAGCGCACAGCCTTTCCTGAGGATTGGCTGACCGGTGTCTTACCTGTAGTCAGATCATGCCACCCTCATTCATCCTGCTTTGTCACGTGTCATCGTTATTTGTATGTGTCAACTTGACAAGGCTCAGGGATGGATGCCCAGAGAGCTGGTAAAACACTATTTCTGGATGTTTCCAGGACAGCATCCTGGGAAGAGCGCAGTATTTGAATCAGGAGACTGAATCAGGAAGTCTGTCCTCACCAGTGCATGTGGGCATCATCTGACCCCCGAGGGCCTGACTAGAACGAAGAGGCAGAGCAAGGATAACTTGTACTCTTTGTTTGAGCTCAAACATCCATGCTCTGCCCTTGGACACAGGTGCTCCTGTTTGTGGAGCTTTGGAATCCGACCAGGACTTACACCAGGGGCCCCTTGACCCTCAGGCCTTCTGACTCGACTGCCTTTCCCACTTCTCCAATTTGCTCTTTTGTAACTCTATACATCCTACTGTTCTGTTTCCTCTGGAAAACCATGCCTAGTACATAACTGCTGGTTCTTTCAAGCATAATCCACTCCTCCCTTTCTGTTTGCCTCTGGAGAAGCTTGCACATCAGAGCTTTCTCCCTATTGCAACCATCTCCCTCCCCCCATTGAAATAATACTTTTGAGTCACGTCTTTTCTTTGCTAGGTCTGAATTTGGTTTTTTATTTTATAAAAGTATCATTGTAACACGATTTTATATTGAAGATAAGAAAGTGCAATAAGTGCATGTAGCTTTATTAATCTGTCTTGAGCTTTATATGAGCTAAATAAAGTAAAGGCCACTCAAAGGACAGGTTCACTTCATCCTAACTATTTCTGTTAGCTAAATCTTAGCAGCCACTGCTGGCCACTATAGAAAATGCATCTACATTTTATTTATTTATTTTTAAATGTTTATTTATTTATTTTTTAAATATTTATTTATCTTTTGAGAGACAGAGCATGAGCAGGTGAGGGGCAGAGAGAGAGGGAGACACGGAATCAGAAGCAAGCTCCAGGCTCTGAGCTGTTAGCACAGAGCCCAACATGGGGCTTGAACCCCCAGACCGTGAGATCATGACCTAAGCCAAAGTCAGACACTTAACAAACTGAGTCACCCATGTGCCCCAATGTTTATTTATTTTTGAAAGACAGACAGTATGTAAGCAGGGGTGGGGCAGAGAGTGTGAGAGACATAGAATGTGAAGCAGGCTCCAGGCCTTGAGCTATCAGTGCAGACCCTGACATGGAACTTGAACCCATGAACCATGAGATAATGACCTGAGCCAAAATTGAACGCTTCACTGACAGAGCACCCAGACTCCCTGCATATACATTTTAACATGCACCCTACTGCTCTTTCTTATAATTTTTCTAAATAATCTATGTTGAAAATATAACTGAGAATTTGTGTCAGTTCAGGAAAATGGGCTTGTTGCTGGTTCCTTATGAAATGGTCTTGTTTCAGGGATTCAAATTTGCAAAAACACCAAAACAATTTTTGAAAGCTTGCTAATAAGTTAAAAACAATAAAGAATGTGAATTCTGTAAAAACTTGATATATTTTATTGACTTGAGAATAATATTTTTTCTCCATCTGACATTTTGGAATTGGCAAATTTTTCCTGTAAAAGGAAAGCCACAAAATTCATGGGTCCTGAAGATCATGCTCAGTGCTAATGGTTCACTAGAACTACTGACACAACTCAGAAAAGCTATTGTGTTCATGGTACAGTGTATTACAGTGAGCGAATACCTATTAAAACCCGCAGAAGTAACCTGCAGAGTGCCGGGTCTAGGAGAAACCAGGCTCAAGCTTCCATTGTCCTTTCTTAATGGAGCTGTGTGGACAGTGCTTAATTCCGGTAGCAACAATGCATGACAATGTAGGTGAGGTCTTGCTAACCAGTGACACCTACTCAAGGCTTGGTATTCAGTTTTTCTTGAGGTTGGTCTTTAAGTGCTCCAGAGGTCATAAACTGACTATTGTGACTTAGTGACTCCACCATAAATCACATATTAAAAAAATTTTTTTAAGCTTATTTATTTATTTTGAGAGAATCAGAGAGAGGGTGAATGGCGGAGAGGCAGAGAGAGAGAGAGAGAGAGAGAGAGAATCCCAGGCAGGCTCGGATGTGGGACTTGAACTCCTGAACCATGAGATCGTGACCTGAGCTGAAGTCAGATACTTCACCAATGGAGCCACCCAGGTGCCTCCCACCTCATAAATCACGCTTTTGGCATGAACTATCTTGCATGACCATGACCTGAGCCAAAACCAAAACTCAGTTCCTTAAGTGACTGAGCCACCCAGGTATCCCTGGTTTGTTTACTTCTTTGCAGAATCCTTGTTTTAATTTTCATTCATGAGTTAGTAAACGTTTCAAGCTGAGTGTAACACAAAGTTTTGAAAACAATGTGGTTTTTTTTTTTCATTATATGTGGGGTTTTCAGATCATAAAGGAGAAAAATGCATTGGTTTGGTTTTATTTTTTATTAGAACTAAGAAATCATGGTCTGGAACTACTCAAGTGTTTGTCCAGGACAGAATATGCCAGCTCTGCAGATGAGCTTCTGTGTCTGATTGGAATAGATTGACATGAAGAGCTTGAAACTGTGGACAAGGAAAGACGGTCAGGGTGGGAAGCCCAGCACCTGTGCCCAGTAGTCTACTCGTGACCCTGGGCATCTTTTATTTCACCTTGAGTCTCCTTATCTTTTTTTGTAACAAGATTAGATCATTCTTACAGGTTTGTGGAAAGATTTAAATCAGGTATTATAATTGAATGTGCTTGGCACATAATAGAGAGTGAGTTGTTATTATATTGACTGAGATTTACAGAGTATTTACTATGTAGTAGGTATGATGCTAATGTGGCTTGCATGCATTTCTTCATTTAACCCCCATAGCAACTCGGTGAGGCAGACTCTACTGCTATTCTCACGTTAATCATGAGAAGCACATTTAGCCCGAATAGGAACTGAACCAACCATGTCAAACAGTTGGTGAGAGAGTTGTTTGCTGAACCTCAGATCCCTCTCCCTGAATCCCCACTTCATGCCCTGAGCGACCACTATCCCAGAGCAAAACGGCAGCCTGCAGTTATGTCATGGCCATATTGCTTTGTTGTGTTGTTTTTTCTTTCAAAACTCATCAACGTTCACATCAATGTTAAATTCCTGGATTCTCTTACATATCCTTGAATGTACAGAGCAGCAACCATGGAGAGCTAAGTCGCTCATTCCCCTGGGGTAAGGTGCTTGCTCCCCAGTGGGTCTCTCCTCCTTACTGCCTTATCCCGGGCAGTCTGTAATCATTCCCTTATCTATCACACCACACTCGATTCGTGTTCCTCAGTTTCTTTCCATCAGAGAAGTTAAGGGACGATCTTAAAATGAGAAGTTATAAAACTGCGAATTAGGAAAGGCCGTCCAGCCATCTCATTTGGGGGTCTCTAAATTAAAAAAAAAAATTTTTTTAATGTTTACTTATTTTTGAGCAAGGGAGAGGGTGCTCATGCATGCAAGTGGGGGAGGGGCAGGAGAGAGAGAGGTCTACATAAGATCTGAAGTGGGCTCTTCTCTGTCCACACAGAGCCTGACGTGGGGCTCAGATTCAAGAACTTTGAGATCATGGCCTGAAATGAAATCAGATGCTGAACCAATTGAGCCACCCAGGCACCCATGGTCTCTAAATTTTTTGACTGCATGTCAGTATCAAAAATGTTTTGAATTTATGCTTAGAATACATGTATATTTGATATCTATAATATTGACAATTCATATTTTAAATACCAGTAAAACTTCATTTATTTTAAACTATATATATATATAGTTTAAATTTTTTTTAATGTTTACTTTTGAGAGAGTGAGAGAGAGACAGCACATGAGGGGGACAGGGGGCAGAGAGAGAGGGAAACACAGAATCGGAAGCACGCTCCAGGATCTGAGCTGTCGGCACGGAGCCTGACATGGGGCTAGAACTCATTGACCTCAAGAACATGACCTAAGCCAAAGTTGGATGCTTAACCAACTGAGTCACCCAGGTGCCCTTCTTTTAAACTATATTTTATGCAAATATTTTCTAATGTTTTCTTCCTATGCTCACTTGATTGTGTTGCACAATTCTGCAGTCAGGGTGTTCTCTGAAGTTATATCTGGCATTACTTATTTCTAATCTAGTCTCTTTGGTTTTGCCCTGTAATTCCCTATAGAATAATAAAAACTTGATTTCAGCGTCAAAGTTATGCTAGATGACAGAAATGTTCCAGCCAACATTGATTTTTAATTTTTTTGATGGAATAAACCTTATGCTTCTTTTGACAGGAATATCAATAAGTCAGATGATATGTTATTACTAGTATTTTACTCCAAACTTGTCTTAGTTCTGTGGCTAAGTTTTAAAATAATTGTGTAAAGGTAAATCTTGTTTTTAAAATCTCAGCAATATCTTACTTTTAGGGTACTATTAGAGATCTCAAGATAGAATGAGATAAGAGAAGATTGTTTTTGACCACTTTCTTAACTTTTACTTGAAAAATCATGGAAGATAAATTTTTTATTATGTGTATTAAAATATCAATCATTAAAAATAGATGTCTTTTCAGTTATGCAGAAAAAGAACATAAATATGGAGATATACTACTCAGCTGGAATGATCTTCTATAAAAATGTAACCTTCTAGGGGCAACTGGGTGGCTCAGTTGGTTAAGCCGACTTCAGCTCAGGTCATGATCTCGTGGTTCCTGGGTTCGAGCCCTGTGTCATGCTCTGTGCTGACACCTCAGAGCCTGGAGCCTGTTTCAGATTCTGTGTCTCCCTCTCTCTCTGCCCCTCCCTGCCTCAAGCTCAGTCTCTCTCTGTCTCAAAAATAAATAAAACGTTTTAAGAAATGTAGCATTCTATCATATTGGTTCAATATTGGCTCAATATTCCCAAGCAATTTTTATCACTTTTATTTATTTATTTACTTTTTTGAGAGAGGCTGCAAGCGAGTGAGGGGCAGAGGGAGACAGGGAAAGAGAGATGAATCCCATGTGGGGCAGAGAGAGAGAGAAAGAGAGAGTAGCTGGGCTCACCCAAAGTGGGGTTCAAGCTTACAAACGAGATCATGATCTGAACCAAAGTCAGATGCTTAACCAACTGAGCCACCCAGGCACCCAATTTTACCACCTTTAAAGAAATTCGTTAACTGTTTTTATTCTGTATGTGGGGGACCAACCCACGCACCACAGTCGAAAGGTCCCGAGTAGGGGGTTGGTGTTGGCGAAAATATCTCTAGAAAAGAAGATGAACAAGACAGACAAGACAGACAAGACAGACAAGACAGACAGCGTGAATGGTGGTTGGTAAAAGCCACATTTATTAAGATAGCCAGGGTTTTATATACCATGGGTGATTACATCATTTAAGGATTACATAGTTCAAGGTCCCTGAGGTAGAGACATGCTCCAGGGAAGGTTATTCTTATCAGTAAGTAACAGGTTTAAGTCATTGCAAAAAGAAGAATCCCCTAATAATAGTCTGGTTTTAAACATGATGAGCCTGAAGAATTCTATGAGGAGATATACATTCCTTAAGGCCCTTCATTAGTTATTCAAGGGTGGGATGCTTATCCGTAAGCAAATATTTTGGGAGAGGATTATTATGTTCACTCCCAACAGCAGACAAAGAGCCAGAAAATAAAGTAAGGGAAGGTCACTGACTGACTCAAGTTGATTTAAAGCCTAAAAGTATATGCCTCTTTGCAAAGCAATGAGAAAATCATAGGATGAACAGAAGCCACATGTGCGGTCCAAGAGGCCAAATATTGTTTGAGGGTTATTACTGCCTACTGGGTCCCAACATCTTTTACATAAGAAATTTAATTTTTGGAAAAGATTTGGCAAGGTAGTCCCTATTGAATAATAGTTTATTTTCTCATTTTTAATGAATCAGTAGCACATAAAACTGAATACTAAGTTTTGGTATCATCACAAGATAATCAATTTTACCCCATCAAATTGATGATACAGTTAAAAACAAGGACAAATGCTTATTTGTCAACTTGTCTGGTATTGGTGAAGAGAAATTTCTGTTTTCTTTTCTGTAGTTATCAGGCTTTGTGAATCACTAAAAGTTCTACACTTTTAAAATAATATTTTTGGTGAACTACCCCTACCACTCAAAGGACTGGAGATGGGGTTCTGCTTGTTGGGGTCTCCAGTCCTGGGAATTGGTCTTATTTTAGAGTTTGGAATTCTTTTTTCTATAGGGGATCTTACACATCCGTAGTTTGTTTACTGATTTCTAGTGCTTGATCTGAATTATGCTATAACACCGAATTTTTGACATTAAAACTTGTGGGGTTTGAAATATGTTTCCAAATGTGATTTCAGGCTAACCTTCCACACATGATGATCAGCTACTCAACAGTGATGGTTTCTTTCTTCTCAATCTAATTGGGAAAGGAGTTGGGAAAGAATAATAGTCTTGGGTAGACTGGAAGCTATGCAGTGTTTCCTATACAAATGAATCATTTATATCTTGCACCAATTAAAGGTGGCTCAGGGGCTTCTCTTGCTGATTCCCATCTCTTATTCCCCAGTTTAAGCCTGTGTTGCCTGTTGGCTTCCTTATTTTCCTACAAGTTCTGGTTCTGGAAACACTTCGCTGTTACTCATTATGTCACTGTCTTCCATTATTTACTTATTTATGATAGAATTTTTAATGTTATTGAAGGAAAATTTTTCTTTCCACATGAGGTTTTGAAATCCTATAAGGGATGGATTTTGCCATTAAAAAATGGGGGAAGGGGTTCAGATACTTTTTAGAAGTCCTAGGAACTGTTTTCATTGTGAATTAAGGAAACTCTAAAAAAGGTGGGTTTTTAACAGATTATTTTGACTTAAAAATTAAATTTTAACTTAGCCAATCTATATTTGGGTAATTTCTAGAGCACTAAGGGTCTTAGTCAGACATTCTCTGTTCCATGCTTCCTTCTCTAATTGGGTTTGATTTTTGTTCTTTATCTGACTGTTTCCCCTGCTGATAACGATCAATATAGTCCTTCCTTGTCCTTCCTATTCATGCCCTGAGAACATACTATTTTCTCCCCTCCCGTCTCCCTCCTAACTTCAGCCTCAGGAAGGTTGATTTTAATTCTTCACTTTGTTATTTCTTAATTTGGCCATTTCGCAGTATTGTCTTCTTAGTTTGCTGTCTGTAAATAATGAGTCTTCGGGTTATTTTGATACCCAAGTATTTTTAAATAGGCCAATCAGTCAGATGGTGTGTCAGGAACTAGCAGGAGATCTTTAGGTGTCCACTCTGCCCTTGTCCCCGAGTCACAGGATCCCATGTTTCGGCAGAAGTAGAAAACGTCAGAATCAAACGAACATTTTTCTGTCTTTGTTGCAGCCAGGAATGACTCTGTGACTAATTGTAAACATGTGGTGACTTCTGTGGATGTGTCATAGCCTATTTTTCCTTCAGTTTTTTAACCCCTCGTTATTCCTGCTGTCTGAAACATGGATCTGATTCCTGGAGTTCTAACGTCCCTTGTGAACCCTCAAGATGAGGACTAAACCCTAAAGGTGGTAAAGCAGAGAGCCGGAGGGGACCTTGTTTCCTAAAGACTCCATGGACCAGAGCTACCACTTTCCTCCAGTTTATTAAGCAATGAATTCTCTCTTGCCTTAACCACTATCATTTGAGGTCTCTGATAGTCTTAAGTGATTCTAATTCTATCTGATAAAGACTGCATTCAATTATTAATATCTAAAATTTTTTAATTCTCACTCAAGTCCTTTAGAGTTTCTGAGATACAGGTCACTTACTCAGTGGAATTATGATACTCTTCCCAAAATAATCATACACACACACACACATACACATACATCTGTGTGTATATGTGTGTGTATAGAGTATACATAGTGTATATATATAGTGTATAAAGTGTAATATATAGTATATAGAGTATATATATAGCGTATTATATATAGAGGATATATTGTATATATGTATATGTATACATGTTTATATAGTAGGCATAATGTGCGTACATATATACTATATAGTATAGTGTGTTTACTATATACATAGATATATGTACATGTACACATATACACATAGATAGCTGTACATGATAACATATCTGTGTGTATTATATGTACATGTACACATATCTATGTGTTTTATATGTACCTGTACACATATCCATGTGTATTGTTATATACATGTACATATTATCTGTGTGTACTCTTATGTGTACATGTGTAGTTTATTCAAATTTATGGAATTGTTTATTCATAATGAAATCTGAAATGTCCTATCTATGGAAATAACACCAAAATACGCCAGTTATTTACAGTCATGGGTCACTTTAGAGCCACATCTCTCTGGGAGCTTTGTTTTCAGGTTCTCTTTTGCAATCATGAGTGGTGCTTTCACATCTATCTCCTGGGTCTTTCTTTATAATCTGCAAATTTTTAATTGATGCTTCAGTTACTGGAGTTGACTTGTACAATTTTTAAGCTCCTTGGATGAAAACCGTCATTTGACAGAGATGACTTGGCACTTTTATAAACTGGTAATTGGAAATCAATGTGCTCTTTGCTTCAGGCAGAAATTATAATGAACAGGCCAGACTATAGGGACAAAAGTTTATATGTTAATACTATTAAAAGGTCAAAACTGTTCTAATTAAATTAAACCTGTGAGGCATTCCCAGAACCGCCTCTGAATTATAACGTTCCCTCAGAGAATACAGGGTTGGGTACGTGATAGTTGTAGCCCCCTGAGTTACTCACCAAGTATGCTCAAGAGATATTGTACATACATTGAGGTATAGTGTATAGTATACATTCAATAAAATGTAACCAAAAATAATTAAGTGAAATAAAATTTCTGTTAAAAATGAGAAAGGACACGACCTTTTAAAATAGTATTCAGGGGCACCTAGGTGGCTCCATCTCGGCTCAGGTCACGATCTCACCCTCCATATTGGGCTCCATGCTGACAACTCAGAGTCAGGAGCCTGCTTCGAATTCTGTGTCTCCCTCCCCAGCTCATACTCTGTCTCTCTCCCTCTCAAAAATAATTAAACGTTAAGTTTTTTAAAATAAATAAATAAGTTAAAATAACATTCAGATCTGCCAAGACTTTTAAAGTAGAAATACATTATGTATTTAAATTTCAGGTTAAAGTTCATGTCTTTCAGAAGGCTCCCTATTGCTTGTACTTCTAGAGCTGTTTGTATTTACCTGTGTTATAATGCCTCACAAATTTATCATGGTGGTATTTATTTCTGTCATTTCTGATTGAGTAAAAGTGTTCTTTGAAGGTGGGGTTGCTTTTTTTCTATTCTTC
>NC_043705.1:4628868-4634745 GCF_006229205.1 Suricata suricatta
TATTTTCATATAACTGAAAGGCACTTGTGCTGCCTGGGTGACTCAGTTAGTTGAGTGTCTGACTTTTAATTTTGGCTCAGGTCATGATCCCATGGTCAGGGGATTATGTCCCGTGTCAGGCTTTGTGCTAGGCTAGGCGTGGAGCCAGCTTAAGATTCTCTCTCTCATACCATATGGTGTCTATCATATGTGGAATTTAAGAAGCAAAGCAGATGAACATTTGGAAAATGGAGGAAAAAGAAGAGAGGGAAACACACCACAGGAGACTCTCAATGATAGAGAACGAACTGTGGGTTGATGGAGGAGGTGGGCAGGAGATGAACAAGATGGTGGATGGATATTAAGGAGGGAATTTTTCGAGCATTGGGTATTGTATGTAAGTTTTGAGTCATGAATCACTGAATTCTCTTCATGAAACCACTATTGCACAGCATCTGGGTGGCTCAGTCAGCTGAGCATCTGACCTTGGCTCAAGTCATGATCTCATGGTTTGGTTTGCAAGTCTGAGTCTGCTTTGGTCTCTACTGTCAGCACAGAACCTGCTTTGGATTCTCTGTCCTCCTCTCTCTGCTTCTCCCTGCTGGCGCTCTCTCTCAAAAATAAACATTAAAAGAAAAAGTATATGAGTTTGTATTAAAAAATATTGCTTTGTAGGTTAACTGTGAACAATTATACTAACAAAATGGACAACCAAGAACTAGATAAATTCCTAGAAACATATGACCCACCCTAACAGAATCATGACAAAATAGAAACTCTAAACAGACCACTTTCTATTAGGAGACTGAATAGCTAATCAAAAGACTTCCCAACAAACGAAAGTCCAGGACCAGAGAGCTTCATTGCTGAATTCTCCCCAACATTCAAAGAAGACTTAATACCAATACTTCTCAAACTCTTAGAGGAGAGAACTCTTCCAAATTCAATTTACGACCCTAATACTAAAACTAGACAAGGACGTCACAAGGAAAGAAAATCATAGGCTACTATTTCTGATGAACATAGAAGGAAAATCCTCAAGAAAAAATTAAAAAACCAAATTCAACAATATAGTTAAAACAATCCTACACTATGATCACATGGGATTTATTCCAGGGATGCAAGGATGGTTCAACATCTGCACATCAGTCAGTAGAATACCACATTAACAAAATGAAGGATAAAAAGCATATGATCATGTGAGTAGATGCAGGAAATATTACTTGGGAAAATTCAACATGGATTTATGATAAAAACTCTTAGAAAGGTGGGAAAGGAAGGAACATACTTGAAGATAATAAAGTTCAAGTTGCCCATTCTCACCATTTCTGTTGAACATAGTACTGCAAGTTCTAGCCAGAGCAATAATGGAAGAAAAAGAAATAAAAGCATCTAAATTGGAAAAGAAAAAGTAAGATTGTAAGTTATCTGCATATGACATGATAGTATATATAGAAACTCCTAAATACACCATCTAAGAAATCTGTTAGAATTAAATGAACTTGGTAAATTTGCAGAATACAACTAGACAAGGATAGTATAAATCCTTTCTATTTACTATATACTAATTTCTGTATACTAATAATCAAGTAACAGAAAAAGATTTGAAGAATATCACATTGACAATTGAATCAAAAAGAATAAAAAGCCTAAGATTAATTTATCTGAGGAGATAAAACCAGTATCTTGAAAACCACCAAGTATTAATGAAAGATATTGAAGAAGACACACATAAATGGAAAGATGTTCCATGCACATGAATTTCAAGAATTAATATGGTAAAAATATTCATATTACCCAAAGCAATCTACAGATGAAATGAAGTCCTTATCAAAATTTTAATGGCATTTTTCACAGAAATAGGAACAAATAATCCTAAAATTTGCATGGAACCACAAAAGAACCTGAATAAGCCACAGCAATCTTGAGAAAAAAGAACACACCTGGAAGCATCACACTTCCAGACTTTAAACTACATTTCAAAGTGATAGTAATTAAAACAGAATGATATTGTCATTAAAACAGACACATAGATCAAAGGAAGAGAATAAAGATTTCCAAAATAAACACATGCATATATGATTAATTAATTTATGACAAAAGAGCCAAGAATAGACAGTGGGGATAGGACTGTCTCTTTAATAAATGGTGTTGGAAGTAGACAGTCACAATCAAAAGAATGAAACTGAACTGCTAATTTACACCATACACAAAAATTAACTCAAAATGTATTAAAGGCTTGATGTAAGACCTTCAACTGTAAAACTCCTAAAAAAAAAAAGGGCAATAAACTTCTTGACATGAGTGTTGGCAATTATTTTTTTAATCTCACATGAAAACCAAAAGCAACAAAAGCAAAAATAAGCAAGTCAGTACATCAAGCTAAAAGCTTCTGAGCAGCCAAGGAACCATCAATAAATTAAAAAGGCAACCTGTGAAATGAGAGAAAATATTTTCAAATCATGTATTTGATACAGGGTTAATATGAAAAATATGTAAAGAATCCATGCAACTCAATAGCGAAAAGAAACAATCTGATTAAACAATGGTCAGAAGATCCTAAAAGACCTTTTTCTAAAGAAAATAAAGAGGACCAACAGATATGTAAAAAGATGCTCATCATCATTAATCATCTGGGAAGTGCAAATCGAACCCACAATGAGGGGTGGCTGGGTGGCTCAGTAGGTTAAGCATCCGACTTCAGTCATGATCTCAGGGTTCCTGAGTTTGAGCCCTGCATTGGGCTCTGTGCTGGTAGCTCAGAGTCTGGAGTCTGCTTCAGTTTCTAGGTCCCCCTCTCTCTCTGCTCTTCACCTACTCATGCATCCTCTCTCTGTCTCAAAAATAAATAAACTTAAAAATTATTTAAAAAACGCCACAGTGAGATATCACCTTATATCTGTGAGAATGGCTATTATTATTTTTTAAATTTTTAATGTTTTCTTTTATGTTTTTTAATTATTTTTGAGAGAGAGAGAGAGACAGCGCGAGCAGGGGAGGGTCAGAGAGAGAGGGAGACACAAAATATGAAGTAGGCTCCAGGCTCTGAGCTAGTTGTCAGCACAGAGGCCTACATGGGGCTCGACCCCACCAACCGTGAGATCATGACCTGAGCCAAAGCGGGATGCTTAACCAACTGAGCCACCCAGGCACCCTGAGAATGGCTATGATTAAAAAGACAAGAAATACATCCAAAAATGTGGAGGTTAAAAACCACCCTACTAAAGAATGATTGGGTTAATCAGGCAATAGAGAAGAAATTAAAAAGTATATTGAAACCAACGAAAATGAAAATACAACAACCTAAAATTTCTGGGACGCAGCAAAGGCAGCCCTAAGAGAAAAGTATATTGCAATCCAGGCCAATCTCAACAAACTAGAAAAAGCGCAAATTCAAAATTTAACAGAGCACCTACTGGAACTAGAAGGGAAGCACCAAGAGCACCCCAAACCCAGCAGAAGAAAAGAAATCATAAAGATCAGGGCAGAAATAAACAATATAGAATCCAAAACCACAGTCGAGCAGATCAATGAAACCCAGAGTTGGTTCTTTGAAAAAATAAACAAAATGGATAAACCTCTAGCCAGACTCCTCAGAAAGAAAAGAGAGAGCATCCAGATAGACAAAATCATGAATGAAAAAGGATCTATTATAACCAATCGCTTAGAAATACAAGCAATCATCAGAGATTACTATGAAAAATTATATGCCAACAAACTGGACAACACAGAAGAAATGGACAAATTCCTAAATGCACATGCACTGTCAAAATTCAAACGGGAAGAGATAGAAACCATGAATAGACCAATAACCAGTGAAGAAATCGAATCCGTTTTCAAAAATATCCCAACAAATAAGAGCCCAGGGCCAGATGGCTTCCCAGGGGAATTCTACCAGGTATTTAAAGCAGAGCTCATACCCATTCTTCTCAAACTATTCCAAAAAATAGAAATAGAAGGAAAGCTTCCAAACTCATTCTACGAAGCCAGCATTACCTTGATACCCAAACCAGACAGGGACCCAGACAAAAAAGAGAAATACAGACCAATATCCTTAATGAATACAGATGTAAAAATACTCAACAAGATACTAGCAAATCGAATTCAACAGCACATAAAAAGAATTAACCATCATGATTAAGGGGAATTCATTCCTGGGTTACAGGGCTGGTTCAATATTCGCAAATCCATCAATGTGGAACATCACATTAACAAAAGAAAGGATAAAAACCATATGATCCTGTCGATAGATGCCAAAAAAGCATTTGACAAAAGACAGCACCCTTTCTTAATAAAAACCTTTGAGAAAGTCAGAATAGAAGGAAATTACCTAAACATTATAAAAGCAGTTTATGAAAAGCCCACAGCCAATATCATCCTCAACGGGGAAAAAGTGAGAGCTTTCCCCCTGAGATCAGGAACACGACAGGGGTGTCCACTCTCACCACTGCTGTTTAACATAGTGCTGGAAGTCCTAGCATCAGCAATCAGACAACAAAAGGAAATAAAAGGCATCAGAATTGGCAAGGAAGAAGTCAAACTTTCACTTTTCACAGATGACATGATACTCTGCATGGAAAACCCAATCGACTCCACCAGAAGCCTTCTAGAACTGATCAATGAATTCAGTAAAGTTGCAGGGTACAAAATCAATGTACAGAAATCAGTTGCGTTCCTATACACCAAAAAATGAAGCAGCCGAAAGAGAAATTAAGAAACTGATCCCATTCACGATTGCATGAAAAACCATCAAATACCTAGGAGTAAATCTGACCAAGGATGTAAAAGACCTATATGATGAAAACTATAGAAAACTTATGAAAGAGATTGAAGAAGACACCAATAAATGGAAAAACATTCCCTGTTCGTGGATCAGAAGAATAAACATTGTGAAAATGTCATTACTACCCAAAGCAATCTACACATTCAATGCAATCCCCATCAAAATGGCACCAACATTCTTCTCAAAACTAGAACAAACTATCCTCAAATTCGTCTGGAACCACAAAAGACCCCATAAGGCCAAAGTTATAATGAAGAAGAAAACCAAAACAGGAGGCATCACAATCCCAGACTTTCGCCTCCACTACAAAGCTGTCGTCATCAAGACAGTATGGTATTGGCACAAAAACAGACACATAGACCAATGGAATAGAATAGAGAACCCAGAACTGGGCCTACAAATATACGACCAATTAATTTTTGACAAAGCAGGAAAGAGTATCCGATGGAAAAAAGACTGTCTCTTTAGCAGGTGGTGCTGGGAGAACTGGAGAGCAACATGCAGAGGAATGAAACTAGACCACTTTCTTACACCATACACAAAAATAAACTCAAAATGGCTGAAGGACCTCAATGCGAGACAGGAAACCATCAAAACCCTCGAGGAGAAAGTAGGAGACAGCCTCTTTGACCTCAACTGCAGCAGTTTCCTACTCGACATATCCCCAAAGGCAAGGGAATTGAAAGCAAAACTAAACTCTTGGGACCTTATCAAGATAAAAAGCTTCTGCACTGCAAAGGAAACCATCAAGAAAACTAATAGGCAACTGACAGAATGGGAAAAGATAGTTGCAAATGACATATCAGATAAAGGGCTAGTATCTAAAGTCTACAAGGAACTCACCAAACTTCACACCCACAAAACAAATAACCCAGTGAAGAAATGGGCAGAAGACATGAACAGACACTTCTCCAAAGAGGACATCCAGATGGCCTACAGGCACATGAAATGATGCTCAGCATTACTCATCATCAGGGAAACACAAATCAAAACCACACTGAGATACCACCTCACGCCAGTCAGAGTGGCTAAAATGAACAAATCAAGAGACTACAGATGCTGGCGAGGGTGTGGAGACACGGGCACCCTCCTACACTGTTGGTGGGAATGTAAAC
>NC_043705.1:4634845-4639087 GCF_006229205.1 Suricata suricatta
GTGGGAATGTAAACTGGTGCAGCCACTCTGGAAAACAGTGTGGAGGTTCCTCAAAAAACTATCCATAGAACTCCCTTATGACCCAGCAATAGCCCTGCTAGGGATTTACCTAAGAGATACAGAAATGCTGATGCATAGGAGCACATGTACCCCAATGTTCATAGCAGCAATGTCAACAATAGCCAAACCATGGAAAAAGCCTAAATGCCCATCACCTGATGAGTGGTTCAAGAAGATGTGGTATATATACATGATGGAGTACTACATGGCAATGAGAAAGAATGAAATCTGGCCATTTGTAGCAAAATGGATGGATCTTGAGAGTGTCATGCTAAGCGAAATAAGTCAGGCAGAGAAGGACAGAAACCATATGTTTGCACTCATAGGTCTAACAGGAGAATAGGAGAAACCTAATGGAGGACCAGGTGGAGGGGAAGAGGGAAAGAGTTTGGGAGAGAGAGGGACGCAAAACTTGAGAGACTATTGAATGCTGAGAATGAACTGAGGGTTGAAGGGGAAGGGGGAGGGGGGAAAAGAGGTGGTGGTGATGGGGGAGGGCACTTATGGGGAAGAGCACTGGGTGTTGTATGGAAACAATTTGACAATAAACTATTAAAAAAAAATAAAAAGACAAGGAATATCAAGTGTTGGGGAGGATGTGGAGAAAAGGAATCCTTATGCACTGTGGGTAGGAATGTAAATTGACATGGCCACTATGGAAAACAGTATGGAGTTTCCTTAAGGAGAGGAAGTATGGTACAATATGATCCAGCCCTCCTAAATATGTATTCAAAGAAAACACTAAACACTCATTTGAAAACCCTCCATGTTCATTGCATCATTGTTTACAGTACCAAGATTTGGGAAGAATGTAAGTGTCCATTGAAGGATGAATGGATGAAGAAGTTGTGGAGTGTATTTAAAATGGACTCATTCAGCCATATGGAAGGGTGACTCTTGTCGTTTGTGACAGGAAGGATGGGCCTTGAGCGCATTATACTAAGTAAAGCCAGTCAGACAGAAAAGATAAATATATAATATCTCCTATATATGGAATCTAAAAACAAAAACAAAACCAAAACAAAACTTCTATTTTGGTGGAGGAGGGTGGGAGAAATGGAGGAAAGGGGTCAAGAAGTAAATAGAACAAGAAAAAATTTAAAATAAAACACAATGCAAATAGTTGATGACTATCATAAAACATTGTCTTACTGTGGTAACACTTAAAATTTTTTTTAAACATTTATTCATTTTTGAGAGAGAGAGAGTGTGAGTGGGGCAGGAGCAGAGAGAAAGGGAGACGCAGAATCCAAAGCAGGCTCCAGGCTCTGAACTGTCATCACAGAGCCGGTCGTGGGGCTCAAACCCAAGAGCTGTGAGATGATGACTTGAGCCGAAGTCAGAGGCTTATCCAACTGAGCCTTTCTTTTTTATTTTTTTTTAACATTTAATGTTGTTACACTTTAATTCATGTAGATAAGAAAGTATGAAAATGGCTTTTTTAGATACTTAATTTTTTTTACTTTTGCTTTTGATATTTTAATTTAATTATTTACTTATTTATCTATATATTTATTTACTTAGGTATTTATTTAGAGCATGAGTGGGGGAGAGGGGCAGAGAGGTAGAGAGAATCTTAAGCAGGCCTCATGCTCAGTGCAGAACTTGATGCAGGGCTCAGTCTCACAACCATGAGATTATGATCTGAGCAAAAATCAAGAGTTGGACTCAACCAAGTGAGTCACCCAGGCGCCCATACTTCCTTTAAATTAAAAAACTCTTACATATGTAAGATTAGAGGCAGCTCATACATTAGTGTGAGGGCTATTCTTATTTGTTCCTCACATGAACTGCCCATTAAATGTTCCCCATGCATATACTAATTTTTAAAAAATCCCTTATCTACTATGATTTTTTAAAATGTTTCTTTATTTTTGAGAGAGAAAGAGAGATAGAGCATGAGTGGGGGAGGGGCAGAGAGAGAGGGAGACACAGATTCCGAAGCAGGCTCCAGGCTCTGAGCTGTCAGCACAGAGCCCGAAGCAGGGCTCAAACCCACAAATGGTGAGATCATGACCTGAGCTGAAGTCAGAAGCTCAACCCACTGAGCACCCAAGCACCCCTCCCTTATCTACTTTGATCTAAGAATTTATTGTGGTATCTTTCTTTAGTTTATTAATTATTAATTATTTTTCCCACTTCCCACTGTCATGTGATCTCCCTGTGGGCAGGAATTTAATCTTTTTTTTTTTTACCTCTATAGTTCTACCATCTAGATGAATGAATGAAATCGATTTTTAAAATACATTTAGTGTTATTATTTTAGACTGAACCTAGATATAATATCCATGCCATTTTTCACTGTGAAGACTACCATGAATAACAAGAGAAGTCTCTATATTCTCACCGTTTTCTTTTCCTAGAGCTTACGAATTCTTTGATATTTGCTGTTAGAAAACAATTGGATTCCTGTATTAAGTTTCTATTCTAGTAAATTACCAGTCTAGCAGTTTTCTAGTGTAATTCTTTGCATAATATGTAACTGGAAATCTATTTAAAGGGTCATTCATAATAAAATGTATATACATTTCTTTCTGTACCCAGGAAGATAGGAAGCTGCTTGTCTATCCCTGTCTTCAACCTTCTTTACTTTTGCATCAATTTTAATTGTTTTATATTTGTCAATATATATTTTAAAGAACTTATCAAGTTAGATGAGAAAATAGCTAGTGGTCAAATACCTCAGGTCGGTCATCAGCTTTTTTTTTTTTCAAGTTTTAAGATTAGAAAACAGAGTAATTTACTAAAGAATGTTATTATGTGACATAAAAATCAATGGCAGAGGCCAGTAGGTCCTAAAGATTTTGCTTCCAATTTATTTTCTTCTATATGTGTATTATTGAAACGCCACTGGCATTAGGTTCCTGATTATAGTATACTTCATACAATCCATGTTTTGCAAAATTTATTTGTGAAATAATTTTTGTATAACATTGATATTGTAAATTCACTTAGGGAGTTTCTCTCTTAAGAAAATCTGTAATAAACTTATTTAAAATAGCCATTTACAATATAAGCAGTATTTCCTTAAACTAATTATTTTGCAAAAAGTGCAAAAAGAGATAAAGAAAGAGTATGAGATTTGGGATTGAAAGTCTTTGAGTTTAAATGCTGTTCCGCTATTCACCACATGTTTTACTCAGGATAAATTGATAAAACCTTTTGGCTTGTAGTTTCCTCATCTATAAAATAATGATAATAATCACTATCTTACACTGTGCTTCTGAAGATAAATAATATTTATAAGGTGACTGACACATATAGGGACTCAATGGTAAAATTTCCTTTTACTTTTTCAAATTTTAATAAATATATTTTCTTTTTATGTTCTTGTTCTATTAAAAATAAAACTAGAAGATGTGGGTTATGCAGACCACCAAATTGTTAGAGAAAGATAAGGAGTACAGAAGAAATCAGAAGGAAAAAACCTAGATCCGTTTTCTTTCCCTAATGGATTTCTTTGGTCCCAAGTTGTTTCTGTGATTCATGAGACCAGGCTTTTAATATTTATTTGTTTTTGAGAAAGAGAGAGAGAGAGAGGGAGACACAGAATCTGAAGCAAGCTCCAGGGTCTAAGCTGTCAGCACAGAGCCCTATGTGAGGCTCAAACTCATCAACTGTGAGATCTTATCTGAGCGGAAGTTGGATGCTTAACCAGCTGAGCGAACCAGACACAGTAATAAGACCTGGCTTTTAAATGGTAAGTTCTTTCAAGATTTTGAGGTCTGCAATCTCTTTTGCTGGTTGTGGAAGACGTGTAAGTGTTTCAGACATTTTAAGTATTCATATATTCAGGACACTTTATTTAGTACCGACAGTGTGCCGGGAGCTGCACTTAACACTGGAGATACAAAAATCAAACTTTGTCATCCCTGCTTCTAAGCGACTCAGTCCATTGTTTTGGAAGGAATGCACCCCCGATAGCAGTGGAGTGCTGTTTGCTCACTTGGCCTTTGTGGGTTTGTGTCCCTAACTGAGCTAACAGGTATTCCTGCTTCCTGATTTTAGCTTTGTAATGCCCAGTTTCTGACCCAAAGTTTCTGGTTCTTTCAGACATTTACACCTTAACTCAAACCAAATTCAGTATGGCTAGATGAAGATTGGGTTATATAATGACTGCTTTGATTGATTTTACATAGATAGATTTTTGAGGGAGGAAGAAAGGAGGAGGCAAAAAGAAAA
>NC_043705.1:4639187-4640253 GCF_006229205.1 Suricata suricatta
TGACCTGAGTCTCGGGTCAGGCATTCAACTGACTGAGCCACCTGGGGCCCCTGTATACTTTTGGTGGAAGTCAGTTCATTAAATGACTGAATACAAACCTTGGGTCTAAAGAGCAAGAAAATGGAAAATATTGATGAAGAAATCTGGATTTATAGAGCAATAAAAAAAATCTTACCACATTCCTATTTACTTAATATAACTGAAAACCAGAACTATCCCTTGAAATTCTAGAATTTTTACCAGCTCATCAAACAATAGATTTCTATAGACATACCCTATAACTTGGATGAGTTAAATTTTGAATTTTACTTAAATTCACCAAACGTTTCATTCTTTCTTTTGTATTCTGGAGTTGAAAGACCTAACACTTTTCTTTTGTTTCATTTTTCCTTCTTTCCTTCTTTTTTTTTTTTTAAACTCAATACTTCATTATTGCTTTTAGAAAACACATTTTAGGAAAAGTAAATCTGGCTGCTAGTTCCTCCAAGAGACAGTGAGACTAATTAGAGCACATAGTGTTATCTGTTTATAAACTATTCTCTTCAGAGGTTTTTAGAGAATTACAATTTTAATTACAAATGTGTGTATTTTTGGGGCATCTGGGTGGCTCAGTCAGTTAAGCATCTGACTCTTGGTTTCGGCTAAGATCATGATCTCACTGTTTGTGATCTTGAGCCCCACATTGAGCTCTTTGCTGACAGTGCGGAGCCAGCTCAGGATTCTCTCTCTCTCTCCCTCTGTCCCTCCAATGTGTGCGTGCTCTCTCTCTCTCTCTCTTTCTTCCTCTCTTTTTCTCTCTCTCTCTCCTCAAAATAAATGAATAAATAAATAAAAATAAAATGTGTGTACTTTCTCATTGTACTGTCAAGTGACTTTGAATATGGGCATTTTCTTTCAGGTCAGTTCAGATATGAGAGTTGACTAATGGTAGAAATTCCTTGATGTAGCAATTAACAGAGAATCCTCAGGACTATGATTTTCAGATGAGGGGCTTACAGTATTGACAGTTTTCATTATTCATTTTGAGAAGAGAGACAAAGCAAGGAACACGGTAGAGCTTTGTTCT
>NC_043705.1:4640353-4644184 GCF_006229205.1 Suricata suricatta
AATATCCTTTGAACTGCACATTTATAGCAAATCAGTTGCTAGTGTATGTAAGGGTCTATTAATGGAGTCTTAAATTCTACTCCATTGATCTAGATGTTCGTTTTTTCTTCTAATACCATACTGTATTGATTACTGTGGCTTTATACGAAGTCTGGAAATCTGGCGGTATACATCTACCTTCTTTGCTGCTCTTCACAAGGATTTTGGCCTTTCTACTTCTTTTGCATCATCACGTAATTTTGGAATCAGCCTCTCAATTTTCATAAGAAATGCTGCTGATATTTTAACTGGAGTTTTTCAATTTATAGGAGTTTGCATAGAGTTGAGCACTTAAAAATGTGTTTTATTTATTTTGAGGGAGAGAGAGAGGAGGAGAAAGGGCAAAGAGAGAGAAGGAAAGAGAGAATCTTAAGTGGGGTTCACGCTCCGTGTGGAGCTCAATGTGGGGCTCGATCTCACCACTGAGAGATCATGACCTGAGCCAGAGTCAGACACTCAACAAACTGAGCCAACGAGGTACTCTGAGAATTGAACATTTTAACAATATAAATCAGTAATGCATGATCATGATATGTTTGCTTATAGTCTCATTCGACTTTTAAAATTTCTTTTGTCAGTGTGCTGTAGTTATTAGGATGCAAATCTTGCACTTATTTTTATTTTAAATTTTAACTAAGTATTTAAAGTTTTCTGTACATTTCAATTCCAATTTATTGCTAGCCTAGAGAGCCCCAGTTGATTTTTGTATATTGATTTGTATTCTGAAAACTTGCTAAACTCAATTATCACTTTGAGTAGCTTCTTTGGTGGATCCTTTGGGATTTTCCACACATACCAGCATGTTGTGTACAGATAGAAACACTTCTTTCTTCTTTTCCAGTCTGTATGCCTTTTTCTCTTCTTACTTTATTGGTCTGCTTAGAGAACCTCCATAATGATGTTGAATAGGAATTATGATAATGAAAATCCTGGTCTTGTTTTTGATTTGGGGGAGAAACATTTAGTTTTTTGCTATTAAATATAATGTTAGCTATAGAATTTTGAAGAGCATTCCCTATGAACTCAATTTGATGAAAATTTTTAACATCAGTGCATGTTCACTGTGTTACTTTTCTGTACCTATTATGATTTTTTTCCCTTTAGTGTAGCGATACTGTGAATTGTTGGGGCCCAGTAGGCAATAATAACCCTCAAACAATATTTTGCCTCTTGGGCTGCACATGTGGCTTCTGTTCACCCTATGATTTACTTTATTTTCTGGCTCTTTGTCTGCTGTAGGGAGTGATCATAATCCTCTCCCAAAAGATTTGCTTAAGGCTGTAGGGAGTGAACATAATCTTCTCCCAAAAGATTTGCTTAAGGATAAGCATCCAACCCTTGAATAACTGATGAAGGACCTTAAGGAATGTATATCTCCTCACAGAATTCTTCAGGCTTATCATATGTTTAAAACCAGACTATTATTAGGGAATTCTTCTTTCTGCAATGACTTAAACCTGTTACTTACTGATAAGAATGATGTAATCACCCAGGGTATATAAGACCCTGGCTATCTTAATAAAGGTTTCCTTTTTTTACCAACCGCCATCCACGCTGTCTGTCTCGTCTGTCTTGTCTGTCTTGTTCGTCTTGTCCATCTTCTTTCTTAGAGATATTTTCGCCGACACCAACCCCCTACTCGGGACCTTTTGACTGTGGTGCGTGGGCTGGTCCCCCGCAGTGAATTACACTGATAAATTTCTATATTGCACCCATCTCCCTCCTACTAGATTGTAAGCTGTGTAAGGACAGGCAGTATTATACTTGAGCTGGTTCTCACTGGCTTGTGAGAATGGGTAATATGGAATTTTGAGAATCAGTCATTAAACCATTTGCAGATGCAAGTCAGCCACAGTGGGAGTATTCACACAACAAAAAGCAGCAAATGCTACCGATCAGTCTTTGCTATCTCTTGTTCTGGTTTTTCAATACTGCATAGCCAACCATCCCAAACTTAAAAGATACACAGGAGCATTTATTCTGACCCAAGATATGCTACACGACAGGGTTTCATTCCAACCAGTGTCGGTGTCCGCTGGTTCCATTCAGTGTCCACTGGGCAAGATGAGGTCTAGGGGCTGGAGTCATCTGAAGCTTCAGTCAGTCACATGTTTGAGGCCTCAGATGGGAAGATATATGTGTGTGTGTGTGTGTGTGTGTGTGTGTGTGTGTGTGTGTGTGTGTTCACGTGTGTGTATGTGTATGTATGTGTGGTGCATGCCTGTAGAAACCTTTAATAAGGATTCAGGATGGAAGAGGAAGATTGTGTCCATGTCCCCATGGAGATTCTCCAGGTTCTCAGGCTGGTGTTCCTGCTGCTGCTTGTCAGCCTTAACTCATCTGTGTTCCTTATAAATGTCATCACCAGGCAGGAGGGGCAGGAGCTTGTCCTGTTTACATCCGGCAGAATGTAGTCGGACTTGAGGCTAGAAGAGCGGAGGTTACTTAGGCACCTCGATTTCAGTGTAGCCACTCCTCATGCTCTGTCAGGTGTGACAGCTCTGGGGAGCCAGACTTCTCAGGTACTGACTCAGGATTCCTTAGGTGTACATTCCAGGAGAGATGAAGTCAGTCTGAAGCTATGTCGTCATTTAGAACCTAACCCCAAAAGTCACACAGCATGCCTTCTGCAGAAATCAGAGGCCTCGTCTCTTGGTGGCGGGGAGTCATCCTCATATCCCAAGAAAATATGTGGGATGGATTTATAGGTGCAGAAATATTTGGAAGATACAATATGTCATTTCGCTAATGTCTCCTAAATGTCTGTCTATGCTTTGTACAAAGGAAGTACTCGATCAATTTTTGTGGAATAAATAAATAAATCATTCATTCATTGTGTTCAGCTGACATTAACTGGAAAAGGATGTGTCATTCTGCCTTGAAGGACTGTGGTCTGGAAAACACAGAGCTCTCATCTCGGGTGTTCTATGTACACTGATCCAGTTTTATGGTAACCCAGGTGACTCATTGCTGAGATTTCTTATTCTCTTTGCTGCTGTCACAGTCTGTTGGCTCCACGCATGGGTGAGAGTAAACTGGGAGTAAGAGTATTATGTCATTTTATTTCTTCTTGAAAAGTAATGGAAGGAAATGAAAAAAAAAAACCCTTTCAGTGAACACCAGAAGGTTCACTGTTTTATAACATTTTTATCTTAACTTGGTCAAGGGAAAGATTTTTTTTCTCCATATAATCACCACCCCCTTTCAAGAGTCCAAGTTCTTGGCATCTGGACTACAAATTCTACACACGGAGGGTGGGTCTGATGGAGCCCACGGGACCACTGGGTAGAGTCCCATCTAACTAGGCACCTGAGGAGCGATGCATGACTGTTGTCACCTGTCATACCAGAAGGCTCTGTCTGTAGCAGCACAGCATGAATGTTCCTTGGATTCCTGCCCTCGATGTGGTTGGTGCTATTGTGGTTTCTGTCTGTTGCTTGTTTATCTGTGTAACTTCCTTCTCTTCAATTTCCCTGGTCTTGGTTCCAAAATTAGGAAGAGAGAACATTTGCTGTGTGCCGGTCTGAATCCCCTAGTTCTCACACTTGTAGAGGGTTTGGAGCGTTCAGTTTTGGTTCCAGTGTCATCTGTAGCTCTATAGGCTGAGAAAGGTGGACGGGGGAAGTCAGTGAGGTGCGGGATTGGAGGTAGAGGGACCCTGGTTAAAATAAGGAATTCCCAGGCCATTAATTAGAGATAGATTCCCAGTGTGTGTGCACACGTACATGCACACCCACTCACATACACATAGTCACATATACACACAGCATTAAGATATAGGAATGTTTTCTT
>NC_043705.1:4644284-4645931 GCF_006229205.1 Suricata suricatta
TGGTTTTTATATCTAAAGATTTACAGGCACATAAAGACTTTGACCAGGATATAAATGGAAGACTGTAACTATCTACTATGAGGTCATATGACTGATTTGTTTGAAATATCCTTAGGGTCACCTGGCCGCTGTACTTAGTAGACCGTGTGACTCTTGATCTCAGGGTCGTGAGCCTGAGCCCTATGTTGAGTGTAGAGATTACTTTAAAAAATACTATTTATATTAAACAAAAAAGGAATATCCTTAGAGAAGAACAATATTCTACCCAAGTGCATTAACCTACAGTGCAGATTAATCATGGTACACAACGACATGAATGTATTTGCTAGCTTTGTTAATGGTGGTTGGTTTGAAGCCCTTTTATCTCAGACTTTCTCAGGACCCCATGCATGCAAAACAAGCTATAAAATGGAACCACTGAGAGCAAAGTTGCCCCACAGAAATATAATGTGAGCCATACGTATGATTTCAAATTTCCTGAGAACTACACTTAAAAAATAAAAATGCAGAGATGAAATTCATTTTAACAAGCTATTTCATTTGACCCAATATTTCCAAAATATTATTTCAACAAACATATCAATAACATGTAAAATTATAATTAAATGTAAAAATTGTTGAGATAATATAAAAAACAGAGATTATTTACATTTTTTAAACCAAGCCTTTCAAATTTTAAGCTTCGAGCACATCTCAATTTGGACTAGCCATACTTCAAGTGCCCAGGAGCTTCCCACAGTGAGGGGCTGACAGAGAAGCTGCACAGCCTTAAGGAATGGATACTAGCAATTTCCTCCAAAAAGAATTATTTCTGTAATGGGAATGTATTCCTTAATGAAAACAACACAAAATGTCATGCTTATTAATATACTGAAATAATGAAAAGGATTTTAATCTCACCAAAAACAACTCTTCATATTATGTAGTGAGTTGTCAAGTATCAACATGTAATCACAAGCTTTCATTCTGAATTCTTCTTGCTGCCGGATAAAAATTTGGGATCTCTCTCTCTAGGCATCCATCTGGCTGGATGTCCCACATAAATCTGTCCTGGGCTGCTCTATGGACATATGGCTCTGGGACAGGGAAGACAGGTTAATGGAATAGTATATGCAGCAAAAAGAATGTATAACAACAAGGCATAAGAATTAGTGTATTTTCAATTCTCTTTGCAATTTCAGGGATGACATCACATTTCCACAAATTCTTGTTTCCTTAATTAAATTTTTATGCTCTCTTGTCTCCTTATGTCTAAACAGCTCTACAAATTTAATGAGAATTGATTTCATCATAAGGATTTTCTGAGTAGAAAGCCCCTACTTTTTAAAAGGTCATTTTAGGAAAGCCTTAACATGTATAGGAAAAAAACACTAGCATTTTTATTTTAAGAAGCCAATAACCAATACAAAAATCTTTTCCTAGAATTCCCTGACCAACACCACAGTCAGGGATTCACTCATTCATTCAGCCAGCATCGTTCAAATAGACATCCTGTGCCATATGTTGTGCAGGGAACACATACACAACACAGGGCATTTCAGCTCATCCCTAGAAATATATATCCTACCAGAGGTTTCAGACTGTGCACTGTCTGTACTTATACATGAGAAAAGGAGGTGCGGATAATTTGGAGAGACATCAGAAAGG
>NC_043705.1:4646031-4654305 GCF_006229205.1 Suricata suricatta
CCTGGTCTCCCTGTCCTCACCAACACTGGATGGCTGGAGCCCGGGGTGGGTCCAGGCTGGGGAGGCCTAGAGTTCACCATTCTGGTGGGGAACACCTTGGAAGAGAGAGCAGAATCAGGCTTGGGATGGCATGTCCCAGGGTGCACTGCAGCACCCGATTTGAGGGGCAGCTGGAGTGGGAAGGAGGGTATGGGGGTGGCGTGAGGGGGGTCTGCCTTGGGACGACAGCTGGCGCTGATATGGGTCAGGGGCCTGGAGTGTGGTGACGGCACCTGGACCCTGCTTCTGTCCATGTTATTAAAGTGGAAGGGGAGGTAAAAAGAATGGCACTTGCCGGAACGTCCGACTCCAGAGAGAGCTCCAGTATTCCCTCACCTGTGTGGTGGATGATCTAAGGTTAGAAAATGTATTTCCTTTACTTAGAGTATAGCTGTCCTGTAGACCACTGGTTTTTTGATGTTGTTGTGGTTTAGTTTTGTTTTGTCTCATTTTGTTCGGCCGTGCGGGCTCGCTGTGGGCAAGTCCGTGTGAGCTCCCCAGTGCTGTTCCTTTCTATGGAGGGTTGTGACCTTGGGGACGGGACCCCCGTCCCTGCTATGCCTCCATGCGTGTACCCTTCCCTGTGTGGTGCCTGTATGGTTTACTGGACAGAACCTGTTCGGTCAGCCCTTGGTTTCTCTTTAAGAGGAAGGGCTCTCTGTGTAGGTGTAGATTCAGTTTGTCCCTGGGAGGAGAGGAGTTCAGGGTCTTCCTACTCTGTAGTCTTGGGCCCCCTCCCCCACAAGTGACATTTTAGAAAGTAAGGACGATAGAAAGCAGATGTTCAGCAGTGAAGCATTACCATTCACCGACAATTTCTAAATCAGTACACATCCGCAGAATAAATGACTTAGGCAAACAAAGCATGTTTGGGGACATGCTTTCACAACGGCCTGCTCTCTGACACAGCTCGGTGTCTGCTTGCTCTTCTCTCCTGCGGAGGAGTGGGAGGGATTCAGGGTCGCTGCCTAGAGTCATTCCGTTCCTGTGGAAAAGCTCTCTCAGGGGCTGACTCTCAGAGGTGGTTATTCGGCTACCTTCTTTTTTATGTCCTTTACAATATCAAATAGTGATTCCTCTCTGCCATATAATATTCTTTTCAAAAATATTAATATTAATATGCTCTTCGGATTGCCTGAAATGACAAAAATCAAAAACAAAAAGCAAAAGTAAAGAAATTTGAACCACACTTTTGTGTCCAGTTTGAGAAGATTGAAGCTTCAGATACTGAGTTACCTGATTAATGTGTTTGTTATAGGATATTGGTATCTCATTATACTCTTAAAGAATACATATTGTGCTTTTTAAAAGAAATAATTACATAAGCCCATGGACAGGGAAAAACTTTTATTTCAGCAGTAATTATAATTTATTTATGTACTTTAAGTTGTGTTCGTTGGTGGTAGGTCTACTAAATCAATAGAGAAAGTGGCTTTCAATATCACCTATTTTATGAAGACAGCAGGTTTATTTCTCTGGCTTTGATCCTCGGCCCTGAACTCCACCCTCATATATTTAACAGTGAAGCTAGATCTCCACTTGAGTGTCTACTAGATGGATCGAGGTTCTATTTAAAACAGGACTCTCAGTGTCCCCTTCCAAGCCTGCCTCTCTACCTCTTGTCATAGATCTGTAAATGGCTCTTATATGTATCCTGTTATTAAGTCTACAATTTTGGAGGTTTCCGTGGTTTCTATAATCCCCTCGAATATTCTACCATTGGGTAGAACTGGCAAATTGTGTAGCTATTCTTACAACTGTGACTTGAATCTGAAAAGATTTCAGCATTTTACTGTGCCATAGTAATACCATATGTTACTGGAGATAAAGATATGGTGTTTTTTTTCCTGGAAAATGTTTACCTATTCTCTTTTTCCCCATCAGATATTTGATTAGGAGCCATATCCTATCGAATCAGCCGTATGATAGGGGTGAACTCCACTCACACACTGAACCAAATCAGGGGGTGCCATCACTTTCCCCTCATCTCCACATTCAAAGGTTGACCAGGGAATCATTAAGCTCAAGGAAAAGAAAGCTCAAGACTTAGTGCAGGAAGAGAACATAGTTCATATTTCTGCTTCCTTCATTTTGGATAAAGCAATATATAACTCTGATTAAGCCTGGTAACTAATTTGAAAGCACAAGGATTTGGGGAATTAGGTAAAATTCACATAGCAGAAAAGGATGGAGAGTCAGAATGAAATTGGAAGCTTATTAACATTATGAAGCAATTACTTCTTTAATTTATCAGTTACCCGAGCCCCTAAACACCTTGTTTCCCAATTCTTTTCGATTGAAGACAATTTACCTGAGACAGAATCAAATAAGGATTAAGTTTCCTTTTTCTTCTTTATGAGGAACAGTTTCTGAGCACTGTATATATTTAAACAAATGGGGACCAGATTTTTTATTTATTAGTCATCTGTTACTTTCCACCTCCTGTCTTAGAAATGAAACTTCATAATTTAATAGGATAAGAGGAAAACAATCTGAATTTGATAATTTTATGGTTAGATTATAGGATAAGATTGGTATTTTCTGTGAACATAGTGTCAGTTTTAAAGAATAATGATGATTTTATTCTCTTAGTAAAACACAAGGACTGTATGATTCCTTGATGACTGAGTTAACACTCAATGTCCCCAGGTTGGGTCTGTGTGCCCAAAAAGCCCTGTGTCAGAGGGCATCACTGTTGGTAGCAGTTCAAGAATGATGATTTGCAATATGCCAAAGATTCAAATTCAATTTGATTTTCTAAATCAATTTACATATGTAAATATTAAAAATATTGCCTCAAACTTTGTTAATTGCAGTGCTAAGGAAGTAGGTTTCTTCCTACACAATATAAAAAATGAAATCATTTTGTATATTCTTTCACTGACAGCCAATTGTCATCATGTATATTATATATACATATATGTGTACTTATTTATATAATCATTCTCTGTATACATACATATGAAATATACATGGACATTTCTCAATACACTTATATTTACCTCAATGTAAGATATTTTATAAACAGTCTCCTTATACAAATATACATAAATTATTTTTATACAACTATTCTTCTTATGTAAATGCATATAAATCTGATTTGAGGACATCATTTTCGAATAATGTGGCACTGACTCACTAGTACAGGAATGTTATCAAGTTATATCACAGTTATAAGAAAAACTGTTTGATAAAACATTTGATAGTTTTTTTGGGAATCAATTAGACTTAAATGTAATGTAGAAAATATGTGCATGCAGATCCTCAGCAAATCTGTGGATAGTTGTGGACAAGACAGAGGATTAAGATAAAAATAAAGTGAATATTGTTGATAGAAAAAATTGTTCGGCGAGTGTTAAGGTAGAGAGATTATGGGAGATTTTTTTATTTTCAAAATGTTTTCTGTAATACAATTGTCACCTCAAATTTTCACCTGGAGTAATGAATAGTTATAATAACATTTTGGAAAAAATTTACAGATGAAGTGTATTTTTATCCCCAAAAATGTTTTACTAAGAAGTGGCATTATCACATTTATCAGAAGCTGAGGAGTCATACCTTTGGGAGGTATTTACTTTATCCTCTGATTCTGTCTAGTCATTTCCCTATGATATTCAAGATAGACAAACCTCTGAAAAGATGCTCAACATCATTAATCATCAGGGAAGCACAAATGAAAACCTCAATGAGATATCATCTCACACACGTCAGAATGGCTAAAATAAAACAAACAAACAAACAAAAATACAAGCCTTGGTGAGGATGTGGAGAAAAAGGAACTCCTTGGGGCACCTGGGTGGCTCAGTCGGTTAAGCGTCCGACTTCAGCTCAGGTCAGATCTCTCATTCATGGGTTTGAGCCCCACATCAGGCTCTGTGCTGACAGCTCAGAGCCTGGAGCCTGCTTCCGATACTGGGTCTCCTTCTCTCTCTGCCCCTCCCCTGCTCATGCTCTGTCTCTCTCTGTATCAAAAATAAATAAAGCATTAAAAAATTTAAAAAAAAAAGGAACTCCTGTGGACTGTTGGTGGGAATGCATAGTGGTGGAGCCACTGTAGAAAACAATATGGAGTTGCTCAAAAAATAAAAAATATTAATTCCCATGTGATCTACTAATGTCTCCACTGGGTATTTACCCAAAGAAAGTGAAAAACAAACAAAGAACTAGTTTGAAAAGATACATACACTTTTATGTTTATTGTAGCATTACTTACAATAGCCACAATATGGAAGCAACCCAACTGTCCACTGATAGATGAGTGGATAAAATAGATGTAACACACACACACACACACAATGTAATATTACTCAGCCATAAAAAGAATGAGATCTTGCCATTTGCAACAACATGGATGGACCTGGAGGGTATGATGCTAAATGAAATAAGTCAATCAGAGAAAGAAAAGTACAGTATGACTTCACTCATATATGGAGTTTAAGAAACAAAACAAATGAAGCAAGGATAAAAAAAGACAAAGACACTCTTAAATACAGAAAACAAATTGGTGGTTGCCAAAAGGGAAGGGGGTTGGAGCACGAATGACATAATTGAGGGGAATTAAGAGTACACTTATCATGATGAATACTGAGTAATGTATAGAATTACTGAGTCACTATATTGTACAACTGAAAACTAATATAACACTCTATTAATTGTATTGGAATTAAATATTAATTAAGAAAAATAAGGTAGATAAGTTGCATGGATTTGATATCCACTGACAGCAGACTTAAGTCACCAGAAAAGTAGCGACTCTTTCAGGAAGCTGAGATGTGCTGGCTTCTCAACTCTTCTACTGCCCTCTTCCCCTGTTGACATTTTGTGTTCTCTGAAAAGATAATAATAATACCTAAAAAGAAATAATGATTTCAAGTGATTAAAAATGATTGAAAATAGGTCAAAGCCATTTTTCACATAAGGAATGAATTAATCTGCCCCTACTGATAAAGTAACTCATAGATAAAGACCACAATCTAAGGTTTCTAGAAATTTTCAGTGTAGGATAGCTGATGTTTCCCTAATTTTAAAGAAAAATCTAAATGCTGATTTGAAAGAATAACCACATACATCCCTTGAGTTTATAAATTTTAATATTTAAATTTATTTTTGTCTTTTTATTCAAAAAAGAATATATGCAATTTTAAGCAAATAATACATTATTTGGTAACAGTAAACTAATGCCCCAGTTTTGTAATCTTGATTAACAGAGGTGATCAGAGTTACTGGTTTTGTATACATCCTTCTATAAGCATTCCTTATGCATCTTTATTTGTCTTCTTTTTAAAAAAATATTTATTTTTTAGAGGGAGAGAGAGAAAGAGGAAGAGAGAGAGAGAATGAAAATCAGGGAGGGGCAGAGAGGAGGGGGAGGGGAAAAGGATCTGAAGCCAGTTCATGCTGACAGCAGAGAGCCTAATACAGGGTTCGAACTCATAAACTGTGAGATCATGACATAAAACGAAGTTGGACACTTAACCTCCTGAATCACACAGGTGCCCCTATGTCTATATGTCTTTGTTCAGATTTGTAAGTCTGTTCATTAGGTGAATTTTGCACTGGAGTTTCTAGGTCAAGGAGTATTTATGTCAGGGATGGCTAGGTTGTGTTGAAATAATCAACAGTCTCAAAGTTTAAAAGACTTAAAGCATAAAAGTTTAATTCTGACTCATGCCACATGCTCATTCCTTGTCATTTGAGGTCTCTGTACTGCTCAGAGTAATGAAGCAGCCAATACTTGGAACATCACTGGTCAAGATAAAGCTATGGAGCTGATCCTCATTTACGGATTCTTTATTTGCAAATGTGCTTTCTAACGTTTACTTACAACCCCTAGCCAGTGTTTACAGTGGTCTTTCACAGACATGCACAGAATGGGGAAAAATCAGTTACCCAATGTCAAACAAGGTAACACTCTACCTTCTTATTTCAGTTATCAGATTGTAAGCAACAGTGTGTGTGTGTGTGTGTGTGTGTGTGTGTGTGTGTGCGTGTTTGTGTCTGTGTGTGTGTATGCACACGTCTGTGACCTATTTAATGACACTGTTTCACATTTAGTTCTGTTTTGTTAGTAATTTTTTTTGTTTAAAATGGCCCAAGCATAGTGCTTATGTGCTGTTTACTGTTCTTAAGCAAAAGAAGGCTCTGATGTGCCTCACAGAGAAAATAATGTGTGTTATATAAACTTTATTTGGGCTTTAGTTATAAGGTTGTTGACAATGAGTTCAGTGTTAATAGATCAACAAAAGACGACATCTAGAAAAAGGAAGAGCAAACTTGTGCATCTGTACCTGAGGCTGCTGTAGAAAGTGCTAAAGTAATAGCTATAGTATAAATATCCAAGCTATCGAGTAATATCCAAAGTTAGTAAAAGTATTTTAAAATTGTGGGTTCATGAGATGTTGACAAGTTGTATTGACAGTGACAAAAATGTGACCAGAAGCTCATAGGAACATAACCCTAAATTTCTCTTAGGAGCAATAACTTAGTATTTGCTACTTTGTGATTTATAGACTTTACAGAACATAACGAACTTGAGTAATGAGAATTGACAATAGCTTGCATTTGCTCTTAAAGCTCAGAAATGACACATCATCTCTGCTCATATTTCATGGTTCGAAACAAGTCACAGGGCCATTACTGGCTTCAAAGGAGTAAGGAGGAATAATTTTCTAGGAAAGAGAAGTGGATATTTGTAAGTAGTAACATATTTACCAGAAAGGGTCTAAAATAGCCACAGTTTCACCAGGCAGGCTGTATTCCTAATGATGGTTGAGAATACTGGCATCCAGGTATACCCCCTACTGACATGGTGAGGTGTCAAAAGTAGATCAAATACGGCCTTTCTCACATACTGTGCAACTTCTTATAAATGTACTACTACCCAAGGGCAAATACGACTCCTCTTTTGAGAGTTTCCTCTGATAAATTGTTTCCCCCATTGTCATTTTTCTTTGCCTTGTCATACTGCTTCTATATCTGTCATGCATGTGGGGAATATTGGGAAAAGATTATTTGCCTGGCTGGGAAAATTAGATTACCTATATTTATATTAGTATATTTTATCTAAATAATTGTCTTAAGAAATATAGAGCATTTTTAGGATGTTAGATTAATTTTGGGATGTACTGGTGTACATGAGCATTTGGAAGGCTGTTGGTAAAGTGGATTCTAGCCCATTGTCTGTTTAATATATTAAGATTTATTTTTTAAAATACCCATTTAAGAAACTCTTACTCATAGTAGTATGTGGTTGCAACATCACTCTTATTTTCAAGATGAGAACTCAGAATCCTACTTGTCTGTCTGTTCTATAAATTACTGAATGGGATATATTCCTTTATTGTCTCTGTATTTGTGTATGTTTTGTAGTTTTTTTTTCCAGTTTTTTCTTTACCTGTTTTGAGACAATGTTAATCAGTGGGAAGAATTTTATTTTAAGCTTTCTCTTTCTGCCGTGGTGGGGTAGTTCTAACTCACAAGGTTTTCAAAAAAAAATCCTTTCTATGACTATTCAGTCTTCATTTCCCACCCCACCCCCAGCCCCTTTGGTGAAGTGGCTGACCTTGAAGGATCTGAGTGTATTTCTCATGCTCTAGCATTTGTGAACTACTGTCTCACTGTAGGGTATATGGGTACTTGGCACCTGTGCTATTGATTTCAGTCTTTGGAGCCTAAGCCACATTCTAGGTAGAAAGATAACCATTTTATTTTATTAATTTTTAAAATATAATACACATGACTATGGTTTTATACTAGTTTCAGATGTACAACATAGCAATTCAACATTTAAAAAGAGGCTGCCGTGTCACTGAGCATTTTCTTTCACCCCCTACCTTCTCCAAAACTATTGTTTGATTTTTTTCTGAGAGTAATAAAACCATATCATCTTTCCCAACTTCACATGTGTGAATCATGAGCCCTGTTAGCCCCTGTGTCTCATCAAAGACAAGACATAGTATTACATTTCAGCAGAGAAGAACATGACAGATTCTTAATAGGGGATTGAGAAGCGGTTTTGTCCAAAGCAAAATGATTTTTCTTGTAGAAGTCAACAGATAGACATCACCATGTCTGCTCTTTTCATAAAGCTATATATCTTTGTTATCTGGGGAAACTTCTGTCTAGAGGGTCTCTCTGAATTTCTGAGCAGACAAAAGAAAATCAAGATGTGGTGAGAAGAAAAGCAAAAGCAGTGGCTGAGGACTGTGCTGATGACAGCACAGGAAAATGGATCAT
>NC_043705.1:4654405-4656849 GCF_006229205.1 Suricata suricatta
TTAGACCAGCAGATCAAACGTTTTCAGGTAATCTGATCTTATCCTAGGAGTAAAGCTCTATAATAATAATTCAAAAACCCCAGCATGCAGTATGTAAAATACACAATGCCTGACATCCAAATGAAAATTACCAGGCATGCAGAGATCCAAGAAAATACAACACATATTAATCAACCTTGATCCAGAAATGATACCATACGGAAGGTAGGGTAGTAGATAAGGGTATCAAAATACCTATCATAATATTCCATATGTTCAAGAAACTAAATGAAACACTGATTATGGTAAGTAGAGACATATGAGAGATAAAGCCTAAAAAATACATTGGATAGGATTGACAGCTAGTTAGACATAGAGTCATCTGAATTTCTAATTTTAAAAATCAAAATGTAGCAGACTCTTTCCAAGTCATTCTGTCTGTAATGGCAAAAATATTTTACGAATTCTATGCCACATAAGAAAAAGTTACAAAATGTAAAAAAAAAAAATAGGATGGATTTAAAATTTCTAAACTAAAAAAATAAAATAAAATAAAATAAAATTTCTAAACTATGAGATAGTGCTTTATAATGGGACACCTCCAGGAAAAGTAAGAAGCTGCTTTTTTAGACTAAACAGATAATTTTCCATACTTAAATCACTCTGTGGTTGCCACTGTAGAAAGTAGACTTAAAAAATTATCTTATACTGCACTTAATATTAGGTATATTAGAACTGAGGGGAAAATAAAGACAAGAACAAGGAGGATTATGAATCTCAGACCATAGGTACACTTTTATACGTACACTTCTATAGGCAAGTGGGAAAAATCTAGTTAATATACCCATATATAGAGAGGAGCACCTGGCTAGCTTAGTCAGTTAAGCGTATAGCTCTTGATCTTGGCTCAGGTCATGATCTCATAGTTCGTGAGATCAACCCTGCACAGGGCTCTACAATGATGGCATAGGTCTCGTTTGGGATTCTCTTTCTCTCCCTCTCTCTCTGCCCCTCCACCACTTGCTCACGGTCTTGCTCTCCTCATGCAAAATAAATAAAATAGTAAGTATATATATATATATGCTGTGTATACATTATATATACATTATAAATATACAAACCCATATACATAATGCATACAGATATTAAAATTATTAGTCATCATATAGGAAATAATAAATAGTAAATGTCATAATTGGATTTGGTAGCATGTTAGAAATATTATTTTATGTGACCATCTGACAAAATCCACTGTCCAGGCTTCTCTGCCGTACTGAACTCCCAGACAGGCCTTTCTTCACTCCTGTCTCCTCACAGGGCACAGAAAGGAAGCATTCTCCTTCATTAATTCCACTCTCCGGGATATATTCTCCTGAAGGAAATTCATTAGCACAGTGTCCGGAGAACCTTGGGAGGCATCTCTGCTGGCTGCCACCTTTTCTGAGAACCCTGAATCCCCCACACCCTGGAGGTAGTCTCTTACCCCAAGGGCACTCACCTCTTGTGCGACTTGACTCCTAGCAGTTTTTCCACCTTCGAGTGAGCCTTTTATATCAACTGTCATGGTGGAGATGGTATATCGGTGTTCACTGCTCTTTAGTTGGTTCAAGAGCGTCTTGCTGTTCCACATGGTGTGACCTGCCTTCTTGCTCCTCCATCTTGGGAGAACAGTGGGGGTAACGGAAAATGGTTCTCTGCTCCTACTGGTGGTGCGGTGAGAGTGGTGGGGACGGGGTGGGTGTAAATAAACCTAACAGTGGGCACTAGGGGTGTTGAGGGAAGACAGAGCCCCCTGAGTAGAGTATGGTCTACTCTACTTCCTCTCTTTTAGGGGCTGAAAAATCATCTCTTTATTTGGATGGAGACTTTGATGCCAGAATGCTTTCCTTTCTGGCATCTAAGTGTTATCTCCATCTCTTTCCTCTTCCTCGTCATCTTCTTCTCCATCTTCTTCTCCTTCCACTTCAGCCTAGTATAGGCAAGATGAAAAGCACGGCAGCTAAAGCCCTCACTGACCCCATTCTGCACGTGCTGCTTGAGGACCTCTAAGGTGGGGAAGACCCGGCAGCAGCCCATGCACCTGTAGCCACTCTCCAGGGCCACCAGCCATTCAGGCGTCTTGGGCCTGGAACACTCCTGTGGAGCTGGAGGCTCTGCGGGACCCTCAACCTCCTCCCTTTCCTCTTGGGCTTTGTGGTTCCTGCTGGACTCACTGGCAGTTGGGAATTCCTTCATAGAAACATGAGAGAGGGTGGCTTCTGCAGGACTCTTTTCAAAAACGGTCATTTCTTCAATTTTTGTCCTCTTTGAGGGGGGCTCCATTTTGTCCTCTCCACCACATAAGACAGCCACCCCCCTTTTCATCTGGACGTGCATGTAGTAAATTTTCATGAGCCTGAGCCTTTCTCCTTTTGGGTGTTCTGAGCACAAAGAGCGTTTAGTAGCACCGACCAAATGTCCTGGGG
>NC_043705.1:4656949-4664967 GCF_006229205.1 Suricata suricatta
AAGTAAAAAATAATGGTTAAAATTGTGCTTATGGTGAGTGCCCAAGATATTGAGTACCTCATATGTGAAATTTCCGGAGATGTGTAGAGAAAATTGAGCACTGAGAAAGACCCATGCCTGGGAAATAGTATGCAGTCACTAAGGTTGGATATTATTAGCTTGATTTCCCTCATGGGAAATTGTGCAATTAGGGAGTGTGGGATCCAAGCTGTATGAAGACCTCTGCAACTATATCAATGTACTTACATATGCATATCTATCTATCTATCAACTCACACATATATAGTAAAGATAGAAGACAGATAGATAGATAAAAGGATATGTATAGATATAGATGAAATTCATTTGCAAGATTCCCTGGGGTCTCTGATTGCTGGAGATGGTCAAAGTGAGACTTCACAGACTCCTCTTCTTTAAAAGTACTTCTACATTTCTCTTAGACTTTTAATCTTCCCATTCAGGGAAAATAGCTTCTACCAAAGAAAACTGGGATGCTGACATGGTGTATTTCTGCCTACCACTTAGAAACAGAGACCCTGGGCAGTCCTTGAGAGTGGGGACATTTATGACCATTGTCAAGCAAAGGAGCTGAGTTCTCATTTTTGGCTAACATGCTGCCTCACCACCACGCCCCAAATGCCCTCCACCCCTTGCCTCCCCCACCACTTACCGCTCTGTATGAGCTTGTCTGGAGAACAGACACAGATGTTCCCAGAATGTGAATCCTTTGCCTTCTGCTCGTGGACCTGGACCAACCTAGAGGGTCCAGGACGGGAAGAGTCTTCACATGATTTTATGACCTCTGGGAAAGAGAAAGACAATCAGGTATTTTTTTGCCTTCACTAAACATTCAAGAGATACCATGTAGAATCACACATATGGCACTTATCTTCGTTATGATTCTAGGCTAGTTTCTATTCAAAGTCCTAAAATCAAGGTCTGTAAAAATATTTGTTGGAATGAAGTATCCGATTACCTATGAGTGCCCTATGTTGTTTTCTGCAGTGTGTCTCAGCTCCAATTCTTGCCTGGTGCACAAGAAGGTGCCCATATGATTTGGTATTATTCCTCTGTTTACCACAAGAACAAATTTGGAGGATGTGTATCGGTAAAGGTGTTCAGTTGTGGTTTATGATATGTGAGTCCTGCTTCTTCCTGGGAGGTTCAGAATTGACAGCAAAGAACGGACTGACTTCCACCGCCGGTCCTTAGCCTCCCCTCCAGACATCTGCCTCTGGGGGACCTCACGCGAGGGCCCTGCGCTATGGCTGTGCAGGACTGGACGCTCCAGGAGGAATCCCGAGGCGGACTTCACGGCACACCTCTCCACACTGGACACAGCTCCCCTGTCGGGAGCTACTAAATGGCTCGGCTCTCAATGGCCATGTCATTGGTGTCACTTTTTCTCACACGCCCCACATGTAGTTCTCATCCATTGTGGCATCTATACTTCCCAAACTCATGGCCTACCTTTAATCCTTCCCAGTTTACCGGTAAATTCTAGGTTGTTGGTTAGTTTCCTATTACACCATATTTATTTCTTGGATCACCTCTACCTCTGCAGTGATTTTAAACCTATCCTGGAAATCACCAGTTAGTTTTCGTTCCTCCAACATTTCCAATTGATTTTCAGTAAAGAAAGAGGTAAATTTTTGTTCCTCATAAAATCACTCAAATATATTGCTTTTCTCGTGTTTGTAAACAGCAATGAAGCCTAGACCCCAATTTTTCCTTCACAAAATATATCTCCTTTGTCGGTTGGGTGACTGGAGTATCTCATAGGTCATGTTGGTGTAAGGAGGAGACAAGTCAGTGGAGGTGGTAGATTTTTCAGAGGGCCAGTCTGTGTACCAGGTTGGATGAGTACAGTGTATGTATGTGTCTGTCATGTTTCTTCAACAATTTCATGTAGAGAGTGTCGGGTTGACGTAACCATTATATGTGAACGAGGCATGTGATGTGTCAGTTGACATGCAGCGTCAGTCTGTCCATGTACAGCCAGTACATCTCCTTTGTGTCATGAGTGATGTGCGTGTTACCTAATAACCGGTTGGTTTATGAGAGGCTATATGAACCTGGGTGATTCTGTGAGACCTGCTAAGACCGTGAAAGTGTTGGACACTGACCGTGGGAAGGACAGATGGAGACCTCATATGAGCTCCAAGACTGTGCAATTGCATGAGGGACCTAAGGGACTAGGAACAGAAGAGTTTTAGAAGATGATATGACTGTGTTGGCTTCATGCCTTATTAACATGAAATCTGAAGTTCTACAAGAGTGATTTTCTGTGTGTCTGAGGAATGAGGTTAGAGAAAGCAAGCTTCAAGAATACAAATGCTCCAAAATGAGATGTGAAGGTTTACTGTGTGAGGACCTGAGCCTAGGAGTGTGTCTGGGTGTGTCAGGAATTGGGAGCAGAGAATGGGGAGTGAGGGATGAGTGTTACTAAGTGTAAATGTGCGGGCATGCAGTGATGGGTCTAGTTGTGGGTGAGCTGGAATAAAGACTCCTGTGTGTTTACAAGGGTAGGGGCTTGTTGGAGATAACACCCAGGATTCTTTCCAAATCTCTGCTCCTTCTTCACCCATTAGAGGACATTTACTAGGGGGTTTACTCCTCTCTTAAGGAAAGTGAATACTACTGGTTCTTCCTGAGATACCCTCTCGGGTCCTTGCTGACCCATTTCACACTGCTTGTCAGACTTTGCCCAAATTACGACCAAACGAGCTAGAAAGTGCCCTTCCTTTCTCCTTACCAATACAAGGGGGATGGTAAAAGGAGGAGTTACAGGTGAAATATTCCGATTCAGAGGATTCCCGCTTTGCCTCAGAGACCAGAGGGTAGTCGTTGAAAGAGTACTCAGATGGTGGATCATATGTGTATGATGTTGAGGTTTCTAGAAAATGAAATAAAAGTCATAAAAATAGCTGGTTCCATTCTGTTCCCCCCTGCACTCTTCTCCCTAACCTACTCTCCCCACTGCTGCCTGACCACCACCCCATGGAAATACTTGTTTTGTCCTAAACCGTCTTCTTTGGCTTGGGCAGAGAACCGGCGTATTTCAGTGTCCTGCTCTTCTATGTCAATCCTGCTACTGGGGCTCCTCAATACCATTCACCCTGCTTAGGATTTTTGGTTCCATTTGCCTTCCTTCACATCTGATCCACTTTGACCCTCTGCATCCCACATCCTAGGTATTTAGATCCTCAGATGAAACAATTGATGAATTTTTATTTTTGAAGAACATATTCTTTATTAGTAGATCAGTGTGTCATTTTCCAAGTTAATCAAGCTCATTGCTCACTGATTGTTTAAGATTATGATCATCTCTGGGGTGCCTTGGTGGCTCAGTGAGTTACGCATCCCACTTCAGCTTAGGTCATGATTTCACGGTTTGAGCCTGGAGCCTGCTTCTGATTCTGTGTCTCCCACTCTCTCTGCACTTCCCTGGCTTGTGTTCTGTTTCTCTCTCTCTCAAAAAGAAAGAAACATTAAAAAAATGGCCATCATCTCTTATGGATGTGTCTGGTATGCGTCCTATGCACAGATTAAACCAACTGGTAGAGATGGATGCAACGATGTGATCTGTGTGCCTAAGTTCCTAACATGTTGCTTACACAGGCCAAGTGGCGACTATAGGATTGATTTGGTGTCATGATCTGAATATGGGCTGAATTCTGTGTGAGGGAGAATGGTAGGGATGCTTTGTGTCGGTTTCAGTTCAGCTACTGTCTATGTGCGTAGACTGTAGGTCCCATGATCACAGAGTTGAGTGTGTACATGTTCTGATTTAGGTGGACAAGGTAATTATTAGGAATATTCTCTTTAAGACTAACACAATTAGTGTATTTGTGAAATCTAAGGGAATAATGAAAGAACATTAGGGGACATAAAAATAGAAAGTCGTAAGAGAAAGAGTATATTAGCTTTGAGATCCAAGGCAAATGGGGGGGAGGTGTAGATAGGATGTGTAAGCATAAGTGTACAGGGACCTGAGACTGCATTAGAAAATAAAGGTATCAAACACGGAGGTCTACGGGATGAAGAGAAACTCTGAAAACTACCACCTAACAATTTAACTCAAGCATTCGCCAAACAGAAATAAGTCCAGAAAGAACATCCATGTAATAGAATATGTAGAACATCACTTTTTTAGAGTAGCCCCATATTAAAAGCAACCCAAATACTCAGAAAAGTGTAAGCAATAAATTATTTATATTCATAAATGTTGTATATAAAATTAAGACACATAGACATAGATCAATCTCACAATTATAATGGTGAGTGACATTAATTAGACACAGACTATACATTGTGCACTACTATGTGCATGAAACTAAAAGAAAACAGGGATAACTAATTGAGAATTTTCAAAGTCAGAGAAATGATCACTGCTTGCATGGTAGGGACAAAAATGGGGATAGAGAATTTACACACATGTGGAAGATTATAAGGAGCGAATGATAAGGATAAAGAGTGCAAAACGTGTGCCTGGGGATGGGTGTGAAAACAGTGGCTATAACAACACAGGAAAGGGATGGGTCTCGGCTGGATGTCTTTGACCTCTACCCCAAGTCCAGATCTTGAGGATCCGACCACTCTGGGCCTGTTTCAAGCTATTAGTGATTTCACACCTTTTTCTGGTTCATACCGACATACTTTTCCATGTTTCACTAGTAAAATTCTCATACCCAGACACTCTCCCACCATTTCCTCAAAGAAAACACTGCTCTCCACTGATCTTTTGGGGCTTATTCTAGTCCTTTCAAGTATCTTTCCCTTGCAAGGGATGGCTTTCACTGTTGGTCATGGAAGAAGATGAAGACACATTTTCAGTGTCTTTCTGTACTGGGCAGCCTTGTATCAACTACTGGGCAGAATCACTCAATTTATCTCTGGCCTCTGCCTAGATCCCAGTGTATTCAGTTCACTCTCCTTACCAGCACACGTGAACTTGTTTTCTGAAGAGATGCAGGGGCTGAAGTCTGACGAAGAGGAAGAATCCCCCCTTGCTGTGTGGTATTGAGTTGGGGGCATTCTCTTGCATCCATGCTGCGGGACTTGTAAATTCAGATTTGCTGAGAAATTACATAAAAATAATAGAGATGTAGTCCGTGTTTGGTGTTTGTACATTTACCCATCCATTAAACAAGAGTCCACTGTGTGACATGTTTTGTGATCAAATACATCCTATATTTTCATGGATAGCATAATATGGTTCACTTATTGTTTTCCTATCATGATGAGTCGTTGGGTGTCTACAAGGGTACTCTTTCTAAATGGAGCAGAGACTGCAAGCTGTCTCCTTTCCACCTGGACATACTCCTAGATTATATTTATCAACTCCTCTTGTGGTGGTTCTGACCACGCGATTACGTTTTTTACAAAGGTAGTAAGTGGATATGACCTGTGCCACTTCCCTAGCCAGAACCATAAATACCTCCTCTGTGTTCCTCTGTGCTCTTGCCTTTTCTAGGTGATGAGAATGTTGATAACCCAGGGTCTATTTGAAAGCTGCATGTTAATGACAGCAAAGTTCCATCAGCCCAGGAGGCTTTACCCATTCTTTCTGATATACCCTGAATTATTAAGTAAGCAAGAAATAGATTCATTTGTGTATTAGTTAGAAAGACAAAAAACCCACCTCTAATTAATGAAATAGAGATGTAACATGTTCTTGGAAGGGAAATAATTGGATGTGGTACATAGGAAGCAGACGATTATATTTAATATTAATATCCACCTTTTCCTGGCTTATTTACATTCTACGTGTGTATATGTGAACACGTGGTTGTGAGTGCATGTTTACAGTTCTCATCGTTCACACTTCCCAACATCTCTCAACATGTGCTCATTTTATTGTAGGAAGACATGCACACAGACTGCCTTTCCAGCCCTCTCCCCCCAGAAACCCCAAACACTGCTGGAAGTACCAAGTTCTCTTCCGGAGTAGGAGCTACCACGTGGAACTCCCAGGGGTGGGGGCCTCATCTGTCTGCCCCTCAACTCCCAGAAAAATGGTCTTTCCTCATAGCAGTTACTTACTTACTGCTAATCTCCATGTTAACTAGCACTATTTCAGTTTCCCATATTTTTCAGAAAAATCACAAAGTTTTTCCACGGTTCCACCGTGCTGGTTAAATGTGGTGTGTGTGTATTCTGCCTTTTTCTTGCATTTCACACAGGAGCCCTACATTTACATTTTCATAGCCCGACGGCTGAATAAGTAAATTCCGACTTTATATTCTCTTCCCTATACAACCTGTTTTAAGTGTTTTATTTCTTTCCTCACCTCTATGAGCCACATTTCCTTCTTCATTACCAGGATAAAGGACTATTAGAAGACTCAAAATAACACCATATACTTACTCGATATCCTGAGGGGAAAGTCAAATAAAGGAAAATGTATTTTTTAAGAGGAATTGCACTAGTCCACCACTACGCCTGTGACACCGTGAGTGACATGGTGTAAGTAGCACAGGTCTAGGCTGCAGAGACAAGGACGTGGTCATTTGAACTTTCCCTCACTCTCAGATGGCCTGTGGCCTCAGAAAAATCAGCATATCCTTCCCCCACCCCCCATCCCTCCTTCTCTCCCTTACCATCCCCAGGGATCCTCTCACCCTCTTTTTTTTCTAAATTTATTTATTTGTTTTGAGAGAGAGAGGTGGAGAGATGGGGAGAGAGAATCCCAGGAAGCCTCAGCACTGTTAGCACAGAGCCCGAAGTGGGGCTTGAATACATGAACCCGTGAGATGATGACTTGAGCCAAAATCAAGGAAGGGACACCGAACCAACTCAGCCATCCAGATGCCCCTCTCCCTTTTTTTTTTTTTTTGTTTCTTTGAGGCAATTCCATGTTACCCAATGCTCAGAGAAGATGCCTGACACATACCTCTTGACTTCTTGGCACTTTGGGTGGAAAATGTGCTTTCCAGATGTTTCCTTTTTTGTGTCCTCTTCATGGTTCACCTCTTCAGAGTGACTCCAATGAATACATTTCTCCCTAAACTCTGTTATCAGAGAATCAGTAGATAATAACAAAGAATCAGGACAATATATTCAAGAACAGACTCACTGGAGAGGTTACCTCCTCAGTGTATCACTGTCCTGACCAGCGCTAAGGACACCAGCAGGCCTAATATGATGCAGGTCAGCATCAGTGTTCTGTGACCTATGGATGACATCACTGTGCCCTGGGACCCAGCTGGTCCTCACAGGACTGGAGGAGTGCCATGACCCACCAACTAGAGTGACTGCTTTCACCCAGTGGAATCCTATCACTGACTCGAATTTGTGTACCTTGGACTTGATTTCAAAACTAGAGATGACTTGAATCAAACCAAGAACATTCTTTTATGAGTTTATTGTAACTACATTACTAAATCTCCCAATGGAGAAGGTTAAAGAGTGCCTTAGAGAACTAGCCCTGGATGGTAGGAAAGAGTTGACATTAGATCTTATTAGAAGTACTATTTAACTTCGGTGAAACAGTTAAGCACGAGGTATATGTTGTGTATACATGTGGATTTGAGGACATCTCATAATTCTCTACAACCCTAAAATATTTGGACCTTCCCCCCCTGCTGGGAATGGTCTCATGTATTTTTACAGCAAGCCCCTGTCTGTGTTGCCACTCTGTTCCTCATTATTTCCCCAGAGGTTTGGGGAAAGGAAAGCCCTTGGGTCACACTTGTATTCCTGGGCCTCATAATGAAGCTTGCTCTTCTCAAGCATGAAGGTCTCATTCTACAGGCTTCTGTTCCAGGCTCTGGACTATGTCCTCTGGAAAGAGCTGGGCTCTGTACAAGGTTTTAGCTCCGTGGTCAGCTCTATCCTACCTCCCAGCAACCGCAGCACAGAGCCCCTCCCTTAGGGACAATCTGTATTTACTGCCATGTCAGCAGCTGGACTAGAACCAGGCCATAACCTACGGCCTCCTTCAAGTAGGTGCCGCCTCTGCACATTCCCCTCACTTACCAGGGGCTCCGCCTCTGATAGCCACTGAATGGCAGGCA
>NC_043705.1:4665067-4673602 GCF_006229205.1 Suricata suricatta
TCCGTGGTCAGCTCTATCCTACCTCCCAGCAACCGCAGCACAGAGCCCCTCCCTTAGGGACAATCTGTATTTACTGCCATGTCAGCAGCTGGACTAGAACCAGGCCATAACCTACGGCCTCCTTCAAGTAGGTGCCGCCTCTGCACATTCCCCTCACTTACCAGGGGCTCCGCCTCTGATAGCCACTGAATGGCAGGCAAATTTATCAAGAAAGCCTCAGCCTCATCAGCTATCAGAAAAGGTGAAAACAAAAATTAGATACTATGTTACTGTTGGGGCTCAGTAGGCAAAAAATACCCTCAAACAATATTTGGCCTCCTGGGCCGCACATATGGCTTCTGTCCATCCTATGATCTTTCTCATTACTTTGAGAAGAGGCATATACCTTTAGGCTTTGAATCGATTTGGGTCAGCCAGTGACCTTCGCTTACTTTATTTTCTGGCTCTTTGTCTGCTGTTGGGAGTGAACATAATCCTCTGCCAAAAGATTTGCTTATAAAAGAATGAGCATCTTACCCTTGAATAACTGATGAAGGGCCTTAAGGAATGTATATCTCCTCATAGAATTCTTCAGGCTTATCTTATGCTTAAAACCAGACTATTATTAGGGGATTCCTCTTTTGTAATGACTGAATTCTGTTACTACTGTCCTGATGAGAATGACCTTATCTGGAGCATGTGTTTACTTCAGGGACCTTGACCTATGTAACCATTAAAGAAAGGATGTAATCACCATGGTATATAAGACCCTGGCCATCTAAGTAAAACGTGGCTTTACCAACCACCATCCACGTTGTCTGTCTCGTCTGTCTTGTCTGTCCTGTTCGTCTTGTCCATCTTCTTTTCTAGAGATATTGTGCCGACACCAACCCTCTACTCGGGACCTTTCGACCGTGGTGTGTGGGTTGGTCCCTCGCATGTTACATGTATCCTATTGGTAAAAAATAGGTCAAACTATACAAATGATTATAATGATATGGATGAAAGTAAAAAGGCATCCTTGTGATTTAAAATGACATAAGTAGCCATGTTGAAGAACAAACAGCTAACATTTCATAAAATGAAATAAGCCCATCATCCTTGAGCCTACAATTCCATTCCATAAAGAGGTCATTGCAGGAGTGATACCCATGGCATCATGTATACTACAGGGAGTAAAATTTTTTATATTTTCCATAAATTAATACTTTATATGTAGTTATTTGTTTTACAGCAGGGAGCTGTAATTTCAGATTAGTTTAGTTTCCATCTCCAGAGGAAAGGACAAGCAAAGTATGATAGGTACACACGGCAAAATTCATTTCCAAGGGTAGAAGTCCTGCCCCTTAAAATATATGACTACAGGGAAGAACGTCAGGAAGGGAAGGGTGATCAGAGATAAAAAATAAAATATAAAGCAACGAAATAATCACAAGCAGTGCCTTGACCAGGCTGATGACTAAGGAGAATTATGAACTGAACAGGCAATACTTTGGAAGAAAAAAAAAAGAATAATTTCACCCAAAAGTAAAACACCTCAGATTATGTCTAGATCCAATTCAAAACAATACATTGTTCTGAAGGTCCTTTAATGTATTAGTTTCCTTTTGCTGCTATAGTAAATTATCGTAAATCTAGTGGCTTAAAATATAGATGTATTTTCTTAGTGTTCTGGAGGTCAGGAGTTCAATATGGACCTCACAACCTAAAATCAGCATTTTAGCAAGACCGGTTCCTGTGGAGGTTCTAGGGGAGGATCTGTTCCTTTTTTTCCCCCCAGGCTTTACAGTTTGCCTGAATTGTTTGGGTCTGGCTCCCTCCCTTCATCTTCAAAACACACCACTTCAGGGGCACCTGGGTGGCTCAAGTCTGTCAAGCGTCTGACTTCAGCTCAGGTCATAATCTCTCAGTCTGTGAGTTCAAGCCCCACACAGGGATCTGTGCTGACTGCTCAGAGCCTGGAGCCAGCTTTGGATTCTGTGTCTCCCTCTCGCTCTGCCCCTTCCTGCTTGTGTTCTGTCTCTTTCTCTCAAAAATAAATAAACTTAGAAAAAAAAAAAACCCATAGCACTTCAATACCTGTTTCCATGGTCTCATTTCTGTTCTAGCACTCTCCCATCTCCCATACTAATGAGGTTTCTAATAACATGAGTCCCCCACAAGTTTAGACAGAATTCCCTTTCCATTTCAAAAATTTAATTTAATCCCTTCTACAAAGGCTCTTTTGACACTTAGAGTCACATAGGCAGAAGTTCTAGGGATTGTGTATGTGTCCAGGGGTCTGGGGGGGTGGGGGGTTGACATGTTCTTTAAGGGGCTGAGAGAGCGAATATTTCAGCTACCACAGCCAGACAAAAGCAAAGAATGTGAGAGTAAATTCACCTATAGTAAGTAAAATATCTGGAGGTAAAAATGCAAATCCCAAATTAAACAAGAACAATGCGGGGGGCGGGGGGGATGCACAGTAACGGTGTATATCTATTGAGTAAAACAAAGCTGAATGAAATAAAGGAGCAATCCTCAGTCTTACATGAAACATAACCCAAGGAACAGAAGAACAGTGACGTGAGAGTTCTCCTTGATGTAGAATTTTACCTGTTGGATTTAATAAAACAAGAGCTCCAAGACAAGATGTCATGTCAACACAAAAGTATAAAAATTCAGAATTCAGAGATGAGGTAGAAACTAAAGCTCTAAACAAGATCAAAACAGGATCAGTAAACAAAGGGGAACCAGAAAGAAATAAGGTTTCACATTGAAAAATTGGCACCTTGACTTAAGTGTAAAGGGAAGAGTTAAATACATAGTTACCTAGAAGACAATGGCTATAAAAAGGCTAAATGATGATACATAATTATAAAGAGGTTAAGAAATAAACCACACAGTAACTCAAGATATAATACAGCAAAACATCCCTAGAATACAGAAAGAATTGAAACCACAAAGGAGTACGCATTTTCTCCAGGGAAAAAAGAAGTCTTACAGGAATTTATAACCCCCAGTTTTACAGACATATATATACAAGTATGAAAGCATACGTAATCCTTTTTTTTAGTTTTTTAACTTTTATTCACTTTTGAGAACAGGGAGAGACAGAATGTGAGCGGGGAAGGAGCAGAGAGAGGAGGAGACACAGAGTCTGAAACAGGCTCCAGCCTCTGAGCTGTCAGCATAGAACCTGATGCAGGGCTCAAACCCACGAACTAAGAGATCATGACCTGAGATGAAGTCAGACACTTAACTGACTGAGCCACTCAGGTGTCCCTGAATTAATTCAGTTAAAATATTATCAGGATTGTTCCTAGGCTAATGCTGAAATATGTAAAAAAAAAATTTAAACTATTAATTTGGGCAATGGATTGTATAATTTTATAAATTTTAATTCATCATAGTTGGCTTATTTTAATGTGCTATTTATTAATAATTCTGTGCCATTCAAATGACAGGAAGTAAAAAAATTATTTTTCTGAAAACGAATCACTAACTAAAATAAGGCTCAAGTCTTACCATTTTTTTCCAAAAATTTTTTTCCAAATACTTTTTATTAAATTCAGTTAAATAATGGGTAGTCAGTGTTGGGTATTCAGAGAGGGCAGTCTTTTCTCTAAAGAAATTTAACAACAGCATAGTTTTATCTTTAGATTGTCCCACTCCCATTCCTGTTTCCTGTTCCATTACTATCTTCTACGTCTCTGTGCTTTTAGGCAGACACAGATTTGCCTACTTCTTGAGATTAATATTCTGCCCAGAAAGGTAAGACAAATTATCTCCTTCTATTCTGATGATGCTTTTCTAGGACTTTAATCATAACTCTTGAAGATCTTCTCTTTCATACAAACCTCAACCAGTTTAACCAAGCCTAAGAGAAGGCCTTGCCTATAATTACTGTTAGGAATGGATATCTGACTCTTTGGGGTTTCCATTTGGCCCAATTTTTAAATTATTATTATTTTTTAAATTAATAGTTAATTGCCAAGTTGATTTCCATATAACACCCAGTGCTCTTCCCCACAAGTGTCAATTTGGTCGGCCCCAGGTGAAAGGTGAAGGAATCCTAACGGCCTTCTGCATATGGCAGGGGAGCAGGGAGACGGGGAGGGGATTGTTGGGAGCAGTGATGGGCCTTGATTCAATCTCAGGGATTTCCTCTAGGATTCTCTCCAGACTAAAAGGAAGAGCTAAATTCTGCTTTTACTGCTGGTTCCAGCTATTCTTTGTTTTCACCCTGAGTTTTATACTGTTGCTTATCAGTATACATGATTTTCAAAAGAGGAATGTGATGAATTTGACTATTGTGACAATAGACAATTAAAGCAAAATTTTCAGTATCTCTCCCATGGCCCCAGTTGATAACCATAATACAGTGGGTTGACCATAAGCAACAGTGTATATTTACTGAACAAAATATACCCACATACTTTAAAAGATGAAGCAAATTACATTTGTAATGCCTGAAACTTTTCTATTGCACAAAATGTCCTGCAGAAAACAAATGCAGCTAATTACGGTGGATGTAACTGACTACTGTCAAGGGCAACTCATCGCTTCACTGTTCTATGGGAGCAAAAAAGACAAAACACATACAAATTAGAGGGCAGGCATTGTAATTATTTGAGGATATTGTAAGAGAACTCTTGTCTATATTGGACATTTAAGATGACCCTGCATCAACACAGGGATATCAGAGATAAGTACTTTGATACTTTGAAAAAATACTGCTTTTGCTTTAGTGAACTAATTTGTTTAAAACTTTGAGGCAACCTTAATAACATTCAGCAAATCAGAAGATGATAGGCAACCCTCAACAGTGGTAAAAACAAATTATTTAAGGGGCGCCTGGGTGGCTCAGTCAGTTAAGTGTCCCCCTTCGGCTCAGGTCCTGATTTCCCAGTTGGTGAGTTCGAGCCCCACGTGGGGCTCTGTATTGACAGCTCAGAGCCTGGAGGCTGCTTCGGATTCTGTGTCTTGTGTCCTTCTCTCTCTGGCCCTCCCCTGCTTGCACTCTGTCTCTCTCTCTCAGAAATAAATTAATATTTAAAAAGTGGCTTACAGTGTCAAGGGAGAGCAGAATTAAAGGCGGGGTAAAGTAGGAAAGTAAAACTGGATGATAAGCACTTCTTAATATCACTTATGAAATTACCTTTACTTAATTAATTTTGTCCTTTTAAAAATTGCAGTTACTTCCATTTGTAGAAGCTGGTAACAATTCGTGTGTATTATTTAAATTTTCCTAATAATCATCCCCTGAGGCAGCTATTAATATGCCTATTTTATAGGTGAGGTAATTTGGACACACAAAGTTTAAATAACTCACCCACGGTGATGGTAAATAAATATCCAAGCCACTTAGGGCCACCTGTCTAATTCCATAGCCTGTACCGATAATGATGGTGCTGTACCACGCCTTCCAAATATCAAATACCAGGGGAACTGAAGACAGAATTACTGTCCCTGAGATTCACCGCCCCCGAATATCATGTGAGCACTTCAATTCTGTCACACCCTGGGACAGACTTTCTTGTGACTCTGTGGGCAGGGCAAGGGGTGCCTCGGTAACTCAGTTGGTTACGTGTCTGAGTCTTCGTTTCAGCTCAGGTCAAGGTCTCATGGTTCTCGAGTTAAGCTGAAAGTGTGGAGCTTTCTTGGGATTCTCTTTCTCCCTCTCTCTCTCTATGCCCCTCCCCCAGTTTCACTGTCTCGGGATCTCACAGGATAAATAAATAAATTAATTTAAAAATAATCCTATATCTAAGAGGGCAGGGCAAGAAGGAAGAAGGCACCATGGCAGAGAGGCAGATTGAAGGACAGAGAATTAAATGATGATATCTTTCTCCTCTGTGTCTGCAACCTTTGAAACCTTCGTTTTAGCCCAGGCAGCACGTGAGCAGATCAATCATGGAGGCTGATTCTACCTGACGGTATCACCTTGGGCGGGTTGGGAGACAGACTTTGCTATTGAATTCTGTATGAGAATTATTAATGCTTGACAGATGAGAGTATAGAACACAGACTTGAAACCAGCTTTTTTTTTTTTTTTTTTTTTTTTTTAGCTAAGTAAGAACAAAGAGTAGATAAGTCACTTTATACTAAAGACTCTGCAGAGCATCCCTTACTGTTAACAACATCCCGGGAAATCTTTGCAAATGCCAACTCTTAACTAGACTCTAAATGCAAATGTTAGAAACCATTTCAGGAAGCATGTTCACATGTTTTAAATCACTTCTTTTTTCATGTAAACAGCTGTAAGTGTATATACACAATTCATGGTTTTGCATTAAGGAATAGTGCCAGGAGAAGACAATGACAGATAAATGAAGAAATCTAGCTTTGGAGAGGGAGCAAGAAGCCAGGCCTGGACATATTTCTGCACATACTGTAGTGCCTTTTTAGACAGAATATTGTGTGTGGCTTAGATGGTTTGTTTGAGGACTGAATAGAGATGATCTGGTCTTGCACTGGTCCAGTACCGTAACTATTAATATAACCGTGTGTGGCTATTTGGACTTCAGTTAGTTGAAATTAAATATAATAATTTATTTCCTCGCTCGTTGTTAGGAATCAAAGACAAAGAAAACAGATTTTAAAAAACAGTATCCAGGAGAAGAGGGTTGTCGCTTAAAAAAATCGCTTAATTAACGCTGCCTTAAATATGGGAGATTATGTATTAAATGCTTATGATCTAGCCTTAGAATTATTCTTCATTTATTTATTTCCAGTTTTTTAATACTTAAAATTATGTATCTTAGTAATTTTTCTTCTTCTGTTAGCTAGACAAATACACTTTTGAACAATGTAAAACCTATGATCATTCACCCATCGATCTGTGTTTCTAAAAATTTCTTTAACTTCATAAATGTGAAAAAGTATAATGGTAATGTATTATTTTCTATGCATTATTTAAATACTTTTAAAATAAATAAGTCCTGTAGTATAGAATGAGAGATGTATCTCCATAAGCATTATTGATATATGATCTATCAAGTTACATGTATATATATATGTTATTTATTATATATATCCCTCTTCAATTAATAAGGTCTTTTTTATATACAAATATTTTTATTATATATATATATATAAAGGACAAAGAGAATGTTGTAAAATTATTATTTTTTGAAAGATAATATTAACTGAGGAACTACCAAATACTTGGACTTTTCAACAGGCTAATATGCAAACTTGTTTGCTGTAACATAAACTCAAAACTTCAGTTTCTCAAACTGAGACAATTTGTATTATCTAATATTTTTACTCACCTGGACTCTTCCCACTTTGTCTATTAACTAAATTCACTAGATGTTGTTAAAAAGACCAGCCTACTCATTAGATCCTTTCAAGTGATCTCATTGCATTGTAAACACCCTTCTTTAATAATCCATGACTGTATTCAACTTATCCGTTCATGAGCTCAAACTGGTGAGTGTTTGATTTTGTTAACATAGAAAAACAATATGAAATTTATTATATATTTATATAACAGATTTGTCAACCTGTGGGCTAAAAATGTAGGGTGAATTTGTCTAATAGTTTTGGCCAGTTAACTATAGAATATTAAATTTGGGGGATTTATATCTATTTTCAATGCTTTATTGTTACTTCTGTTGCAGTTCTAAATTCTTTGGAGTCTTGCTCTCCCCCCATGTTTTCATGTTCTTCCCACGTCCTTGAAAGAATGCAAGAATTTTAGTGCTGTTTTCTATAATTAGATAAATATTTCACACAAACATACAAAACTAATTTCTGAATTGTTGAAATTTCTTGATATTACAGAAATTGAGTGTCACATTTCTGAAAAAATAGTTTTTTGGAATTAAGCTGGATATGATATCAGTGAGGTAAAGCTTACAGATTATAAGATATAAGCTTCCCATTAAAATTGTTATTGAGTTCCTCCTTGGGACAGTGAAAAATCTATTGTTTGAGATTGGACGTCTTCTTGAATTGCTCTTAACCAAAAAATTTTCCGTAAAATGACAGAGGGCAGAATGTCCCTATTTTCAGGATGAAAAAATAGAGTGTTGTAAATAATGAATGATTCTTTTGAGCAATTAATCTTTTGCTTTTAATGTTTTTTTATTTATTTTTGAGAGAGAGAGACAGCATGAGCAGGGGAGGGTCATAGAGAGGGAGACACAGAATCTGAAGACAGGCTCCAGGCTCTGAGCTAGCTGTCAGCACAGAGCATGGGACTCGAACTCACAAACTGTGAGATCATGAACTGAGCCGAAGCCGAACGTTCAACCGACTGAGCCACCCAGGCGCCCCTAGAGCGATTAATCTTTGTCAGATGTCAGTACTCATATTGTTAAGTAAGGGGTGGGTTTTTTTTTTTTTTCTTTTTTTTTTTTTTCAGAAAAGCTTTTGTCGTCGATTTAAAAGACTAGGCATTGGGGCGCCTGGGTGGCTCAGTCAGTTAAGCGTCGGACTTCTGCTCTGGTTGTGAACTCGCAGATCTGTGAGTTTAAGCCCCGCGCGGGGCTCTGTGCCGACAGCTCAGATCCTGAAGCCTGCTTCGGATTCTGTGTGTGTGTGTGTCTCTCTCTCTGCCCCCCCCCC
>NC_043705.1:4673702-4720801 GCF_006229205.1 Suricata suricatta
AAATCATAGTAGTCCTCTAATCAGTAGTGCTTGATCCAAAATTGTATACAGGACACAGGAAGGCAAGTTAGCTTTTCTTTCTCATGGTAGGTGTGTATGAGTGTGTCTGTGATATACTATTGTATATCACATTATCCTATATATAATGCTATATGAATTGCACAATGCAATAGAGAAATATATATAATATAATATATATCACATTAGTATATATGTGTGTGTGTGTGTATACACACAGACTCAAAGGTATATGCTTTTTGAGTTGAAATAAATCCCCTGTATACCATCAGAGCTGTGCCTTGATAAGCATTATAGATAAAGATATCAAATGATCCATAATGTTAAATATATATAAATAATATAAATCTATTTAAATCTGGTAATAAATTTGAAATTCAAATATAAATTTCAAATTATTTTGAGTTTAATCAGAACATTATATACATGTCTTTAAATAGAAATGCAGAATATATAGGTATATACATATATATTATGTATGTTACATGCATGGATCACCACACACACACATACGCACACATACATATACAGAGAGGGAGAGAAAGAAAGAGCATCAACCTCTTTGAGTAATGGTATCTGTAATAATCTCAGAAGCTTTAAAAAGATATTTTCTATCACATAGCATGGTGCGCCCCGGAAGCCAGTGTGTAGAAAGAAATACAATGGGAGGAAATGTGCCAAGAAGCCAAGTTAAGACTCTGCTTCTGGGTCATCGGCAGCATTTAGATTCGCATTTGTGTAATCCTAAGGCTCTGCCACTTCCCCTTCCTTGTCAGACAGTCATTAAGTTCTGAGAGACAGCCTTACAGCCTTTAGACGGACCTTCTCCTTTTTTGTCTGAGCTCCCTCTACACAAAATCAAAGAGTCCCAGCTACCGTATTTGGGAAGAGAAACATTGCTTAAAGGGCAAGTAACCAATTCTTCTGAAAATACCTTGTCTGGTAAAGAATGTTACTGTTAAATAAAATAAAGTACATTTTAAGTCCAGAGAGAAAGGCTTATGTGTTTGGCTCTGCTTGACATTTAAAGATGTTTGACTTCTGTGAAAATGTTTTCATCAAAGATGCTTATGATGGGCCACAGAGATAACTAACTGTAGGGGATCATTGCTCTTTAATAGGCTCAGTAAAATCCAGGGAATCGTCACTTCTGCACATTTACGGGCATACGTGTCACTGTAGGGAGAGGACTTGTCGCTGGAGTTTCTTCTTAATCTGTCTTCCTGTAAATATGGAAGTTGCATTTTGGAAACTTTGACAAACATGGAACTTAAAGGTCTTTTAAACTACTCCTGCATGTTTATTATGTAGAAATAGCCAAGTGAAAAGCATCCTCCCCAGTAGTAAGAAATTAAGACCTGGATAAGAAATCCGCAGATCTGATTCATATTTATTTGTGATTCAGTCTCTGAAAAAGTGCAGAAAAGCTGTAATACTAATTTACATTTTGGGTTCATAACTTCCATATCGCCTATGGTGAAAACATAATAAAATATTTTCTAATGCCCAACCAAAAAAAAAAAAAAGTGATTTCATTAAAACCCTTGTAGACCCAGCCAGGGAAAGAGTGACTAGAAAAAGTTGCCCTAACTTTCAGTGATTGTACACTGTAAATATACTGTGTGATTTAATTCTGGTTTTTAGTTAACTTCCCCTTCCCAGCCCTTTCCAGTCAAGTACAGTACACTTGATCAATATATGTAAAGAAGCAGACTCTTCTTCCTTTTCACAACCAAAGCTATCTTTTTCAACCAAATGACAGGCAGACAATTTAATTCAACAATATTTATCAAGAGCTTAGTATATGCCACGCATTGTACTTGACATTGACACTGGGAACATAGAATGGAGTATGACCCATCCTTTCCAGGAAAAGATAGACAGATATGCTGGTAATCACAACAGTTGCAAGAGCTCTTACTGAAACATAGCAGGATCCTAACCCAATACAAAGGAAAGAAATTTAATGGAAGGTCAAGGTTCCTATACAGCTTTCTGGAGGAGGTAGCCCTTAATGAGGGAGCTGGATAAGTTAAATGGACAAGGAAAGACCATTTTATAGAGTCCAAATGGCACACCAAAAGCAAAATCACAAAAGAGACTGTTCTGTGTGGTTAGAAGATAAGGTATCGTGAAGAGAGGAAAGGAGACCCAGAAGACAATCCGAAGTACTTGTGAATTCTTGGTTTGATCCTGAAGACATGGGAAAGACTTTATGTTGTGGAAAGACAGGCTAACACTGGAATTTCTAGGTAAGATACTTTTGCTATTGAAGTATGAAAAAGAGACAAAGACGTATGTGTGTCAAAAGATCATGACTCCATGAATTACTTCCAAGTGAACGCCACACATGTCAAGAAATGAAAATATCAGCTACGCATCAGAAGCTCCTCATATTCTCCATCATAACCTTACTTCCCCTCCCAAGGTAACCACCATTTCCACTTCAAACACTAAATTTTTAAAGCTTTATACAAATGGGGTTGTTCAGTATGCATCTTTCTGTCTGATTTTCTCCTCTCTCAAAATTTTATTTTCATGTTAGATTTATCCTATTGGATGTGGTGGCTGTTGTTCATTAGTTTTGTTTCTGTAGAGCATTCCATTACATAGTGACATTCCTTAGCATAGCACCATTTATTTAACCTTTCAACTGCCGATCAACATGATCATTTTTTCTAGTCTGGGCCATTATTTATGATGATGCTCTGGACATTATTGTACATAGCTTCCCGGTCATAGAAGTCTATTTCTCTTTGTTAGGATGCTGGGAGTAGGATTGTTGTGTCATGTTCAAAGTGAGTGTATCATATCAAACACTTTTTAAAGGGACAGTACTCATTTACATTTATAATTTCCTTAATAGTGGATGAGCTTCTGGTTGTTACATATCTGTACCATTATATGACATTGTTAGGTGTGTGCATTTACCTTTTAGCCATGCTCGTGGATTACAGAGTGGTATGCTATTGAAGTTTTAACTTGTATTTCCTTTGTCAATATGAATGTTGAGCATCTTTTTAAATGCTTGTTGGTCAATTGGCTCTCTTATTTCATAAAGTGCCAGTTCAAATTTCTTGCCCGCTTTAAGAATTGCCTTTTTTAATTAATAAAAGGTCATTTTTATATTCTTAATCTGAGACCTATTGTCAGTTATATGTATTCTCCTGGTGCAAAGGTTTTGCATATCTTTAGTCAGACCTATTATTTTTAGTGTTTTGTGGGTTTATTGGATGTTTTAACAAATGGTATTATGTTTAAAGTTTTATTTCCTAAGATTTTGTTTTGACAGAGAGAACTGTAATTATTATTTATATTGACTTTAGATCTAGGAAGCTTAATTAATTCTCCAATTCTAATAACTTAAGTATAGTTAAGTCTTGGATTTTGTACATGTCTTTTTCCAACAATGACAAGGCTGTGTATTTCCATAAGCCTTTAGCTGTACAGTATAAATTTCAATGCCAAATTTTCAGTGTCAGGCAGTTCAAAATATTTCATAATTTCCATTTTTGTTTCTTCTTTCATATTGGACTATTCATCAGTAGACAGCTCAGCACTCGATGTCTATAATATATGGCTATTTTCCATTACTTATTGCTATGGATTTGTAGTTGAATTACACTGCAGTAAGAAAACATGTTCCATATAATTATATACATATGAAATTTGAAACACTTTTTTAAGACTCATTTTTGATGGATGATATCCTAGGACTTCCCTCATCCAAATTGTCTCCATTAGCCTCTCTACTCAGTTTAAACTAGCCCTCCATCTCATTCCAACCTAATTATTTTTGACACAACACCATACTCATTTATTTCTCATATTTACCGCAGTTGATTGCATGTGTGTATGTGTGTGTGTTCTATGATTTCAGGGGCTATTTTCATTTCTTTCAGAGCTTCTTCCTCTGCCAAATTATGGACCATCAGGTGTATAAAGGCATTGAAACAATATTGCATGATTTAATGGAGCTCTGTACAAGTAGTGGTTGAATCTCTAGAGACTGGCGAAATAGCTAGGTAGTGTGTGTGGCTGCACAGAGATGACTTGGGCTAAGGATGGATTAGCACAGTGCCATGGCAGGCTTGCCAAAGGAGAAGAAAATGTCACAAGACAGCCATCAATAGCTCACTGTCAAAAGTTACCGGGAGATCAAGAATAAAAAGAGCTGAAGTATATCTGTTTGCTGTGGGAAGGATATAATGATAACAAGGATAGAAAATAGATTAAGTGATGGGGTTGCTGGACTTCAGCAGATTTTAAATAGTTGTGATATAGTCTATTCAGCTACTTTCTGAAAGTAGATATATTATCATTAAAAGAATCCTTTCTTTTCACTTCATACCCTGTCTGTAGGTATTGATTAAGTCTTATGGCTTGGAAAAAACCTTGTTTAGCTTTTCTTTATGACAAAGGCAAGCACTGGAGCCTGACATTGCGGAGCGAAAACAGAACTTCGTGCCTTATTCTCGTTACATTCTATTTTCTCCGACACCCGTTGGTAAGTGCAAGTCACCTACTCCCAGAGGAGAGCACAACATCAGACGAGCCACCAAGAGCAAGGTTAGCATCGGGAAAGAGAGCTGGTAGTTTCCGGGGGTATCGTTTACTCTGCTGGCTTGTGGGGTGTCTGACTTTTCTCACATGATCAATTCTTTTAAGGTATCCTTTCACAGCATATGACTTTGGAGGGGATGAATGTGCAGGGCTCATCAGATACTGATAGGGTTCAGTTTCTCTAAACACTAAATGTTGACAGGATGAGGTGGCCAGTTCAGGAAACAACATGCACATGAGTGAGGGCATAAAAGTTCATGTTGTTGGGCGCCTGGGGGCTCAGTTGGTTAAGTGTCTGACTTCAGCTCAGGTCATGATCTTGCCGTTTGTGAGTTCAAAGTCCGTGTCATGCTCTGTGCTGACAGCTCAGAGCCTGGAGCCTCCTTCAGATTCTGTGTCTCCCTCACGCTGCCCCTCACCTGTTCACAGTCTGTGTGTCTCTCTCTCTAAAAAAAAAAGAAAAAAAAAAGTTCACGTGTGATGTAATACAGGGCCAAAAAGCGAAACTCGAAAGAACGTGGTAAACAGGTGACAACACAGATTTTGAGGTCCTAGGTGTGAGAGAGAAGGAAACGGGGAGGAAGAAAACCACATGAAGCGAGGACACTGGGCATTTTATTGAGCAGTATAATCCTTACAATGAATCTGGGAGTAGATATAATTGTTATTGTCTTTACTTTTTAAACGAAATCTCCAAAGTACAAAGAGGATATAGCAACTTACCTCACAACTCAAGCTTGTAAGTTGAGAGTTCTAGGAGCTGAGCATGGGCGTGTCTCTCTGCAGAGACTCTTATCCACTTCCTCATATGACAGATGAGGAAACTGAGGCTCGGAGAGATTTTTTTTTCATTACCTAAACATGTAGTGTGACAACAGCGTAAACCTGGATCTGTGTCCAAGTTTGCCCCTCTCTGCACTTCGTGTACTTCCTTCTCCACCTGCGTTGAGAAACTATTCATATACACTCTTATTCTTGGGGTTCCTGATTCAAATTAATATACGAACGCTTAGGGAAATTGTGTAAGAAAACCCTTCTCCTTGTACTCAACGCAGCTATCCTGGTGTGTCCCCAGTTTTTTTGACCATGCTATGACTATTTTACTTGTAGAATCTGTTCGCTTTGTGCCAGTTTCATATGTTCTGGAATGCACTGAGAAACGGTGCTTCAGGGCCATGGTGTCATAATTGACCAAAGGCAAGACATGAAGCTACAAAGACAAATTTCTCCCAGGCTTTCCATAAAAGCTTTCATGCTGATGGTTGAGTATGCACCTCTTTTACTGTTGGGGAGGCGGGGGTAAGAATGTATCTGAGACTGGAGTACCTGGGTGGCTCAGTGGGGTAAGCGTCCAACTTTGGCTCAGGTCATGATCTCTGGTGGTTCGTGGGTTCGAGCCTTACATCGGGCTTTGTGCTGACAGCTCAGAGCCTGGAACCTGCTTTGGATTCTGTGTCTCCCTTACTGCCCCTTACTCTCTCATACACACACACTCTCTCTTTCTCAAAGATGAATAATCATTAAAAAACATTAAAAAAAAGAATATTCTGGAGATATTTGCTACTTTCTTTGATTCAAGTCACCTACTCCTGAGGGTGAAACATAATGAATGTTTATGATTTCATACTTTGTAAAGAGTGTTTTCAAAGACCAGAGTGGGGAGACTATGAATGCATGCTTGGTACCTGAAATTCAAGTGTACAGACTGAAACAGAGCTGAGATTAGTCTTCCACTCTCATCCCTGGTGAAAAGTGGAATTATGTAGCCTCGTGCTCAGTCTTTAACAGCTAATCAGACTTAAAAATTTTTTTTCACACTGGAGATGAAAGAGATTAAACTTTCAAAACAGATGATCAGGGGAATTGGACTGTTGTAAGAAAGTGTTGTTATTTCCACAGTCCCTCCAAAGAATCTGTTCCTTAAATACCTAAAAAACAATTTAAATGCAATCAGATAATGTGATGAAGTGTTTGGTGAGCTGTGGCTAACTCCTACTTAAAATCCAATTGAGTTTTAAACGTGATCTGGGTAAAGCGTTGCTTTGTGAAAATGGGAGAGGCAGCATATTCTCACATGATGTTGACCTAAAACTGTTCCATAAGATTGTGCATTACATTAGGATTAAAACTGTGTTTAAGAAAGGTAAACATTAAGAATATGCGATATAGACTAAATGAAGCAATAGGTGTTTCAAGCTGATAGTAGCTCTCTAAGCAGCCTAGTAGTTAAATTTGGCTTCATAATTATTGAATCCCAACTTAGAACTCAGAATATGGATTTGCATGGTAGGATTTGCTTAAAAATATTATCCTAAATACCCTTAAGCATATTTTACTTACACTAGATTTTCTTCTTGTGTGTATGTTTGCATTTTCCCCATTACATAAGTGTTAAAAATCATCAGACGAATCATTTCTGAGGGAGTCAATGTTTTTATCAGTTTTGAGAGAGAGCATGAGAGAGAGCACGTGCATGTGTATGGGTGGGGACGGGCAGAGGGAGAGGCAAAGAGAATCTTTATCAGGCTCCATGCCCAACACGGGACTCCATCTCACAACTGTGAGATCCTGAGCTGAGCTAAAATCCAGAGTCAGATGCTTAACCAACTCAGCCATCCTGATGCCCCTGAGGGAGTCACACTTTTAATTCCATTTTTTAAGGGGAAGAAAAACTTTACATATAGACTTTTACCAAACATATTCCCGAAGACGAAATGTGTTGTAGCAAATTAAGAAAAACTAAATGGTTTGTTTCCATTTATGGTTAATGGGTTTTCTATAGTTATCAAAATAAAGCTTTGTTTTCCAAAGCTAAGAATTCATAAAGAAAAAAAAACCCAGAAAGTTCAGAATTTTATTTTATTTCATTTCATTTCATTTTATTTTGATAGAGAGTGGGAGTTAAGGGGAAGAACAGAGGGAGAGGGAGAGAGAACGCCAAGCAGGCTCCACGCTCAATGCAGAGCCAGACACAGGGTTTGATCCCAGGACTCTGGGACCATGACCTGAGCGGAATTCAAGAGTCAAATGCTCAACTGACTGAGTCACCCAGGTGCCCCCCAAAGTTCAGAATTTTAAAAATAATTTTTCTAGAGAGTAGTATTGGGGGTGATGTTATGGACAATGGGGTGACTAGAATTTATTGCGAAGATGATTGATATGGGGCTTGGCAAATGAAAAAAAATTGGAATAGTTTGAGTTTGAAATTTGGGGCTGAGGGTTGCATAGGTAATGATGAATTGAGAATAGGTAGCGATGGGGAAGTATTGGGCTTGTTTTCCCTTTGTCCCTAGCCCATTCCGTAAACATCAGTCCAGCTCATGAATGATGTACACACACATACAGGTGGGGAAGTGACCTTGTGTCTTTGCGCTCCCATACTTCCTCTTGCAGAGGTTCTACAGATGGTGTTTCTTCTAGTGATAGTTTGAGGCCATTTCGGAAGTGATCATCAGGAATGGCAAGGGGTAAATTCTTGTTGCTTGATTCCAAGGACTGAACAGGCCTTTAAAGAAGCCAAAGAGATGAGATCACTTTTCACGTGTCTTTTCAGTAGGAAACAAGGTCTTTACTTCACTGTTCAGTTCTGGTTTTTGAAACAACTTTTCAGGCCATTGCAATCCTTGTGTACGCATAGATGAGTGATAGCATTATTGTTGGTTAGTAAAGCAACTTGCCAATAAATCTAAGCGTGACTTTGCATCTAGATAGCTCATTAGACTGTGGAAATGGAAGGAAAACATTGTTTCATGAATATTGCAACATAAAAGTAAGAATAGAATAGAATGTAAACTTGGGCAAACTATTGATAGATTCATTGATTTTTTTTAATGTGTGGGGAAAATGTAGGGGGAAATATTTTTTTCAATAAATGGATCAATATATTCATATTTGAAAGGTAGTCATAAACCACTTTATTTTCCTTGTTATTTTGTGTTTTCCATAATTTTTATCTAACCTTTTAGCTCAAATTCCATGTCTACATAAATGACTCCTTAGCCAATATTATCTAGCTCTCTCTTGAAAACATTACATACATTGGCTTCTTCATTAACAAATTAGATGACAAAATATAATAAGGTTACATCCCTAGCTTTTGATCATTTGTAGTGTTGTGGCTTCTTTTTTTTTTAATGTTTATTTATTTTTGAGAGAGAGAGAGAGCACGCACGCACGGGCTCCTGCTCCCAGTGCAAGTGGGGGAGGGGCACAGAGCGAGGAAGACACAGAATCAGAAAGCAGGCTCCAGGCTCCTAGCTGTCAGCAAGGAGCCAGATGCAGGGCTCCAACCTACAAACTGGGAGATCATCATCTAAGCTGAAGTCAGTCACCTAACCAACAGCCCCCCAGGCCCCCTTACAGTGTTGGTACTGTGCCAAAACCTGCAACCTTTACTATCATGTACATTCTTTTATAAATTCCCTAAAAAGTCCCACCAGAAGGAAAGTCAACCTAGTTGTGATAAATAAAGAATAAATGAATAGCTAGTAATTTTCAGAACTGGGTTTCAAACTTAGTTCATGATATTTTTACTATACCTTTTCTTTCTGGTAGCATTATTCAAATAATTTATAGGTATCTGTTGTTTCATTACTGACAATGTGCTTAACGTTATGGCAGCTCTAAAACATCAGAAATAAAAATTAAGAAACGTGTAAATGTTATTCATTTTGTTTAGGAACATCTATCTGAATTCTATGTCTCATCATGACTGAAGACAGGAATATCAGTATCAATATGGCGCTATGGAAATAATATAAAAGGAATTTGTCTCTGCCTTGGCTTTAGCACAGGTCACCCTGTTTGCAAACACATTTTCAGCAGGCTAGCTACTGCACTCCTAGTGGTTGCTGTAAGGACCTGCTTATTTTTCTATCTGTGACCACTCTCCTTGCCTAGAACTTTTTGAAAACTGGATTCCTTCTCCTTGGCTGAGTTCTAAGGTTGGGAGTAGGTACCAGGTGAACGGAATAGACATTGGCCTGTCATCCTGAAGTTTATTCTCTAGAGGGAGATGCAGATTGTACAGCATCAATGTTGTTTGTGTGTGTTCATGTGTATGTACATATAGATATTTATGTATACATATGCATTCTTTATACACACATGGATATGTATATACACAAGTATATATGCACATACACAGGTACATATATTTGTGTCGATGTAGTCATAAGTGATGTAAAGTTAAAATGGGATAGTTTTTTGACAATAGTTTTTTGGAATAGTTATGAAAGGTGGGGATGAAATTTAGATGGCGTGTTCTGGCAGTCCTCACTTTGAAGTAATATTCAGGGTGAAGGTTAAAAGATGAGCATTAACCCAGTGAAATAGGAGGTCTGTCCCCTCCAAAGATACTGTAAGAGATCATGATGAATGTGGCAGGGACGGCTGATGTGATGTTGGAGAGGTCCTCGGGTCTAGATCATGTGCTAGTCTCGGTTCCTTAAAACACTTTGGATTTAGGCGAAAGCACACTAGAATGGCATTGGGAAGAGAGGCTTTTAGCAGGTGATCTGATTTCATTTTTTATCTTTCTTTTTTCAAGTTTTTAAATTCCAGTTAGTTAACGTACAGCATAATATTAGTTTCAGGTGTAGTTTAGTGATTCTGCGCTTCCATATAATACCAGGGGCTCATCACAAGTGCCCTCCCCAATCCCCATTACCTGCTTAACCCGCCCGCCTCCCCTCTGGTAACCATCAGTTTGTTCTCTATAGTCAAGAATCCATTTCTTGGTTTCTCTCTCTGTCTCTCTTTCCTCATTGGTTTTGTTCCTTAAATTGTGCACATGAGTAAAATCATATGGTATTTGTCCTTCTCTGACTTAATTGCTTCACTTAGCATACTACTCTCTATATCCATTGACATGTTGCAAATGGCAAGATTTCATTCTTTTTTTTTTTAATTTTTAACGTTTATTTTTGAGAGAAACAGACAGCGAATGGGGAAGGGGCAGAGAGAGAGAGGGAGACACAGAATCCAAAGCAGGCTCCAGGCTCTGAGCTGTCAGCACAGAGCCTGACATGGGACTGGAACCCACGAACCGTAAGAACAAGACCTGAGCCAAAGTCAGATGCTCAACCAACTAAATCACCCAGGCGCCCCAACATTTCATTCTTTTTTTTACAAATAAAGAAGATGTGGTATATATATATACATATATATATATATATATGTATGTATATTATATATACTATACAAATATAAATATATATAATATACACACAATGAATATAATGTTATTTGCAAAACAACTCTCTAACTGCTGCATAGAAGATGGATAATAGGAAACCAAAAGCGTGGACGTCAGTTAGGAGGCTGTTGAGTACGGAGAAATGTATCGCTGCTCTCCACCAGGGAGGCAATAATGCTGTGAGAGAGACAGACAGAGGTAGATGGATTCAAAATACATTGCTGGTAGACTGGATGTGAGAAATGGGTCCAGGTTGACTCCTAGGTTTCTGAGTTGACTGACCAGTAACGATAAGTATCATTCAAGCATGTTTCTGTTTCCTGTAGAGGAGACATTAGTTGGAATCATCTAAACCTCAATTTTGGACTCTTTCAGCATGAGAGACTATGGAATATCAAAGTGGCTCTCTCAGGGATGCAGTCAGAAACATGTTCCTTGAGGATAAGAGCATAGGTCTGTAGCAGAGAGGTGCACATGGGGATAACCAGGTCAGAGGGGGCACTAAATGCCAGGGGGAAATAAGACCAACTATGGAAGAAGTGTAGAAAAAAAGGAAAGAGGTCGAAGGCCTAAGCCCTGAGTAACTCTAAATTTAGTTGATTAAACCAAAGGGAGATCTAGGAGTGTCTGGTAATATAGGGGGAAAAAAGTAGGAGGTTTTAGTTTTAAAAAACCCATATTTTTCAGAAAGAGAAAAATCAGTACGTGTGTCAGTGCTTCTAGAAATCTAGTCAGGAGAAGAACCGAAAGGCGTGTATGGGATTTGCCAGCATAGAATCCACTGGCTGCAAGCAGCGGTAAGGAGTCATGGAGTGGATTCCCCGACAACAGAAGGGCAGTCAGAGCTGGTCTAAGGTTGTGTGACACTATGTGGCACTATGATGTCATCAGCTTTCGTCTCCACAGCCCCTGCCGTGTTGGCTTCATCTTCGAGCCGGACTCCAGGCTGCCACCCTGCCAGGTATCAGACGTAGACACGGCTGTGCTGCAGGAGACGCCCTGGTTCTGTGGGAGCTCCTTTCCTGGGTCCCACACCAGTCACAGCTCGCATCGGCCACAATCACATCACATATCTAAACCCACACCAGCGGTCACCGGTGATGTCACGACTGTGACTGGCTCATATCATGGAGGACCCACTTCTTAGGGCGACAGATCGTTCTAGACTTCCCAGATGTGCCAGGATGAGACTGGATCCATGAAGAAAATCCTATTCTGTAAGGAAAGAGAAGGCCTAGGAGTATATGGGGAAGCAACTGACAGTGTCCCCTACGTAGGAGAACAGGGAGGAAACCAACAGTTTCCCTTGGCTTGGAATATTCCATCGCATTTGAATATTCTCAAACTGGGATAGGGTCCTATTTTAAAATATACAATATGCCCTTAGGTGATCAAACAAATGGAATACTTTACATCTTTGTCACCTACCCTTTTCCTTTCTGTTACCTCCAGCTCTCTGGCCATCATCAGCTTTTGGCTTTGCAGTCTTCTATTACTGATCTTTTCTATTCTCTTCTATTTCTGAATTTATGAAGCCAGTCTTCCCATCCTCTCCCTAGGGAAGTTAGTGAAGTACTTGAAGGCGTTCATTTAGCTCCATAGAGTATCCCTGGCAGATAATGTTTGAAATGGAAGAGCCACACTTAACATTAACAGGACAGAATAGAAGGGAGGAGGTAGTGTTCTGCCGTTGGTAGTTGTTCAGTTAATATGACTAAGCAATACCTACACGCACAAGTAAATAACTGTTCTTTTCGCTTTCATTCATTTGTACACAATCAACATATGCTGAGTGCTTTGTGTGGGCACATCCATTCACTTAAATGGGAAATCACGTGCAATATTTTTGCTATTTCTCACTTCAGAGGTTGTCCTAATTCCATTCACACTACCACCCGACAGGCCATGAAAAATACCCATTCTTTTTTTTTTTTAAAGCTTTATTTATTTATTTTGAGAAAAATGGAGAGAGAAAGCAAGAGAGTAGGAGCAGGAGCAGGGGAGGGGCAAAGGGAAAGGGAGGGAGAGAGAATCCCAACCAGGCCCTGAGCTCCACACTAAGCCTGACACAGGGCTGGAACTTGTGACCATGAGATCATGACCTGCACAAATGCTTAACCAAATGAGCTTCCTAGGCACCCCAAAAAATACACATTCTGATGTATTGTTCTTTGTCACAGACATTGAATGTGAACTGTGTGTTTAGTTCTGATCTGTTGAGTAAAGGTTCTACTTTCTAATAGAAAGAGGAATACTTTTAAACATTATCTGCAGACGTTAAATATATACATTTTGAGTAACTGACCATTTGTTGTTAACTTTCTCTTTATAGATCCTACATAACATAGGTTAATCTCTCCCATCTGGATTAAGCACATTGTTATCTTCAAAGTTACCTAGAGGGGCACCTGGGTGGCTCCGTTGGTTAAGCGGCCGACTTCAGCTCAGGTCATGATCTCACGGTTCATGGGATCAGGCCCCATGTCAGGCTCTGAGCTGTCAGCACAGCCTGCTTCTTATTCTGTGTCTCCCTCTCTCTCTGACCCTCCCCTGCTCACACTGTGTGTGTCTCTCTCTCAAAAATAAAAATAAAATAAAATTTAAAAATGTTAATAAAAACACCAAAGTTACCTAGAGCATGATGATGATGTTTGGCCAATGTTATGAAGTAAATGTTTTTTAGTGTTTATTTTGAGAGAGAGAGAGAGAGAGAGAGAAACAGCTTGAGTGGGTGAGGGGCAGAGAGAAAGACACAGAATTCAAAGCAGGCTCCAGGCTCTGAGCTGTCAGCACAGAGCCCATTGTGGGGCTTGAACTCATCAGTAGTAAGATCATGATCTGAGATGAAGTGCCTGCTTAACCAACTGAGTCACTCAGGCAGCCCATAAAATAAATTAACTAGAGATAAATCATGTTTTATAACCATAGTTTTGTAATTTGTTATAAGAGTAGGATGTACCAGCCTACCAGCATGGTTTAGCAATTATGATTGGATTTATGTTTTGTACCTTATTTCCATGGAGTACGAGGGATTTCAATAGTTAGGGGGGGTGTGGTAGTATATGTTTGCCAAGCCTTTGGAATTTCCTGAGTAATAAGAGGTTTGCTTGTTTGTTAATTTTAATGTTAATGAGATGACTCTTCTGGATGGGGGCTGGTCACCAAAGGAAATAGCGATACAATTAGAGCTTTGGAACTGTTAGCTCTCCCATCCCCCCATTTCTGGGGAGGAGCAGGGGGCTAGAGATTGGGTTATAAATGCTCTTAAGTGATAGGATTTGGAGAACTTCCAGGTCGCTGAACACATCAACATGTCGCTAGAGTAGCATGCCTGAAAAGACCTTGGACGGTCTACATCACCATTATCCCTACCTTGCACCAGACAGCACTTCCACTTGGGTGTTCCTATTTTGCATCCTTTATACTAATCCTGAAATAGTAAATATAGCACTTTGTCAAGTTCTGTGAGTTGTTGTAGCAAACTATGGAACCTTAATGGAGAGGGTCATGGGAACCACCAATCTCGTAGTCAACAAGGCAGAAGTGCAGACAGGCTGAGTACCCCATTTACAGCTTAGATGCCAGGGCAGTCTTGTGGGGCTACACCCTCCACCTGTGGGGTCTGTGCTGACTCTAGATAGTTAGTATCACAATTGAACTGCTGGTCACCCACCTAGTATTGGGGAAGAAGAGAATTGGTTGTTGATGTTGGAAAATGCATCACACATGGCCATATAGCTTGAGTGTCCCAACAATGTGCCTATGTGACCAGCACACCACAGACCCTCCTCTCCAACAGGAGCAGATTTTACACTTCTGGGTTTCAAGGTGTTTTACATGGGTATAGGTAGTGCTTTTCTACTGGAAGATACAAAGTATGCCCCTTAGGGCACAGACATGGGAAGACAGAAAGGGCTCAATCTGTGACCTCAGATGCCTATTGATGCATGTCTCTCTTGCTGTGGTTGTATTTATCTTCTGCTTATAATTAAGATCTTCCCTGAGTAGCAAGTGTTTTAGCACTGTGAATCTTTTCAGCAGATGAACACAAAGTGTTCAATACATTGTTAATACAGACCCTTCCAGCAATCTTCCATAACATTCTTAGTCATTTCAGCAGACTAATTGATGAAGGAAATCAAATATTTAAAAATCCCTACTACCCAGGGAAATATCTGCCTAACTGTACAATGTGTTAATTATTTTATTTCATTTTTAAGGTTATTTATTTACTTTTGAGAGACAGGAAGAGAGAGAGCGCACAAGTGGTGGAGGTGCAGAGAGAAAACAAGAGCAAGAATGCCAAGCAGGCTCCACACTGTCAGCGTAGAGCCCAACACAGGGCTAGAACTCATGAACCAGGAGCTCATGACCTGAGCCAAAATCAAGAGTAGGGTGATGGATCAGCTGAGTCAGCCAGGCGCCTCTATTTATCTTAATCCTATATATTTCCGAAAGTGAAAAATCAGTGTGTGTTTCTGGAAGTGAAAAATCAGTAAGCCTATGAGAATTTCCCTAAAATATTGAGTTCTTTCTTTTTAATCAAAGTATAAAACTTGTAAAATGAATGGAAAACAAAAATTTCAGTGTAAATTGTAGCAATTGAGCACACACTGAATTATTCTCAGCTAGTCATCCTTAATAATCTTTCTAAAAGGTATTGTTTCCAGGAATGCAGGGAGAGTGGTCACTGGTAATCATAGATGTCTGTTTATTTTATATGCTATTTGAATCACATAGAAAATGGTGATGGTTCAGTGAATTCTACATGGAGTTTAGTCAGAATATGTATTTATCACATTCATTTTTCTGTACAATTCCTATAAATTGAAATTTTGTGAGTAGATATAATTTTATCAGCACATTACTAGCTATTAAGGATAGATTTTTTTTTAAATAGATGTAAACATCAGTATACATAAATGACTAATGGAAGGAAATATTAACATCTTAGAATTTAATTGTGGCACCTGGGTAGCTCAGTCGGTTAAGTGTCTGACTTCGGCTCAGGTCATGATCTCATGGGTCCATGGGTTCAAGCCCCATCTCAGGCTCTGTGCTGACAGCGCAGAGCCTGGAGCGTGCTTCGGATTCTGTGTCTCCCTCTCCCTCTGCCCCTCCACCACTGGTGCTCTGTCTCTCTTGCTCTCTCTCTTAAAAATGAATAAACATTTTAAAAAATTTAAAAGTAGCACCATCAGCCACAGATGAAGTTTTATGATATTTAAAAATAGTGACAAAGTGAATGATAAGTGCTTTATTTGTTAATGATGAAATTATGTGGGGTATAAGCACTGTTCTATAATCTGTGATTCGTTTTCATGTGTCTACTTTTAAAAAAAAACTAAGAAATTTAGCTACTGTGGCTAATTCAGAATTAAAGAGTTGTTTTCAGTACTACATGTCGACACAACTGTCTCACTTAAATTACATTGTCCATCGACCAGTCTGTGCGTGGCAGATAAAGCCAAGCGATCACTTGCCAATAACTAGTTTTATTTTTTCAGATGTTCTGTGGACATCAGCTGCTTCTTGACAGACAGCCATCCTCCACCATAATCACCCACACATGGTGAGGAAGGACGCTGAAGCGCCAAGTTCTTATTACAAGGGAATAAGGAGTTCCAAATAAAGCTCTATATTAAAAGAAGGGGGAAAAAGACCATATGGCCATTTGTCCACTCTTGGATTTCTTCCCACACTGGCCATTATTTCCCTAATGTCAGTCTTTGAAAAGGACTCATTCGGATATGTTTTTCTGAGCCATAGATTACCAAGGAAATGGTGTTTCATGTTTCCTTTGTGGAAATTTCTACTTCCTGTTTCTTCCTCTGTAATTTACCAGTGGAAACTTCTGAAATTATTTTGGCATATGACATATGTTGTAACTTTTTTTCATATGTTACAACTTTAAAGGGCTTGGTAATTGACTTAAGATCATCAATATGAAAACGTCTGCTTTTAACCAGAGAATGCAGTGACCATAGAGTAATTTTTAAGTGGTTTGGTTTAGGTCTGTGAGAAATGGAAAGCAATGCTCTAAAAGTAGAATGCATAGTTCTTTCTACATTTGAATTTTGATGACTTGAGTTAGAATAATTATTCTGTTTATTACCTTTTAGGTGGATGAATGTGGACTAAGCAAATGGATGCTGAGAGTATTTACAAGGTGAGGATAAGCGGCACCTGTCCTCTGTGTATCTTCAAAGATTACTGTGTGGATAAAAGCGTGCAATGCAGATTCCTCGTGGAGCCTTTCATCATGTTTCTGGTATTGTTTATCTTTGAAAAAAACATTTATCCACGGAAGACCTTATCTTCTTCTTTGAATTATTTTTACATAGTTGTTTCCCTCCAATATCCATATTGAAAGTTAAGCTCTTTTAGTGTGGAAACTACCTATTACTACTGTTGTATCTTCAACAAAAACAAACAGTTCTTTTTGCCCAACAGTGATGATAAAAGGAATCTTATCTATCACTTTAGGAGTCTATGCACATTAGTTTACCAGCTTATTAGATTCTGTTACTGAAAATATTTGTATTAAACAAAATTATTAAGATTATTTTTAGAGTATATAGATTCTCTCTTTCTCACTCGCTCACTCTCTAAAACCAACCAACACACACACACACACACACACACACACACACACACACACACACACCTGTATATCTGATCTATCTGACATAAGAATTTGAAACTGTGACTTTTTAATGTTAAACCACTAGGAAAATTGAAAGCTGAGTTTCTTCTCCACCCTCCAGCAAACATCGCTAGAGGCAAGCCCGGAGATCCGGTTCACCAGGAGTGGTTATGAAGTCTGCAGTGACTTAGCTGACCTTTTTCTTGCTAAATAAAAGTAAAGATACCTGCGTTGTTTTTTTTTTTTTTCCTATGGGTTTCCGGGTTTGGGTAGGGACAATGGGATGCTTTAGTAATAGGCTGTAAACCTTTTTCAGGTGGGATACACAAGGAAGGTAATGGTCTTGGAGGAACGTGCCTGTGGCAGAGAGCCAGGGCCCAATATTCACACCAGGGTCTGGCTTGTTAGTTCAGATACATCAGTTCATCTTTCCGCGCCCTCCTTTCCTTGTGTGAGAAAAGATCCAGAAGGATGTTTGATTTTGAGACATGGAATGATTGAAGGAGTCCTAAAGGGTGAGAGTGAGACTTTGGTTCCGTTTGTAAATGCAGTCCAGATCTTGTATTGTTTCTCAGGGAAGATTAAACCAAACAAAACAAAAAACAAGAATGTTTTGCATTCAGAGAATAGGTTCACTACTGATTGGATGTGCTATATCCAGGGCTATTCATTGAATCCACTGAAAAATATGGGCAATGGTTCAGTTTTCAAAAAGCTAATCATTCTGCCCAAAGACCTGTGATTACATACCAGCTCATTTAAGAACAGAACAGAGGGGTGCCTGAGTGGCTTAGTCGGTTAAGCATCTGACTTCGGCTCAGGTCAGGATCTCACAGTCCATGGGTTCAAGGCCCGTGTCGGGCTCTGTGCTGACAGCTCAGAGCCTGGAGCCTGCTTTGGATTCTGTGTCTCCCTCTGTCTCTGTCTGTCTCTCCGTCCCCTGCTCACTCACTCTCTCTGTCTCTCAAAATAAAATAAAGACATTAAAACATTAAAAAAAAAAAAAAGAACAGAAAGCCCACATTGTCTCCGAGAATCCTCAGATTGTCATTTTAAAGGGATGAAGTCTTTTGGCTACCAGGATAAGAGGCATGCTCAAAGATACAAGTTAGGCTAAAAGGATAAAAAAATGTAAAAGATATTACAAGCACAGGATAATGGTAAAATTCAGGACAAAGATTATTATTACTAGTAGAAGGGGCGTTCATGATGAATGACCAAAGAATTCGTTCATTGGAAAGATATATCATAAATGAATATTCACTTAAAAGCTCAAAGTCCAAATATGTGAATGAAAAAAAGACAAACGGAAAAGAGAAATACATTCATGATTATAGTTGGTGACGTCAACAATCTTCTTTCAGTAATGGAGAAGTAATCAGAAAATCTGTGAGGATACAAAAGACTAAAAATAATGTTAATGGATTTGACTTAAATGGCATTTACCGACTATTTAGTTACAGAACTCAGAGAAGTCACTATAGTGATGGTTAAGGTTTATTAGTGAGGTGATACCCTTATACAATATCCAAGAGTCTTGACGTGAACTGACATTGTTTGCCGAGAGCCCTCCAAACCAGGGTGTGGGCAAGTTCACTGAGACTGGAAGGTTGCCTGTTTCTGAACCTGTCGTTAAGCTTCACCTGCTAGAGGCAGTGAGACGTTCCCCGGTCTTACCTAACCCTTCGGCTACACTAAGGAGACTGTCTGACATCATTAAAGATGAAGCTGATGTCTGCAGAGACGTTAGTGTGTAGCAAAACTGTTTTAAAGTGGAGTTTGCGGGTGTCAGGATGGCCGAGCGGGCTAAGACGCCAGACTAAAGTGGAGTTTGCGTGAGGAATGTTCTTGGCCGTGTCATCCAGCTGCGGATGTTTCCAGGCTACCATCGGACCGAATATAAACAGCCTTTTTAATCCCGTCGAGGCTGCATACAGATTCCAGAAACTGCTCTCCAAGATCCATCCACCGCTCCCGGTGTTCTTGCTTGACAGGCTGAAAGTAAAAGCCCATAACAGTGGGACAGAATAAATACATGGGGAAAATATTTTGAAGCAACAATGATTATTTGAGATGAACTCTTTTCTCTTTATACATTTTATTTGTAGGTGAGGAAACCTGAGTGGTTTATCATTCCATGGAAGGAAAAGTTTTACCAGCCTCAAATTAAATATTATAAGGCTTTCGAGAGGTATCATTTTTGTTTTCGTTTTTAGTGTTTATTTATTTTTGAGAGAGAGACAGAGAGACTGAGAGAGGGACAGGAAAAGACAGTGTGAGTGGGGGAGGGGCAGAGAGACAGAGGGAGGTACAGAATCTGAAGCAGACTCCAGACTCTGAGCTGTCAGCACAGAGCCTGATGCAGGGCTGGAACTCACCAACCTTGAGATCAATGACCTGAGCAGAAATCAGACATTTAACCTACTGAGCCACTCAGGCACCTGAGATGTATCATTTTTTGCCAGAGGTCATGGTATCTGCAGTTTCTAGTCATATATATGTCCTGGTGCTCAATTTTGCCCTTTCGAAAAAATGCAGAACTTTCACCAAAAATGTATAAAACTGAACTGCTATAAAATGAAAGGAATTTGTTGTTTTAAAAGTAGGCAGTTTAATTACTTTTTGTAATTGGGAAAACAAAAGTAAAAATAATTGTTTGACCTCAAATGGTGTAAAGCGAACTTTCTAATTTTCTCCCAATTGACATCCATACCCTGTATGATACTTAACTTTGATGTGTTTTCAATATTGCTTATAAAGTAACTAAAATAGTGGGCGGCGGCTCATGGATAGTGAGTTCAGGCCTTGCGTCCTGCTCTGTACTGGCAGTTCAGAGCCTGGAGCCTGTTTTGTATTCTGGGTCTCCCTCTCTTTCTGCCCCTCCCCAAGCCATGTTCTGTCTGTCTGTCTGTCTCTCTCAAAAATAAATATACATTAAATTAAAAAAATAACTAAAATAGTTTACAACTAGAAAACATTTTTTTACAATTAAAATTATTTAAAATGCCCTTCATTCTATTCCATCAGATTTTTAATGTCTAGGGCTTTACAGATTCTTAGAATTCTTCATATCACTCAAGGGTTTTTTTTATTAATTTCCAATTTTTTTAAAGTGGTAGTAGATTCCAGTTGAGATTATAGGCTAATATAAACAAATTCTCCTGTCAAAATTATTTTAGAACTCATTGACTAAAAAATTTTATGCCACTGAGGCACCTGGGTGGCCTGGTCAGTTAAGTGTCTGACTTTGGCTCAGGTCATGATCTCGTGGTTCATGAGTTCTAGCCCCACATCAGGCTCTGTGCTGACAGCTCAGAGCCTGGAATCTGCTTCAGATTCTGTGTCTCCCTTTCTCTCTGCCCCTCCCTTGCTCTCGTTCTCTCTCTCTCTCTCCCTCTGTCACTCTCTCTCTCTGTCTCTGTTTCAAAAATAAATAAATACTGAAAAATTGAAAAAAAAAAGTTTACACCACAGCTCCAGTTATGAGATTTGGATAACCACCCTATATCCCGTTCTCTGTGTAAGACTCTTGGTGAAATGGAGTTTAAAACAAACACGGTTCCTTTCTATGCCTTTCTCTCCTCACCCACTCTTCTATTGCTCATGCCTTCTCTTTTCTATGTTTAGCACAACTATTTTTTGAACGACGGGCCTCTATTTTTAAGAAGACTCCCCCCCCCCCATTTTCTATGCTAAGTATCTTCCCCAGACTGGCCTTAACTTCAGTGAATTGACAGGATTGTTTGACTTGTTGCTATTGCTGTTTTAATTATGCGTGAAGGAACAGTCAGACCATATTGTGACTGTGTACCTTTTTATATTTGTTACTTGAAAAGGCACTCACAGTAATTGCTTTTGTGACAAGTATATGTGACAACCACAGCATTTCCCAGAAATGAGATGTCAGTTCAAAGAAGTTCATATTCAGTTTTGAAAAATGTTTCTTTTATATGTGTACCAGAAAATGAATTTCACAAATCCAAGTGGGGAGAAATGTTGTGCAATGACCAGGTTTATTATAGTTATAGGGGTGTGTGAATTTTGTTGTATGTCCATTAAAATTATTTAATTATTTCCAAACGTTCATAATTTCCACTTAGTTAAAAAGATTTTTTTAAATGTTTATTTATTTTTGAAATACAGAGAGAGAGAGAGAGAGAGAGAGAGAGAGAGAGACGGTGTGAGTGGGGAGTAGGGGAGGGGCAGAGTGAGAGAGAGACACAGAATCCGAAGCAGCTCCAGGTTCTAAGTGCTCAGCGCAGGCCCAATATGGGGCTTGAACTCCCGAACGGTGAGATCATGACCTGAGCCGAAGTGGGACACTTAGGCAACTGCCCCAGTTTTAAAGACATTTAAAAAAATTAAATTTTTGTTTCAAGCTTACTGTTAAAGTATTATACTTCTGCGTCCTTAAAATGTGCTTCATAAAGTCAATTTTCATATTTGTATGAACCACTAAATCCTAAAATAACTTACATCCATCTCCTTGCCATTCCTCTAAACTGACAATTTTTGATATTTGTTTTGGTTTAAAATTCCAGCTTTGAATAAGGGGGAATATTCTTTGGGAAATATACAGAATAATACTCATTTTGCAACTTGTGGGAAAACACAGATTGTACAAAAATACTGAGTAGATGATTATTTTCCAAAAAAGTGTTATTTGTATTTTGACACATAATCTTGTGTTGATCAGATATTACATATGCATGTTAACAAAGTACCCTTTCCATTCTGCTATTTATTTGATTTTCACTGTAGGGGCGCCTGGGTGGCTCAGTCGATTAAGCTTCTGAATCTTGATTTCAGCTCAAGTCATGACTCATGGTTTGTGAGATAAAGCCCTGCATCAGGCTTGTTGCTGACAGTGGAGAACCTGCTTGAGATTCTCGGTCTCCCTCACTCTCTGCCCCTCCCCCACTCACACTCTCACTTTGTCTCCAAAAAAATAAAGTTAAAAATATGTTATTTTTTACTGTAGTTGCTAACTGAGGATACTATCATTGCATAGTTGCATTCCTATCAAACTCATTCTGTGCCGAATAAATCCTAAGATTCCATTTCACATGCTTATTGTGACATAAAAGAAAAATAATTTCTCCACTTGAGTAAGATATGGAGGAGCATGGAATTTCTTAACTCTCTCTCTTTCCCAAACCAACCAAAACCAACATCAGTAAGTGGCAGCAGAGATCAAAACACAAAAACAAAAACTCCTTTGTAAAAGCATACTCTTCAGGGAGCATGATTTATGAAGAAACTGACATCCACGGCGATTGTTGGACAGTGCGAAGTAAGAATATTTGGCAACAGTCCACACCACGGAGAGTTTTGGTCATGAGAGAGTAAAGAACTCGCCAGACTAGAACAGAGAAAGAGCAAGTTGGACTAAAAATGAGGCACACGGCCCAGCAGTGATTTAGTCTGAGAGAACGTACACAGTAAACCAGCCGCAGAGTTACCGTGAAACTTCCTTCTCCCCAAAGGCAACTTGCGTAGCTGCTGAAGATACTAAAACAGCCCCCTCTTTGACCGATGACCCCAGTCCTGTATTTCTCCACCCCTGTATTACCGAGGACACCTTCTTGCTAAGCCGTCCTTACCAGTAGCTCAATCACTAGGTTGTTCCCACTTTCCCTCATCTCAGCTCAGAACAGCAACCAATTCCCCCCCACTGATCCCTCCAGCTCTTAGAGTCTCCCACAGATGATTCAGAATGCACCTGAAGTGGACAGAGGGCCCTCCCTTCTCCCTCCTGTGAATTATTATTCAATGGTTCACCTGGAGTGCTGCATTGAACTCTACAGAAAAAAAATGATAATGACTAATCAATATATAAATATAAATCCTGGGAAGGAGGCCAATTTGGTAATTCTTTCTCATCAAATGAAGGGAATGCTTTAAAAATCCAAGGGAAAAAAAAGAGGATTGTGTCTCTAGAAGAGAAAAAGACACATAAATTATAGGACCCACAAGTTCTTACCAGAGGAGAAAAAAAGAAAAAGGAAAGAACAGACCTGATTACAAAATCGCTCGGTCTCCTTATGGGTTGATGTGTGTCCCAATGAAGTCATAGCCCCTGGCACCTGGACACAGGACCTTGTTTGTAAATAGGGGATTTGTTGATACAGTCGAGTTATAATATGAAGTCATCGGTGGGCCATCACACAGTATGATTGGTATCCCCTTCCGTAGGCAGGAATTTGGATGGAGACACACAGGGAAAACATCATGGGGTGACAGAAGCAGAGATGGCAGGGAAACCGGCGCACACTAAGAAACATCAAGGGTTGTGACCCTGGCTGGGAGTTAGAAGAGGTAAGGGACAATTTCAGAAGGAGCATGGCTCCATTGACAACATGACTTTGAACGGTTGTGTCCAGGACTCCAACAGAATCAACTTCCATTGTTTTAAGCCACCCATTGTGTGGTACTTTCTTATGGCAGCCTTGTGAAATTGCTAAAGATTTTGATACTGGAAAGTAGGACACTGCTGTCAGAAATAACCAAAAAATGGTGGATGTGGCTTTTAATTAGATAATGGGTAGAGTCTGAAATATCCTGAGGCACTAGATCGTAAAAAATCTAGATTTTCCCGAAGAGACTTTTGGTAGAAATATATATGATAACATATTCGTATCCAAAACATATAAAGAACACTTGAACAATAAAGAACAATTGAATTGCAAAACAAAAAGACCAACAGTTTGATGTAAAATGGGCAAAGGGACTGAATAGGCATTTTTTCAGAGAAGACATACAGATGGCCAACAGGTACGTGAAAAGATGCTATCACCACCCATCATCAGGGAAATGCAAATCAAAACCACCATGAGATGTTACCTCACACTTGTTAGGATGGCTGTTATCAAAAAGAAATAACAAGTATTGGCAAGGATGTGGAGGATGTGCAATCCTTGTTCTCTGTAGGCAGGAATGTACATTGGTGCAGCCACTATAGAAAACAGTATGGGTGGTCCTCAAAAATTTAGGACTACGACTACCATATAATCCAGCAATTCTTACACTGGATATTAATCTGAAGAAAATAAAAACACTAACTTGAAAAAAATATATATGCATCCTCATGTTTATGACAGCATTATTTATAATAGCCAAGATGTGGAAGCAACGTAAGTGTCTCTTAGTGGATGAATATATAAGAAAATTAAATTATATAATATATATAATGTACATATATATCACATTTTCTTTATATATATGGAATATTACCGAACCATGGAAGGACATCATGGCACATAGAATAACATGGATGACCTTGAGGGCATTATTCTAAGTAAGTCAGATAAAGACAAATGCCATATGATCTACTTATATGTGGCATCTAAGACAACAAAAACTCGGGTGCCTGGGTGATTCGGTTGGTTAAGTGTCCGACTCTTGGTTTCACTCAGGTCATGATTTCATGTTTTTTTAAGTTTGAGGCCTGCATTGGGCTCTGTGTTGACAGCATAGAGCCTGCTTGGGATTCTCTCTCTGCCTCTCCCCTGCTCACGTTGTCTCTGTCTCTCTCAAAAATAAACATCAAAAATATTACTAAAAAAAACAAAACAGCAAAACTGAACTCACATATACAGAGAGAGAAGAGATTGTTGGTTGCCAGAGGTGGGAGGTAGGGAGGGGGTGGGAAAAATGGATAAAGGAACTCTAAAAAGATTGCAATTAAAAAATAAACAACGTCATGGGGATGTAATGTACAGCATGGTGACTATATTTAATAATACTCTGTTGCATATTTGAAAGTTGCTCAGAGAAAAATCTTAAAATTTGCATTACAACAAAAAGTGATATAACTATGTGTGTTGATGGTTGTTAACTTGACTTACTGTGGTGATCATTTTGCAATATACAGAAGTGTGGAATTATCATGGAACGTGCCTGAAACTAACATAATGTTATATGTTAATGGCACGTCAATTTAAAAAAACCCTAGGAACAGAAAGCTTAATATAACCAATGTCATATATGACAAGCCCACAACTAACATCATATTCAAAAGCAAAAAACTGGAAACTCTAGGATCAGAAGCAAGGCAAAGATGCCCACTCTCACCGTTTCCAGCCAACTTAAGATGGGTTCTAAAGGAGTCTAAATAGTCTTCTCCATGAGTCAGCCTCTCTGTCCCTTCTTATGAGCACCTGTTAGGGCTTCTTCTAATAGAGTGGTTCTCAGGGTGTAGTTTAATGAGCAGCGAGATTGGCTTTACCTGAGAACTTGTTAGAAATGCAAATCCTTACACCCCCCAGGTCAGCCGAATCAAGTACACTAGGTACAGGTGTCACCAATTGTGTTTAACGAGGCCTTCAGGTGAAGCGGCTTCACGATGAGGTATAAGAACTGTCCTATCCTGCGTAAACAGAGGGCAGTCGGCGTAGACCGTGGAGGACAATTCCGGCGGTAGGCTCTATGATGTGACAGTGCGCCAGGTTACTAGTTCTGGGATTTGTTTTTATAAATGAAGGGAAGGGGAAAAGGATGTAGAAACAAGGAGTAGTGAAGTACTGGATCCAATAATTAAATCAGCCACACTGGTACTAGCGTGTCAGTTTCATGAGGACAAAAGCCAAGCGTTTGTTGGTGATTCAGTCCTCCGTGGAGCATGGATCGGTGTTTGGTGCATGGTTAGCTTTCAAAAATATTTGTTAAACTACCGGAGGCTTATCTTATGGCAAATAATTTGGCCTATTCATATATTTTAAATACAAGTGTTTTTGTGTGTGCCTGCCTTCCTTCTCTCCTTCTTTCCTTCCTTCCCTCCTTCCTTCCCTCCTTTCAATAGTCCGGGTCTCTTGCTGTACAGCAGAGGGAAAACCAGAGTGAATGCTCCTTGAGGGAGCAGATTAAGAAAAGATAACTGAGAAGGGGGTTCTCCAGGTGTGCGCCATTTTCTTCTCCGGAATTCATCAACAAAACATTTCACTTGGGTGTGAAACTCATGAAGGTGTGGAAGACGCTAAGATTTTTGTTTGACTACAGATCCTAAATAATAGTATTCAAAATTCTGTAGTCAAATTTTCTTAATTGTTTGATTAAAAATGCTTTTAAAACTATTGGAAGTTGAGAAATAGGTCATCTGTTTTATAGTGTACAACTTAAGTTTTGTAAACATCTGGGAAATAATCACTGTGATTATATAATGAAATATCACATCCCCAACTTGGTCTTGTGCCTGTTTGGAATCACTTTTTCTAATCCATCTCTGCACCTCGTTGTCCCCAGACAGCTATTGATCTGCATTGTGTCACAAAAGAAGTTAGGATTTCTAGAATTGTATGTAAATGGAGTTCTAGAGTATGTTGGGTTTTGTTTGGTTTGTTTTGCTATGTTCTCTTTAAAAATTTTGAGACTCATCCATGATGTTTTGTACTTAGTAATCAGATCCTTTTTGTGGAGAAAAAATGTATTTCATTGTAACGATATATGAGGATTTGTCCCTTAATCTTCGTTGGATATATGGATTATTTTTAGTTTTTGGCAGTTAGAAGTAGAAGTGGTATCAACGCTCATGAACAATTCTTGGTGTGAACAGATGGTCTCATTTCTCCTGAGTAAATGCCTTGATGTGGAATTGCTGGTTTATGTCATTTGTCTGCTTCACCTTTTAAGAAGCTGCCAAAATATTTTACAAACTGTTTTCTCATTCATTCCATCATGTTTCCGTGTTAGAGTTTCTTCAACATCTCACTAAACTTAGTATGATAAAGGTTTTTGTTTTCTTTTTAAGGAGGCTTCATGCTGAGTGCGGAGCCCAACATGGAGTGGGAACCCATGACCCCCAGATCAAGACCTGAGTTACGATCAAGAGTCAGAGGCTCAACCAACTGAGCCACCCAGGTATGATGAAGCTTTTTAAATATTAATTACTTGAACATGTGCATATTTATTTTTTCAAAGCTTTAATGCACATCAATTATTAATGTTTTTGAATATTTTTTCCATCTAGATGTTGGTGATTCTGTATCTCATCTGGTGTATTAGGGGTTTAAATATTCAGCTCAGTATTTGGAGTTCTATTATAGTCTCTGTAGAAGGCATTAATCTCCAATATGGCTTGGAAATGCTTTTTATCGTGTATATCTGGTTTGTGTGTATCTGGTTTGTTATTCTTGTAGAAGTGGGGTTTGTTTTGTTTTGTTTTTGAGGTTTAGGAATTGTGGATGTTGATGAAGTTCAGTATATAAATTGGGCTGATTTGCTTGCTTGATTTGTTTTTTTCTATTAATGGGTCATAGATTGCTGCTTCTTCCCATGCCTAGGGATTTTGTAATTGGATGCCTCTGTGGATTTTACCTTCGTGGGTGCTGGTTTCTTCTGTATTCCTATAAATATTTTGGGGCTCTGTGACGAGATGGAATCACTCTTTGGGGTCTTCTAAATTGTGTTAGATGAGCTAGGACAGTTGTTTACTTAGGGAAAATTTAATCCTTGTTCTGAGGCAAAGCTCTACTAAATGCTAGATGTGCCTCTTTTTTTTTTTTTCAAAAATTTTTTTAATGTTTTATTTATTTTTGATCCTGAGAGAGCCAGAGCATGAGAGCGGGAGGGACAGAGAGAGCAGGAGACACAGAACTGGAAGCAGGCTCTAGGCTCTGAGCTGGCAGTCAGCACAGAGCCTGACGTGAGGCTCGAACCCACGAATGTGAGATCTGACCTGAGCCGAAGTCGGAGGCTTAACCGACTGAGCCACCCAGGCACCCCTAGATGTGCCTCTTGAATTAGGTTTTCTGCACAAAGAAGGTTTCTTCCTTTAATACATTGAGGTGACCCCTTCCCGGGTGTCAGGTAATTTGCTCACCTGTGTGTGTGATGATTCTTTGTAGGCTTGTAGAATCATCTCTAGTGGCAACTCTTCCCTTATTGATAAGCTGCCCAATAAATTCTAGCTGCCTTGGTTTTCCAGACTTCCAGATCCTTTGCTCAACTGAATGAGATGACTGGGCTCTGCCTTTCTCTATACTGTGTTTTCCTATTCCCTGCAGTCTGACTATCATCTGTTCTCTGGGCCATAAACTGGGACAATAAAAGGGATTATTTCTTTGGTTTCTCATTTCTTTGTGATCCCTTATATCTCAAATCTTCAATTTTTTTTTTTTTAATTCTAGGCAAAGGGTGACTTTGGTAACCTTTATTCTTTGGTTCCCAAAGCAGATGACCTATTAAATTTCTAATGCTGAGAATAAGAGGAATTAGAGGTACATCAATATGAAATATGATTTTATACTTTAATTATGTGCTGTCTTGTTTAGTTTTATATAAAAACAAAATGGCTGGGGCTTCTGGGTGGCTTACTTGGTGAAGCATTTGACTTGGGTCATGAACTCCTGGGTAATCACTTTGAGCACTGCATCAGGCTTTGCACTGGCCATGCAGAACCTGCTTGGGATTCTGTCTCTCCACACACTCCCTCTCTCTACCCCTCCCAAACTCACATGTGAGGGTGTATGCATTCTGTCTCTCTCAAACTGAACATACTTTTTAAAAAAATGGCTGTGGGATTAATTTCACTGAAGCATTAAGGGTGTCAACCCCTAAGAGGCAGAGAATAGAAAAAAAAATGTCAAATCGAAATTTGTCTATACATCATGGCTCTCAGGAGTATAGTTCTGCATAAATCCGAGCTATGTGGGAAGAGATGGTATCAGAGGGCTTCCAGCTGTTAGAGAAACCTAAAGAAAACAAATCCTACTGAGTCTAAAACAGAAGCTATGGACATTTTAGGATTCCTGTTTATACCGACATCCCATAGGATGCAAAAACATCCCCTAGCTCAGGGCTTTCCAGTGTGCAGGGTTGCAAATGTGTGATGGACGTATTTGGAATTGGGATGCCATATTCCTTGACGAGGTTTTACAGAGTGAGCCTTACAGAACTCCCTCTAGCCATGACTGGCTTCCACTTACAATGTTGTACCTTATCAATGTTCCCTTTCCCTGTGTGTGCTCTGTTGTAGAGACGTCAGGACCATCTATTCCAGCATTTAACTGCTGTGGGTTTTATTTCGTGTAATGCTGTGCACAGTTTCTAATCGGTCTTGATTTTCTTACTTCAAGAGATGACTCCCTTGCTTAGACAAGGGATCGAACCAGTGGAAAACAGAAGAATGAGCTTTAATGAACTGTCCTATTTCCAAACTCTATTGTGTTAGGGAAGTAGTATTATTTTGTTTTTTTTTTTAATTTTTAATGTTTTATTTATTTTTGAGAGAGAGCATGAGATGGGGAGGGGCAGAGAGAGAAGGAGACACAGAATCAGAAGCAGGCTCCAGGCTCTGAGCTAGTTGTCAAGCACAGAGCCCGACGCGGGGCTCGAACCCACAAACGTGAGATCTGACCTGAGCCAAAGTCGGAGGCTTAACCGACTGAGCCACCCAGGTGCCCCGGAAGTAGTATTGTTAAACAGAAACCTCCGCATCTGTGTCTTGACTACTGCACATCTATAGTTGTAGAGGTAAAACAGTACGGTGTAAATCAGTACTGTGTGTACTTAAAAAATGATTGTCTTTCTAAATGACCTGTAAAGAATTTAATTAGTTTAGAATAGACTGAATAATACATTCAAATACTTAAGTAGTTGATTATGACACCCTAGGGGAAAAAACTGGCTCATAGGTTTTGACATAGTTATAATTTGTACCTAAACTTTGTTATCATTACTATACAGGATTTATGCGAAAATGTGGAATTGAGCCTATCAGTTTCCACAGGAGCTTTGTTACCAGATGAGCAACCGAAGTGGAAAAGCATAGGGAAGCGATATTTTTATTTATTCAGTAGATAGAGAAGTTTGCCGAGTCAGCAATTGGACATAGTCCGGCCTTTGTGTGTACAGGGATCGTGTAGAAAAAGTGCAACAGTATGGCTGTTGCTTTCAGGAATGAGGTTTCAACTTGCTTGAGTTAGAGATGGACTACGATAAGCTACATGTGTTTAAAATACATAATTTGGTGTTTTGACGTAAAGCCATAACTGTTACCAAGACGATGACCATATCTGTTACTGCACATGTTACTGGTGCTCTTTGTAAACCTCCCAAACCACTGACCTTACTCCAGACAGTCATGGATCAGCTTGCTTTATTTTTATTTATTTTTTGCCATTTTAGATAAGTTTGTATTTTCCGTAGTTTTAAATGTGACCCTACAGTATGTCTCCTCTTCTGTCTACCTTCTCATTCATCCTTGGTATTTCAAGTGACCCATATTGTTGCCTGGATCATTAGATCGTTCAGTTAATGACTCAGCAATAGACTCTTTCTTGAAGGTTATGTAATTTATTTATGATTCCCTTGTTTACAGTTTGGGATTATTAGAAAAAAGAATGTGATTAACATTCTTGTACAAGTTTTGGTAGGAAGACGTATTTGGATTTATGTTTGATTCATACTGCTAGGAGTAGAATGGCTGGGTTATACACCAGGTATAGGTTTAACTTTGGAAAAAAAATTAAACTATTGCGCAAAGTGGTTGTACCATTTTCCATTCCCAGTAACAGTGTTTAATTTTTCCAGATTTTTTCCAGTGTGTTGTCTTCCTAATTGTACGTCTTCTAACAGGTGTGTAGTGGTATCTCATGGTGGTTTGATTTACATTTCACTAGTGAATAATGATGTTGAACACCTTTCCTTGTGGATCCTTGGTATGAGTATACTATTTAGTAAAGTATGTTTTCGAGTATTCTGTTTTTTATTGATTTCTGTTCTTACTGTACTTTGAAAATCTTTTTAAATAGATTCTGCATTACAAAGACTTCTTTAGATATGGATTTCTCATTATGGACTTCACTTATGTTAAGTGGTTTTCAAATACTGGTTGTTAATGTTGATAGAATACAATTATTCATTAATAAATTAAGCTTTTTCTATTTTGTCCAGGAAATTCTTAACTAATCCAAAGTCTGTAAAAATTTCACCCATGCCTCCTTCAAGAAATAGTATACTGTTCCCAGCCTTTATATTAAGGCCTCTAAATTGATTTTGACATTATTATTTTATAGGGTAGGAGATAAGACTGAAGAAGTTTTGTTCATATAAATATAAACTGATTCCAGCAACAGTTTCTGAAAATACATTTCCATTAAGTGGCTTTTGTAATTTTGTTTTGAAACCAATGGACTCTAGACATTTTAGTTTATTTTTGGACTCCGTTCTGTGTATCTATCTTGATGCCAATACTTCACTGGATAGTTGCTTTCAAACCTTAAAATCTGGTAGTGTAAAGCCACCACCTTTTCTCTTATCAGTGTTGTCAAGACATATGGGCCCTTGACATTTCTATATAACTTGAGATTCAGGTAATCAACTTCTACTAAAAAGTCTTGGATTTTGGTTGGACTAGATTGACTCTAAAGAAGTTGGTGATGGGGCACCTGGGTGGCTTGGACAGTTGAGCATCCAACTTTGGCTCAAATCATGATCTCACAGCTAGTTTGAGCCCCACATCAGGCTCACTGCTGTCAGCACAGAGCCTGCCTCAGATCCCCTGTTCCCCTCACTCTCTGTCCCTCCCCATTGGGTGCTCATGTTTTCCCTCACATGTGCGCATGTTCTGTATGTCTCTCTCCAGTACGTCCAGGGTTCCCCTGAAGGATGACATTGTAGACCAGAGAGAGTGAGAGAGCCTTGTGTTTCGTTCTGATCACCAGACGGGCACCCCTGCCCACCTGGCAGGCGTCTCTACCACTCTGGCAGGCATCTCTGCCCTGTCTGGTTCTCAGGCTTTATTTATGGCAAAAGGTACAAGGACCAAGAAGAGCAGTCAATGATTTCTCATAGATAAGTTTTACAATTTTCCAGGACATGGGTTCTGCAGAAGTTACAATTCTAGTAGTAATGATTGTCATAAAAAAAACTTAGCTACAGGCACTCATGGTGTCATAGGTATTTTAACAACACCTTGGGTCTAGCCTTAAGGAAGTGACCTTTAACCAAGAGGCAAACAGAATTGTTTAGTAAAGGTCAGTTTTTTATGAGTAAGGGTCATTCCCCAAAAAATGGGTCTCAGGAGACATAATGCCTGCTCTCACGGTCCCAAAGATGATTGATACATTGTATTGCAGTAGTGACTTTTACAAAGGCGTTCAGGCCCAGAAGGTGGTCAGTTATCAGTTAATTGCTTAGGGGAAAATTATATATTGCATTAGGGTGTATCTAGTTTACTCATGTTTTCCCTGACCAGGTGCAGTCACGCCTCAGGGACAGGGCAGGGGGACAGGCCGCTTCTGACACTAATCAGCAAAGTACTCTGAGGTTTGGTGCCCAAGCAGAAATGAACGTGTCAAGAGGGTAGATTTTGGGAGCTGTCTACGGGCAAGAGACCATGCAAACTTGCCGCACCCTCACCAGGGATTTTCACTCTACCGGTAAGTTCAGAGAGCTCCCAATACTCTCCCTCTCTCAAACAAAAATGAAATTTAAAAAAAAAGTTTGGGAAAACTTGGCATGTTAATCATGTTGAGTCCTCTGATCGAGAAACATAGTATGTCCCTGAATTCTTTCTTCATTTTCTCTCGGCGGTGTTTCATACGTGATAACGTACGGCCATCCCCAGCTTTTGTAACACTTCATATCTTCTTGATAAAATACATTAATTAAAAAAAATTAAAGTCTTGTCACATAGGTACATGTGCACAACTGACCAATAAAAGGCCCTGTATGTTCCCCTAGATCTAACAGAATCTTTGTTCTGAACATGTTAAAAGCCTTGTTTTTGCTCTGATGTAGTTTGGAAAGAAAAAGACTTTAAAAGCCTTCTTAAGCATCGTTCATGGGCTTTGACATGTTTTTTTAAGGAGCCATATTTAGTTCCCCATTTCCAACCTTTTAATGGAAAGAATTTTTAGAAAAAAGCTTGCCTGGTTCTATATTTTTTTTTTTGAGCCATTTCTCTATAATGGGCAATAAAGATATATACTGTGATTTTTGTGATACGATGCTAACTTTCATCAAAACCTCAAAGTTAAGAATGTTTTTCTCAATATCTTTGGAAAATAACTTTTAAGTCCTAACACACTATTACTTAAAGGAGTTTTAGGACTTTTCACTATTGGAGATACGGAATGTTGATTATATGAAATTTTCTTTTAAAAAGGATAAAACAATGCATGTTCATTAGAATACTTTGCTGCCTGTTCTTTGAAACTTATTTGGCTTTTTAAATAGTGTTTGCTTGATGTGATATAATTTAATGTAACATAATACACTGAAGTAGACATGAAATTTTTCCCCCATGAAAAATTGTGTCTGTGCACAGAATCCATGTGTCATGAATATTCATTTGTAGGAAATTTCTGACTCAACTAGTTTTTCAGTTTTGAGTTTCTATCAACAAATACTTGTAATTTTTACACTGACCATGTCCTAAAGGGAATCATGTATGCATTTTACATTTACATAACTCAGGACAACCTGCATTCTGTCTGATGTCCTATTGTGCATAGGAGTGTTAATGTTTTTGAGTTTCGGGTGTCTAGATATTAATATGCAAACTTCATTTTGATATTTTATAGTGTATTATTACCTGACTGCTTTCATTTGTTACGGTAAGAAGATCTACTGATTGTCTGTAATGAACAGAACATAAAAGTGACATGATGCATATTACTTGGGTTTAATGACTGTAAGATCAAGGGGAAGTTAGAAAAATATACCCAGAACAAATAATTAGTACTTGTGTGTCTATGCTCCTACTTAATAAAAGCCCAAATGTAGCTTCATGAAATTGAAAAGTCACAGGCTTTCGCCCAAACTAAAGTAAATGTCATTTCCATTCCTGTCACTGGCTGAGTGGTCTTTGAAAAGTCAGGCAGACACTACAAAGATCAGATTCCACATCTGTCATTTGAGGACAATAGGACATCTCTATCTCATAGAACTGATGTGAAACTTAACTGGAAAATATGAGCAATAGTTGGAACTCCTGTAATGTCCATGTTTACCACCTGTATCCTCTCTTCTGTTCTAGTTCCTGCCACAGAGTTCTAAATAATATGACAAATACCAAAGCAAAATACATATTCACTTCTTTTGCTGATGACTTACTAAGCAATATTGACCATATGAAATACGTATTAACATTATAAAAATTTGTAACAGACATCGAGGTAAAAACTAGGGATACTTTGTAGGTTTTTCAGATGGGGCAGACTAGGGATAAAGCATAACGCAATCCTGGCTTTACATATACTTAGAAAAGATTCCAGTAAATGGGATATTTCCCCCCCCAAAATGATAGTACCTTATCCATTCACTTATGATACCATTTAAAAATTGAAAAGATGTTTGGGGCACCTGGGTGGCTTAGTTAAGGTCACGTCTCACAATCGTCAGATCAGGCCCCACTTTGAGCTCTGTGCTGACAGTGTGGAGCCTGCTTGGCTCTCTTATTCTCTCCCTCTCTCTCTCTCTCTCTCTCTCTCTCTCTCTCTCTCTCAAATAAATAAACATTAAAAAATGCCAAGATCCTCATCAATGAGCGTGAAGGAAATGTAAATGAAAAGGGAGAGAGAGATTGGTCCAACCACTATGGAAAATGATATGGAATCTCCTCAAAAATTGTAAACATGTTTATTAGCTGATACCCAAATTCCAGTGAGGAGTATACACGTAGAGGAAATTTAAAAAGACTTTAGAAGTCATAAACATGGTCCCATGTTTATTACAGAATTGTTTATAACAGCCAACATAGGAAAATTATCAAAATGTCCATCCACTGCTGAATGAATAAAAAGATGTGGTATATATATACATTGGAATATTACTCCGCCCTAAGAAAGGAGGGTACCGTTGATGAGAACACGCATGGACCTTGAGGGAATTATGCTAGGCAAGTAAGTCAGGTACAGAAAGACAAGTACTGGATGAACTCATATTCAGAATCTAAAAGAATAAACTCCTGAAAAACAGTAAAATTGTGATTACTTGGGGATGGGGGCTGAGGTGATAAAATTGATATTGTTAAATGGTACAAACTAGTAATGAGTACAAAATGATAGAGATTTCGGCACATTATAATGAATATAGACTGTAATATTCTATTACAATTACCTGATGTGGTAGAGGTGAGGTGCTAAATATTGCTATAACCTCAATTGTTACAATATATACATATATCAAAATAAACAGTGATACACCTCAAATTTATACAGTACTATATATCCAATGATTTCAATAAAAATGAATAATAGATTTATTAATAACTGATTATTATAAAACGGATCAATCTAAACTCTGAATAATGAGTAATAGAGAAAACTAGATAGACTAATTAGACAATGTGTGTAGACCCACTTAAAACTCTGTCAGCTTAACCTGAAAATCCTGCACAAAGAGTCTATATTTTTCATCTATAATAGTAGGAAAGTATTGAAGCCTAAGAAAATTATGTATTAAAAATAAGCATTTAATAAATTCTGCAGTCATTGTTAGTAATGTGAAAGGTTGACAGAAGTAGGCATGAAGATAAAGCAAAAATCACATAGATACCATTCCAAGTGCAAATAGAGTGGTTTCCACCGCCACTAGGGTCCAAAACAATTTTTCTGGGAGAAAGCATTTTTTGACTGGAAAGCTATTGCTTTTCCCTTAAAGGCACTCTTGCCCCCACAAAACACCAAATGAAAGCCTTTGGTAGAGGATCATAATATGGTGTGTTTCTGAATGAACTATATGGTAGTTAAATTCAGATTGGCCCCTTGCTTCAGAAGTTAGTTAAATAACCTCCCACTTTGATGAGCTCTTGGAAAAAAATAAATGCCATTATTCTTAAAGTAATTTTTTTCATATTTCTGTTGGCTAGTTGGAGGTCTTCTTTGGGAAAATGTATATTTAGTTTATCAGACCATTTTTTTGTTAACAAGTTTTTTTAAATGTTTGTTTTAGAGAGAATCCCAAGCAGGCTCTGCACTGTCAGCACAGAGCCTGATGTAGGGCTTAAAATCAGAACGAGGAGATTGTGACCTGAGCCAAAACCAAGAGTCTGAAGCTTAACTGACTGAGCCACCCAGGAGCCCCAGGAATAGGCACTGGTTTATTTTTGTTTTGTTTTGTTCTTGAGAGAGGATGCAATTGAGCAAGTGGCAAAGAGAGAGAGGAAAAGTGAGATTCCCACAAAGGGCACAAAGAGGGGAAGAGAGAGAAGTGGGGTCTCACCTGAAGTGGGATTTGAACACTCAAAACTGTGAGATTTTTTAAAAAGGGAGAAACAAAATGGGAAGCTGCACATGTGGATTCAGCTGCAGAGTTCACTTTGGGTGTGCACCTTCCATTTCCATAGTGGGATTAGCAACGGGAGGAATTACAAGTGGTCTGTAATCCGTTGAAGAGGGACAAACTGGTGATGCAGGAGACAGACGTGGAAGTGGGGTCCATTGCAGAGAGTGAGGCTGCTCTTACACGAGGTCTCTCTCCAGGGCTGGGAGAAACAAAATGGGGGGCAACCTATGTGGACACAGGTGCAGAGTTCACACAGGCACCGCCATCTGGCCATTTTTAATCAGATTGTTTTTTGTTACTGAATTTTATGAATTCTCTATATTGTGGACATTAGCCTCTTATCGGGCATGTGGTGTTTGAAAATTTTTCCTCTTTGGTAGGTCTCCTTTTTGTTGTTACTTTTGCTGTGCAGCGAATTTTAATTTTAATGTAATCTCATTTGTTGATACATTAAAAAAAATTTTTAATGTTTGTTTATTTTTGAGAGAGCAAGCGAGAGACAGACAGAGTGCAAACTGGGGAGGGACACAGAGAGAGGGAGACAAAGAATCCAAAGCAGGTTCCAGGCTCTGAGCTGTCAGCACAGAGCCCAACATGGGGCTCAAACCTACGATCTGTGAGATCATGATCTCAGCCAAAGTCTGGTGCTCAACCAACTGAGCCACCTAGGCGCCCATGTTGATATTTGTTTTTGTTGTGCTTTTGCTGTCATATTCAGAAAATCATTGCCCAGACCAATGTTGAGTTTTTCTAAGAGGAGTTCTACGAGTTTTGTGGTATTGGGTTTCATGTTTAAGGTTTTGATCCTTTCTGAGTGAATTTTTGTGAGTAGTATAGCTGCATTCTTCTGTGTGTGTTTATCATGTTTTTCCCAGTATTATTTGTTGAAGAGACTGTCTTTCCCTATATGGTGTTCTGTGTTCCTTTTTCAAATATTAGTTGACTGTATATGCCGGGGTTTAATCCTGGGATCGCTGTTCTGTTCAATTCATCTTTGTGATTATTTTTATCCTGATGCCATATTGTTTTTATTACTAAAGTTGTATAGTTAGAAATTAATAAGGGTCATATTACAGAGTTGTTCTCTTTCCTCAGGATTGCTTTGGGTTTTTTTTTTTTTTGACTCCATACTAATTTGAAGATTGTTTTTTTCTGCTTCTTTGAAGAATGTCATTGTTATGTTGATGAGGATTGCATTGTATCTACACATGGCTTTGAGTAGTATGGACTTTTTAACATTGTTGATTTTTTCCATCCAAGAATATGGAGTGTCTTTCCACTTGTTTGTGACTTTTCCAGATTTTTTCTACCAAGTCTTGTAGTTTTCATCCTTGGTTGAACTTACTCCCAGGTATTTTACTGATGGTATTGTGAATGGGATGTTTTCCTTAGTTTCTTTTTCAAATGTTTGATTATCTGCGTACAGAAAAGCAATTGATCTCTTTATGTTGACTTTACATCCTGAAACTTAACTAAAATTGTTTATCAGTGTCAGCAGTAGTTTTTTGGTTAAATATTTGGGATTTTCTATGTACCAAATCATACCGTCTGCACATACTGACAGTACCTCTCTTTCTTCTCTGATTTGTTTGCTTTTTATTTCTTGGTTTTGGCTCATTGCTCTAGCTAGGACTTCCAGTACTAGTACTGAGTAGGGTTTTTTGTTTTGCTCTTGATCTTAGAGGAAACACTATTTTTTTCCCTCTGTTGAGAATAATGTTAGCTGTGAGTTTGTTATATGAGGTCTTTAATATGTTGAAATATGTTCTTTTAATACCCGGTCTGTTGAGTTTTGTTTGTTTTGTTTTGTTTTAAATCAGAAAAGGATATTGTGTCTTGTTAAAAGTTCTAATTATATGGGCTTTATATTTTATTCTGTTAGTACAATGTATTACATTTATTGATTAATGAAATACATGCTAAACTAACCTGCAACCCAAAGATAAATCCCATTTGGACCTCATATAATCCTTTAATTATGTCTCGAATTTGGTTTGCCAGTATTTCTTGAGAATTTTTACATCTATATTTATCAAGGATACTAGTACGGTTTTCTTTTTTGTAGCATTCTTATTTGGGTATAAGGGTAATGTTTGCCTCATAGAATGACTGAGGAAGCATTCACCCCTATTCAATTTTTTGGGAAGAGTTTAAGAATTGGAATTAATTCTTTTTTAATATTTCTTAGATTTCACCAGCAAAGATGTACAGTCCTGGGTGTTTGTAAGGTGTGAGATTTTTTTTATTACTGATTCATTCTTTTTATTCATTATTGGTCTGTTCATGTTATTTTTTCCTGCTTCAGTCTTGGTAGGTAGTTTTTGTCTAGAAATGTATCTATTTATTGAGTTACCATACAAAAGTTCATAGTAATTTTTTATCCTATGTATTGCTGTAATATCAGTTGGAAAATTTTCTTAATTTTTTACTTTGATCATTTTTCTTACTAACGTAGCTATTTTTATTTATGTTTTTGAAAAACCAGATTGTAATTTTATTTATTGTAGCCTTATTTACTTCTATTCTGATTTTTATTATTTCTTCCTTTTGCTAGCTTTGGGTTAATTTGTTCTTTTTTTAGTTCCTTGCAATGTTTCTTGGGTTGTTTACTAGAGATCTTTGTAATTTCCTACTATGTATTTATTAAAAACTTTCTTCTCAGAACTGCTTTTGCTCCATCCCCTGTTTTGATAAGTGTATTTTTATTTTCATTTGTTTTTTTGTATTTTAAAGTTTTCCCTTTTGATTTTTTTTGACCAGTTGATTGTTCAGAAGTGTCTTGCTTAGTTTCCACATATTGGTAGATTTTCCAGTTTTTCTCCTGTCGATTTCTAGCTTTATATCATTCTGATGAGGAAAAAATAGTTGGTATGATTTCAGTTTTCTTAAATTTTCAAATATTTGTTTTGTGTCCTATCATATCATATTTCTTAGAGGATGTTCCATGAGGATTTGCAAAGAATGTGGCCTTTGCTGATATTGGGTGGGATGTTCTATACATTACTAAGCCCATTGGATTTGAAGTATAGTTTAATTCCAGTCCTAAAATTGATTGCTATATCACCAGCCTATCATTGCTGATAATGGTGTATTTAAGTGACCTACTATTGTTACTATTTCCTCCTTCAAATATGTCAGCATTTGCTTAAAACATTTAGATGATCTAATCGTGAGTGCATTTATGATTGTTACGTCTTCTGGAGGAATTGGCCCCTTTGTCATTATATAATTACTTTTACCTCTTGTTGCCATTTTTGGCTTGAAGTCTTTTTGTCTTCATGGCCATCCCTGTTTCCATTTGGTTTCTATATTAGAATGGAATATTTTCTTACCATCATTTAATTTCAGTTTTTCTTAAAACTGAAGTGAGTGTCTTGTATGCAGCATATGATTGGGTTTGGATTTTTTTTTTTAATCCATGTGGACACTTTCTGCCTTTTGGTCGATGAATTTAATCCATTCACATTTAGTGATTTATTTCCCTTTGAAGCTATTTATGTTTGAAACTTAATTATCGAATGTAAAAGTTTGTGCCTCTACTTTTTAAAATTTTACTTACTTCTTCCTTGAGTATAGTTGACCCCCAATGTTACATTAGTCTCAGCTGTACAACACAATGATTCAACTTCTCTCTACATTATGGTATTATGTTGTGCTCACAACAAGTGTAGCTACCATCTGTCACCATAAAATGTTACTGCTGTATCATTGATGGTATTTCCTATGCTGCGGCTTTCATTTCTGTGATTATTTATTTCATAGCTGGTAGTCTGTATGTCCCATTCTCCTGTATCCATTTTGCTCATCCTCTGCCCCTCTGGCAACCATCAACTTGTTCTTTAATATATATAGGTCTTTTTGAGTGATAATTGATATGTATGGGCTTACCCCTATAGTAGTATTGATTGCCTTCTAATTGTTTTGTACATCTTTATTCACACTCTGCTTCTACTTACCTTTGTAAACTGGTGGTTTTCCATGGTGATATGACCAATCTCTTCCTTTCATTTTTATGTTTCCAGAGTCTACTCTGGAGTTTTGCTTGTTGTTACCATGAGGCTTACATAAAACATCTCATAGATAAAATAGTCGATTTTATGTAGCTTATCTTTGTTTGCCTATAAATATTCCACCCTCTTACTCCTCCCCTTTTATATTTGGAAAGTAACAACTGATCAGATTTTATGCCCTGAATTCTTTAACGTATTATCATAGTTATGGTTGTTTTTAATGCTCGTATCCTTTAACTTTCATATTGTAGTTTAATTGGTAACAGACCATTATAATATGGAGTTAGTTTTCTAATTCTGTTTTTCACCTTTACCATAGTGTTGTGTACTTTCATATGTTTTTCAATTCATTGATGACCATTTAAAAAAAAAATTTCTGCTTGAAAAGTGCTTTAAAGTACTTCATGCAAGGCAGGGTTAGGTAGTGAACTCCCTCAAACTTTGCGGGAGAAACCCTTGATTTCTCCTTTCTATCAGAAGGACTCCTTTACTAGATAAACTTTGAATATTCCCTTCTACTTTCTCCTGGATTATAGACTTCTGGAAATCCACATAGGAGCTAACGGGCTTCCTGTATATGTTAATTTTTACCCCCTTGGCTGCTGTTAAGAATTTTTTACCATTGATTTTTGAGTTTTCTTACAATGTGTCTTGGATAAAGTTTTTGTTTTTGTTTTGCATTGACATAATAGGGTGTTGTTTTAGCTCTATGGACTTTTATGTCTAATGCCTACCCCAGATTTGGGAAGTTCTGCTACTATTGAAGTAAACTCTCTTCTCCTTTCTCCCTTTCTTCTTCTTTTATACCATTTATTCCTATATTTGGTTCAGACCAAATCTGATAACTTTTATAAGATGTTTTTGCTTTGAAATTTTTTGGGTGCCCCTGGGTGGCTAATTCAGTTAAACGTCCAACTTTGGCACAGGTCATGATCTCATGGTTCATGGTTTCAAGCCCCATGTCGGGATGTCTGTGGACAGCTCAGAGCCTGAATCCTGCTTCCGACTCTGTGTTTCCCTCTCTCTCTGCCCCTCTCCCACTCATACTCACTCGCTCTGTCTCAAAAATAAAAATTGAAAATGTTTTTTAATGTTTGTTTATTTTTGAGAGACAAAGAAACAGATCACAAGCACAAGAATCTAAGGCAGGCTCTAGGTTCTGAACTGTCAGCACAGAGCTGGACAGGAGGCTCGAAGTCACAAACTGCTAGATCATGACATGAGCTGAAGTTGGGCACTAAACCAAATGAGCCACCCAGGTGCCCTTTGTGCTTTATAAAAATTACAATTCTCTGTTCTCCTTTAACTGAATTTTTCTTTCTATTCTCTAAGTTGCTTATTCTCTACCCATATGGTTTGCTCCGTTAGCTAGGTTCTCTCTTACATTCTTTATCTCATTCATTGATTTATTAAGCTGTAGAATTTCCGTTTGGTTCTTTTTTTCATAATTTTATTTTCTTAAGAAATGTATTTCTTCTTTAATTTTATTATTGAGTTCATTGAATTACTTTTCTGACTTTAATTCTTATAGTTGAATTTCTTCATAAGAGGTATTTTGAATACTTTATCAGATTGCAGTATTCTGTGCCTTTGACATTAGTTGCTTGAGAACTAGAGTTTTCTTTTGTGACATGATAATTACTTGATTATTTCATAGTGCTTGATAACATGTTCTTTTTTTCACATTTGAAGCACCAGTCAACTTTCTGTGCTAAACATTTATGTTTACTTGGTTTCTTAAGGTTCAGCAGATTGATTATTAGAAATCCTTCTTTTGTATTCCAGAAGATGGTGCTATAGCTCAAATTTGTGGTTTCTCCTGCTAGAGCTGGCTCTCCTGGCAACAGATTAGGGGAAATGTGGGTTTAGTACCTGGAGTTTTGGTAAGGGGTGATCACAGCCCGGAAAAGAGGTCTTCCTTTGGGCCCTCCCAGAGGTCTCTGGACCTCTTGCTAAAATTCCATGGCAGTGAGACAAACTTGTTTCCTCAGTGCCTTTTGATAGTCTTATCTGCCTTTTTCCTTTCTTCTCTCTCTCCCAAGTCACAGTGGTCCTGCTTCAGAAATCTAGATGCTACTGGAAGAAATGGGCCCCTGCAACTGCATCCTGAAGAACTGAGACCGCGGGGTGTTCACTCACCACTTTTGATTTTTGCCTCCTCTGCCTGAGTGATCACCGCAGATGCCACTGGCGGTGAACACCTTGCAATGGCACTCTGGAGCAGAGAGGGGGACTTTGCATGTTCTTCCATCTCTGCTATCTCAAAACTCATCTCTTTTGTACTCAGATGGCCTGCTGGATTCCCCTAATAGGCAGGCTGGATCTCCACAGATTCTCCATACGCATGAGTGTCGGCCCGGTTTTGCACTCTCCCAGTTCCTGTTTTCCAGCTTGCAGTGAGTTTGAGAGTAGACAAGCTCACTAACTCTTGGCTAAATGCTCTCACCAGAGCACTGTCTGCCCACTTTCGGATACACAGGTGTGTAGAAACTCTTGGAAGTCTTGGTGTAATGTGCAAAGGCAGTCAGTTTTGATTATGAGTATCCAATTAGTTGTGAATCAAAGAGAGAGAAAAAGGAATGCCTTATGCCACGGTAAAGCTGACATCACTGCCCTACTCATTCTTAACAGTGGTACTTTGTGTGTGTGTGTGTGTGTGTGTGTGTGTGTGTTTCTTGATCAGTTAAAGTTTAATAAATTTTATTTTTGAAGAAGAAGCTCTTGATTTTATTTACTCTTATTTTTATTAATTTGTATTTTTAGTTGATTTTGCTTTTATCATTATTAGTCTTTTCTGCTTTTTTGAGCTTTATTTCTATTTCTAGTTCCTTCTGGTAGAGGTTTGGAAAATTGATCTGAGACCTTTATTACTGGTATGAGTATTTAATGATGTAAATATTACTTTAAGTACCATTTTAGCTGTGCTAAAACACGTAAGTTTTGATTATTATATTTTTATTTCATTCTCATTAAGACATTTTCTACTATCTTTTATGATCCTTTCTTTGACCCATGAGTTCTTTTGGTGCATTGTTTAATTTCTAAGTGATATCTAAAAAAAATCTGAAATATGTTGGTATTGATTCCTATTTTTTTTTATTGTTGTTAGACTACACATTCTTCTATCTTTACAATTTTATCAAGAATTAATGGTTTGGGTGAATATACCTTGTGTACTAGAAAGTGTATTCTGCTCTTGTTGGGTGCAGTGTCCTTTAAATGTCAACTAGATCAAGAAAATAGTTTTGAAAACTTGAAAGATGATAGTGGCTTTGCTTGTTTCTCCTTTATCTTTTATGGTTAACCTTTTAAAATAGAATCTGATAATCTCTTCCTTTAGTAGAAAAATTTAGGCCATTTATTCCTAATGGAATTTTTTGTGTGGTTGACGTCAAACCTAACATCTTTTTACTTTCTGTTGTGTCCCCTCTATCTTTGTTTTCTTCAAATAATTTCATGTCTTTTTTCAAGAACCTGAGTATTTTTATGATTCAAGTATATTTCCATTATTGATTGATCAGGTAAACCTCTTAGTTTTAAGTTTTAAAAGTTGTGTTAAAGATTACACCATACGTCTTTGGAGTTTTTCTTGTTTCTTGAGATAAGCCCGGATTGCAATGTATTTTTCTCTATCAGAATTTGTCTACAAATATATTCTGATGTTCTATATATAGGGTAAAAGTGTTCAAACATTTGTATTTTTTCTTCCCATCCTTTTGGTTTTCGTTGGCCTACATTTTACTATATTGCATATTATAAATTCTACAATATGTGTTACTATTTACATTTTGTATATTTACTTTCAGAAAGTATACAAGGAAAAAGTCTTCATTTGTGTCATTTCACCATTTCCATTTTATTCTTTCTTTGTATGAATACTCATTTCCACTGTGTGTCATGTCATTTTTACATGGAAAACTACTTTTCATATTTATTTCATCATAGATTTACTGAAAGGACTATTGTAAGCATTATCTTTTTGCTAAAATTTTTTTATTTTTATCTTTGTTTCTATTTACTTTTATACTTTGATATCTGGACCAAAATAAACTTTTTAATTAATTTATTTAGTTTTAATATTTGTCTATTTTTGAGAGAGAGAAACAGCACAAGCAGGGGAGGGTCAGAGAGGGTGAAAGACACAGAACCTGAAGGACATGTCAGGCTCTGAGCTGTCAGCCAGGGCCCAATGCAGGGCTTGAACCATGAAGCATGAGATCATGATAGGAGCCAAAGTCAGACACTTAACCAACTGAGCCACCCAGGCATCTCCCAAGATCAACTGTATTTGTAATTACAGTTTTAGATTTGCACAGGAAGGAAGGTATAGATAGCCCGTTCCATATACCCTTCACCCTTCTCCCCCCTTACTTACCCCTGACATTAATGATTTATTGTCCACAACGAATGAACCAGTACTATTAATAGTAATAAAAGTCCACACTTTATTCGTTTTTTTTTAAAGTTTATGTATTAATTTTGAGAGGGAAAGTGTGAGTGGAGGAGGGTCAAAGAGGGAGAGGGGGAGAGAGAATCCTGAACTGAAAACATGGAGCGTGATGTGGGGCTTGAACTCAAGAACTGTGAGGCCATGACCTGAGCTGGATCAAGAGTTGGAGGCTTAACTGACTCAGCAACCCAGACACTCCCATACTTTATTCACTTTTTAAAGTTACTATCTAATATTTTTGTTATTGTTGTTCTAGGATCTCATTCAGGACTACATTATATTGAGTTGTTAGATCTCTTTAGACTCCCTTTGGCTGTGAGAGTTTCTTAGACTCGATTCGTTTTTCAAGTTGCTGACAGTTTCAAAGAGTACTGGTCAGGGTTTTTGTAGTATGTTGCTTTATTGGAATTTGTCTGTTTCATCATGATAAGACTGGCATTGTGCTTTTTGGGGAGGAAAATCATTGATCTAAAGTGTCATTTTTATCACATCATTACTACATACGGTCAGCATGATCTGCAAAAGTAGATTTTGACCTTAAACATTGTATTATGTAGTCTTTGCCATTTTCCACTGTAAAATTACCCACCCTTCCCAAACTATACTCTTTGGAACTAAGTACTATATGCAGCCCACAGTGAAGGAGTGTAGAGTTACATTTATATCACTATAGACTCACAGATATTTATTTAATGCTTTGGAGCTCCAGCTCCAGCAGGTCCAGGGTTCCCCTGAAGGATGGACGGTGTTGGTACGAGCGAGCAAGAGCGAGTGCCTCAAGTTTCTTTCTGGTCACCAGGCATCTCTGGCAGGCATCTCTGCCATGCCTGGTTCTCAAGCTTTTTTTATGGCAAAAGGTACAAGGACCAGAAAGAGCAGTCAATGATTTCTCATAGATAAGTTTTACAATTTTCCAGGACATGGGTTCTGCAGAAGTTACAATTCTGGTAGTAATGATTGTCATAAAAAACTTAGCTACAGGCACTCATGGTGTCATAGGTATTTTTACAAAACCTCAGGTCTAGCCTTAAGGAAGCGACCTTTAACCAAGAGGCAAATAGCATTGTTTAGTAAAGATCAGGTTTTTATGAGTAAGGGTCATTAGGCTGTTTATAACCCTAAGAGAAAGTTCCCAGAAAAACGGGTTCTCAGGAGACATAATGCCTGCTCTCACGGTCCCAAAGATGGTTGGTACATTGTATTGCAATAGTGACTTTTACAAAGGCGTTCAGGCCCAGAAGGTGGTCAGTTATCAGTTAATTGCTTAGGGGAAAATTATATGTCGCATTAGGGTGTATCTAGTTTACTCATGTTTTCCCTGACCAGGTGCAATCATGCCTCAGGGACAGGGCAGGGGGACAGGCCACTTCTGACACTAATCAGCAAAGCACTCTGAGGTTTGGTGCCCAAGCAGAAATGAATGTTTCAAGAGGGTAGATTTGGGGCGCTGTCTGGGAGAAGAGACCATGCAAACTTGCCGCACCCTCACCAGGGATTTTCACTCTACCGGTAAGTTCAGATACTTCCCAACAGCTGCTACTCTTTCTTTGTTGTTTGTTTCTCAGAGTGCGCCAGCATGGCCCCCTGGGGAATAGTTCAGTTGGGTCCTGTCTTTCTTTGGTATAGCTCCGTGCGTGTGCGTGTGTGTGTGTACGTGTGTTGAGCACTTCCTTAATCCTAGCCTTGAAGACTATTTCCAGCTCATCTTTTAAATTTCTTGCCCAAGTCCTGAGCAGGTCCTCAGACTACTAGGTATTTTGAATTCCCAGGACTAACAGTCTCCTCTGTGAAAAGACAAAACACATGGACTGTTTTACCCATGGGCAAACAGAGGAAGGAGAGAGACCAAAAATAAAAACATGTAAAAGGAAAGCGGAGGTCCTAGCAAACCTTCAGGGGCTGTGTGGGGCTTAGCATTAAATCGTTTAGATTCTCTGAGATGCCACGTATCGAGGGGTGTTTGTTGTTCACTACTCACTAGCTACTCTG
>NC_043705.1:4720901-4723698 GCF_006229205.1 Suricata suricatta
AAAGACAAAACACATGGACTGTTTTACCCATGGGCAAACAGAGGAAGGAGAGAGACCAAAAATAAAAACATGTAAAAGGAAAGCGGAGGTCCTAGCAAACCTTCAGGGGCTGTGTGGGGCTTAGCATTAAATCGTTTAGATTCTCTGAGATGCCACGTATCGAGGGGTGTTTGTTGTTCACTACTCACTAGCTACTCTGCACAGCTCTCAACTGGCACCAACAGGACACATCACAGACGTGGCAGGAAACTGGAGGTGGCACAGACGTGCCAGAGGTGAAGGCACGATGCTGACAGACATGCAGGAAACCGAGTGCCTTCTCTCCTGCCGGGTGGGACTTGTCAGTCCTTGGAGGAATGGACAAAAGAAAAGTCCCCCTCCTGCTTAATCCCAAGAAAAGCTGCCCCCATGGTTGTGTGGAAGGAAAAGCATCTCTCATGGAGGGAATGGGGGGAAATCCACTTGTTCTCATGATCCTAAACAGAATCAAGGTGCAAGACTGTTGTCCCTGGGGGAGGCACAGGAACCAGGCTGTACTCTCCACCTCCCACTAGTACAAGGACCCTATAAATAGGAGAGCAACAGAAGTGCTTAAAACATGGCCACTGAGCTTCAGAAACACAGATCATGACAAAGGCTGACATTTTATGAGAGAACGGAGAACCTCTGGCCCGGCCGTGAGCTGTCTCCTAAGTACCATGAAAAGCAGAGTGCCTAGAGAGGGGATAAAAGGTAAGAGGTACAGGGGCCAACTGGTGCTGCTCATCAGCCAGAGTGGCTCTTTAGAAATCTATGATCCAGTAAAAATCCCTGAGAAAAGACAATCACAGAAGACGACAAAATATTGGCAAAACACATTTATGATAAAGGAATTAAATCCAAAGTATACAATCAATTCTTAAAATTGAAGAGTAATGAAAAAAAAAGACAATTAAAAAATGGGCAAAACTTCTGAATAGTTACATCACCAAAGACAACATACAGAGGGTAAATAAGCATACGAAAAGATGCCTAACATCATGTGGCATTTGGGAATTGCAAATGAAAACATGAGACACCTCATTTGTTAGGATGGCTCAGAGCCACGAAATGAGCAATACTAAATTGTGGGGAGTATGCAGAATAAGAGGAAATTTTATTCATTTTTAGTGGAAATGCAAAGCACTACAAGACTTTTTGAAGAGAGTTTGGTGGTCTCTTACAAAGCTTAATATAGTTTATCATGTGACCCCAAAACAGTGCTTTAGGTATTTGCCCAGCTGTTAATGAGAAGTTATGTCTATACCAGAACCTGCATGTAAACATTGACAGCAGCTTTGTTAACATTTGCCAAAACCTGGAAGCAGAAAATATGTCCTTTAATAGGTGAACACATAACTTTAGTGCATCCATGTGATGGAATATCATCCAGTGATAAAAAGAAATGACCTGTGAAATCATGAAAAGAGATCGTGATATACATTTAAAGTTCACCTAAGTGAAAGAAGCCAGTTTGAAATGGCTACATACTGTAGGATTCGAATTATATGGCATTCTGGAAAAAGATCAGTGGTTGCTGGGGGTCTAGAAGTGAGGCAGGGTTGAATACATGAAGCACAGGCAAACATTTAGGATGACCTATTCTGTATGATACTTTAACAGCTGATAGATGATATGAATCCATCAAGACAGCACAAAGAGTAAACCTTAATGTGAGCGATTTATATAAAAAATCATTTAGAATTCATTGGACCCCTGAAGGCAAGGCAGAATGGGGAAACTTATCAGACAAGTTCACTGAAGAAGGTGATTGGAGAAACTGTGCTAAGTAACTTTGGAATAAGTCGAATCCATAAATTTCACTGTAAGAAACCAGGTAAGGAGTGTAATCTAGTTGATAAATTTCTGTCACATGGGGGTTGAAGTTAATAGTTCTGAAACAACTATATATGGATACTGGAAATGAGCAATTAAGTAAATGAGTGGCAGATGGTCATAGCCAGGTGTTTCATTGCTGGAGTGTGAATTTACAAATAAGCCGAAGAAGGAGACTAGAATCATCTAGGTGGTGATGGATTAACGCAGCAGACAGTGGTATAAACTCATGTTTAATATATAGGTAATTACATCAAGAAACATTTATAGATATATATTTATACATGGATTCAGAAACCCACATTCCCTTGATCTGGACTCGGTGGTCCAACTCTGTGTAGTCATGTTTTAAGCACTTCTGTTGCTCTCCTATTTATAGGGTCCTTGTACTAGTGGGAGGTGGAGAGTACAGCCTGGTTCCTGTGCCTCCCCCAGGGACAACAGTCTTGCACCTTGATTCTGTTTAGGATCATGAGAACAAGTGGATTTCCCCCCATTCCCTCCATGAGAGATGCTTTTCCTTCCACACAACCATGGGGGCAGCTTTTCTTGGGATTAAGCAGGAGGGGGACTTTTCTTTTGTCCATTCCTCCAAGGACTGACAAGTCCCACCCGGCAGGAGAGAAGGCACTCGGTTTCCTGCATGTCTGTCAGCATCGTGCCTTCACCTCTGGCACGTCTGTGCCACCTCCAGTTTCCTGCCACGTCTGTGATGTGTCCTGTTGGTGCCAGTTGAGAGCTGTGCAGAGTAGCTAGTGAGTAGTGAACAACAAACACCCCTCGATACGTGGCATCTCAGAGAATCTAAACGATTTAATGCTAAGCCCCACACAGCCCCTGAAGGTTTGCTAGGACCTCCGCTTTCCTTTTACATGTTTTTATTTTTGGTCTCTCTCCTTCCTCTGTTTGCCCATGGGTAAAACAGTCCATGTGTTTTGTCTTT
>NC_043705.1:4723798-4798941 GCF_006229205.1 Suricata suricatta
CAGAGTAGCTAGTGAGTAGTGAACAACAAACACCCCTCGATACGTGGCATCTCAGAGAATCTAAACGATTTAATGCTAAGCCCCACACAGCCCCTGAAGGTTTGCTAGGACCTCCGCTTTCCTTTTACATGTTTTTATTTTTGGTCTCTCTCCTTCCTCTGTTTGCCCATGGGTAAAACAGTCCATGTGTTTTGTCTTTCCACAGAGGAGACTGTTAGTCCTGGGAATTCAAAATACCTAGTAGTCTGAGGACCTCAGGTTTTTGATGGAAAACAAAATAACTTAAAGTTTTAGATTACTTGATTTTTCCTTGTTAATGTGACATAACATTCCTATATGAATTTGTTTTTCCTTTGCTTTATTTGTAATACTTCTTCCAGGTTCACTGAAATTATTGATACGCAACAAGTGTGTAAGTTTAAGATATTCAGCACAAAATGATTTGACATACATGCCATGAAATGATTACCACAATAAGATGAATTAGCACCCATCATTTCCTACAGATACAACATAAAAGAGGAAGAAAGAAACACATCTTGAGGTGACTGGGTGGCTCAATCCGTTAAGCGTCGACTTCAGCTCAGGTCATGATCTCACAGTTCATGGGTTCAAGCCGTGTTAGGCTCTGTGCTGACAGGCCAGAGCCTGGAGCCTGCTTTGGATTCTGTGTCTCCTCTTTCCCTCTCTCTTCCCCTTCCCTGTCTCAAAAATAAACATTTTAAAAAAAGGAGAAATGAATACATCCTTTTCTTGTAATGAGAGCTCCTAGGATCTTTTTTCTATATATCCTACAGCTGTGTTTATTATAGTTGACATGTTCATCAGATTTCTAGTACTTCCTTTTCTTACAACAGAAAGTTTGTACCCTTGGACCATCTTTATCCAGTTCCCTTCACCTCCATCTCTGGTAACCACAGAACTGCTCCCTTTTTTTGGTTTTTTTTTTTTTCTCTTTTGCATTCTACAAGTGAGATCATACATTATCTGTTGTTTTCTGACTTCCCTTTGCACAGTGCCATCAGGGACCTTCCATGTTGTGACAGATGGCAAAATCTCATTTTTTATGGCTGAATAATATTCCATCATGTACATAAATGCCACAATGTTTTTATCCATCCATCATTCAGTGGCCATTTAAATTGTTTCCATGTCTTGACTTCTATACATAATGCTGCTATGAACATGGTGGTGCATTTATCTCTCTGACATAGTGTTTTCATTCACTTTGGATATATTCCCAGAAGTAGGATTGCTACATCTCTGTTAGGGATTTCTACAACCTGCAAGAAAGCAGAACTCTTCATGTGTTTAACAATTATATTTCCTAACAATTAGATTAGTGAGATGTGATGATTGGTTTAGCAGTTACTGCAATTAGGACTTTTGACATTTGATAAATTATTTGCATATTTTGGGCAAGAAAGACAAAAGTAGTATGACTACAAATGATGTGTGGAAGTGGGTATAGTTCTATACTACTGAAAAAATATATATTCACACACATTTCAGGAGCAAAGGCTTGATACATCTGAAATGTTTCAGTTTATTAGGCAAGTGTTAAATTATGGTGTATTTGCACTATAGAATAAAGTATAAATATGGAAAAGATAAGGGTGATATATAGTGATTTAGATGCATTTCTACATGTTAGATTGAAAAATACAAATTACAGGATATAGATACACACACACACATTTTTAAAATAAAAAATGACTGAACATCTATTTCCATAAGCAAAGGAAACAATATGATATGTAATTGGATTGGAACAGGGAGATTTTCATTGTATTTTAGATAAATTTATGAGTCAGTTTGTTGTTACAAGAAACAGGTCTTAATTTTGTAGGTCAAAGCTAGATGCCTCCATGTGTACTTATTTGGTATGTTGACTAATTTTAATTTTAATGTGGAATTTAGGAAAACAAATGCTTCCTTGTTGTGATTCTTATTTTTTCTTATGAGTAGTGATGCAAAATGACTTTACTGAGAGAACTTGAACGTTAGGGCTGTATTTGCATCTTTACATGTTTTGTAACTTGTCTCCATATTCCTACAACAGTATGTGCAGGATACATTTAGAATGACCTAAGGGGAAATGCTACCTGAAGAGTTCAGTGGCAAAACTTTGACTCTTTGGTTTATACCCATAACACTAAACATGTACTAATTACTTAAGCATACATCTTTAAGCAATTGAGAGAATTAAGAGAGCACTTAACATAAATTTGATACACTTCCAGGAAATAATAATTTAAAAAAGCACTCAGTTAATGGCAGCTGAAAAACTGATCCTTCAAGAAGTTCTTAAAAGTTAGATGATTCAGTGTTCTGAGTTTGAGAAACAAACAACAAAACACAAAACTGAGAGCAATGTTCCTCTCAACACTCCGTATCGGACTCCAGTTTTCATGGTGTCCAAGTCTATTTCAAATGAATCAATTCATTATTTATAGTTGTCTTTTTCTCCAGACTGATCCCGATGTCAGAGTCATGAATGATGGTCTGCTTTCTACCAGATAAATAACTTAACTGCTAACATTGGTGTATTTCTGCACCTGCATTGGTTACCACATGGTTGTATGTTCCATGTGCTTTTTTTTTTTTTTTAATTTTTTTTTTGAGAGACAGAGAAAGACAGTGCGAGCAGGGGAGGGTCAGAGAGAGAGAGGGAGACACAGAATCTGAAGCAGGCTCCAGGCTCTGAGCTGTCAGCACAGAGCCCGATGCGGGGCTTGAACCCATGAACTGTGAGATCATGACCTGATCCAAAGCCAGATGCTCAACCGACTGAGCCACCCAGGCGCCCGCCATGTGCTTTTTAAAAACATTTTTTATGCTTTTTATTTATTTTTGAGAGAGAGCCAGTGTGAGCAGGAAAAGGTAGAGAGAGGGAGACACAGAATCTGAAGCAGGCTTCAGGCTCTGAGCTGTCAGCACAGAGCCCGACGCAAGGCTCGAACCCACGAACCATGAGATTATGACCTGAGCCGAAGCCGGACACTTAACTGACTGAGCCACCCAGGCACCCCTTCCATGTGTTCGCTAAGCAAAGGGTGAACCTGATGCCACGTTTCACGTGCTATTCTTACGTGTCAGCCTTTACCTTTCCATTCCCCGTTCTCTTCTCCATTTCCTTTATTCTTCCTTCCTTCCTTCCTTCCTCTTCTTAGTTCTTATCTCTATCCCCTCCTTGCTCTATCTCTTCCTCTTTGTTTTCTTCTTTTGTTCTATTCCCATTTCCTCTGCCTTCTTATTCTTCTACTTTACTGTTGTTTTTTTTTTTTTTTTTACGCTTATTCCCCTCCCCTCCTGTCATTGAAATGGCTCTCCTTTATTAATTCTTAGAGTTTATTTGGTCTTTTACTTGAAAAATACTGGATTTGGAGAAATAGTCTTTAAATTACCTACCACTATAACTCCTAAAACATTAAAAAAAGAATATTGATTGATAATTGACCTAGAACACTGTGTAAGTATCAGGTGAACCACATAATGACTCAGTACACTGTGAAATGATCACCACAATAAGCCTAGTTACAGTTTGTCCCCATACATAGTTATAATTTTGTGTGTGTGATGAGGATTTTTAACATTTAGTCTTTATGCAACTTAAATATATATTGAAGTATTACTAACTATATGACCATAGCCATTCTCTTCTTTGACCTCCTTTTGACATGTTTTTCTTATCTTGAAAACTATCATAGAATCTGTTGATCTCATGAACAGTTAAGGAAGCAGTGTATGGATGCGGGTAGCTGAAGGTAGTTAATCAAGACTTATTTTCTGCATGAAGTGAATATACAGGCTTGGAGAAATTGAAATAGAAGAAATCAAGACATGGCACATTCCAATTAATAGAGTATAAACTAAGAAGGAATGATCATATATAGCAGATAACCATTCTTCCCCATATAATCAGTAGTCATTCTGTACCTTTGTTGAGCCCACTGAATTTTATACTTCACTGCAGTTGACTCCATGTTCTGCTTGAGACAGGCTCCTCTCCAGGCCTAGAGAGTAGATTTGGGTTGGCTTGGGGTAGGCATGTAATGCAGTTCTAGATAATTACTGTCAAGGCTGGACATCTACCAGAAGACTCTAGGAGAGGTTTGTTTGAGTTTCATGAAGAGACTTAAATAGGTTGTACTTTTCACCTTGTATTCAACATGTCAGCATGTAGACATAAAATCTTAGCAACTATCTTGGGCCATGAGGGAAGTGAAACTGAGGAGAACATGCTATAGTTCATTGTGGAAAAATGAAAGTACTTATCTTTAATAAGAGTACTGAGGCAGTACAACCTCTATTATTGGTCTTCTTCAGATTTCTGATGATGGATTATGAATTATCTTATTGGTTAAACCTTGGACTTGGCCCGTTGCTTGTAACTACAGACTTTATAACAGCATCATATTAAAAAGTATAATTCCACAGGTAGTAAGATGTTTGGGGGAAGAAAGCCAATCTGTTTTTGTAAGGACTTATACTTAATGAAATCAAGGGTTTCAGAATAATTATCCTATTAGAGTTTCACAGACTAGATGGCACTAGAAGCATGTAGATATTTAAAAAGATGTGGCAATATAGACTATGAGTCTCTGTGATAGGCTATCAAAATAATTTACAAGATAGCTAGAGTTTGTTTTTAGGAACTCAGAAGTTCTATTTTTAAGGTGGCCTAGGTAAAATTCTCATGGCAGGAAATATACTAAAATATATACTACCTTCTGGTCCTTCATTTAAAAAAAAATGAGCTATACACTCACCATATAAGTTCCTCATTGAAAGTGTGCCCTTCACTTTTGTTTAATGTATTCACAAAATGTGCAGCCTTCATTATAATCTAATTTTAGAGCGTTTTCACCATCGTGGTGCCTAAAGATCCCATACTGAGTAGCAGTCATTCCTGAGTCCTTTTCTACTGCCATCCACCCACCTGCCTCATACCAAGGCTGCCACAAATGTCTTTTCTGACTTTAGAGATTTGCCTCTTCTGGAATTCACATAAAGGGCATCATATAATATGTGACTTTTGTGACTGATTTTTCTCTCATAGCATAAATGTGTTCAAAGTTCACCCATGTTGTAGGCAGTTTCTAGTAAGTTTTTAATTGTAATTCCCATATACTTAACATACACTCATGTTCTGTGAGGTTAAGATACAGTTATATTAGTTTCAGGTAAACACTGTAGTGATCCAACAATTCTATATATATTCTCAGTGTTCATCATGATAAATGTACACTTTAGTTCCCTATTTTACCCATCCTCCTTCCCATCTCTCCTCCGGTAACCATCAGTGTATTCTCTAGAATTAAGAGTCGGTTTATTGGATTATTTCTATCTCATTTTTTTCTTTGCTCATTTGCTTTGCTTCTTAATTCCACATATGAGTAAAATTCTGTGGTATTTGTCTATCTCTGTTGGACTTATTTTGCTATTACACTCTCTCCATCCATGTCATAAATGGCAAAATTTCATTTTGTTAGAGCTAAATAAGAGTCCATTCTATATACATACGCCTCCTCTTCTTTATCCATTCATCTATTGATCATTAAAGCCAGAGATTCAGCTTCCTAATACACCCAGGCTTTCTCAGAGCTGAGCCCACTGATCTGGAAAATCCCAGGCTTTGAGTCCTGCTGGTTGTTAAGAACTCAAGACATTTGGCCCCTCTTGCTTCTAAAGCAACATGTTAATGGAGATTTGTGTTCCCTGTGTGAGCTGCCAGTGTGGGAATTTGGTCATTGTCCTTCGCTGTACCCGTCCAGACCACAGATGGCTGTGGTATGTTTCGGTGTCGGGTCCCACCCCGGCCAGCGGGGTGGAGAATCGTCGTGGGTTCTTGATCCTGAGGGAGGGAAAGAAAGGGCAGGAATGGGGAGCACAGAGAGTAAAGACAGCATACGGTTTTTGATCAAGCCTCTTCTTTTTTATTGAGAAAACACCCTATCTTATAAAGGTTTCAAGGCGGGAAAACAAGGCAGCTGACCTAGGTCGGTTGCTAGGAAACAGGGTTAAGGGATTAAGGCTGGAGTATAAGAGGAACCAGACTAAAGTGTTTTAGCACAGCGCCCGAGGGGCTGATACTACCCTGCCTACAGGCGGTTGATCTTTGATCTTCTGGCTTCTTCTCTGACAGGGAGTGGCGCTCCCCTGCCTATTTTGCAACTCCCCTCAGGGAGTGACATATCCGGCTAGCAAATGGCCAAGCAGCTGAATCTTTGCCGCTCCCCACATTCCAGTCCCGAATCCTGTCTTTGTCCTTCCCACCTTCTTCGCAGTTCTCAACCTTCAGATGTGGAGTTTGTTCTGTCAGTTCATTTTCTGGGGTTATTTACACCACAGTGTTACCTAGTTTTAACCATGGGAACGGGGCAAGTTTAGGGTCTTTCAACTCTGCCCTCTTCCCAATCTCTCGTCCTATGTTGTAGTTTTTATGGGTGCTTTGTTCTTATTAATATTCCATGGTAGGAGTATTCTGTATTTTGTATATCCATTTATCAACTGGTATACATTTTGCATGTTTCCACTTTTAGGTTATTACGAATAATGTAGCTATGAATGATCATGGATGCATGTTTAATTCTAGTGAGTGTATGCTTTGGAGTAAAATTTCTGAGTCCTCATGGTAACTCTATACTTAGGACTTGGGGAGCTGCACCAAGGTGCAGGTCCAGGGTGGCTGCACCATTTTACATCCTCACCAGCAACGTATGAGGGTTTGAATTCTCTGTGTCCTCACCAATGCTTGTTGTTGTCTTTTTAATTTTAGACATGAATATTAAATGATATGTCATGGTCCCTAGTGATGTTGAGTATCTTTTTTTCTTCTTATTGGCCATTTGTATCTATTTTTTTTTTTTGGTAGAACTATCTATTAAAGTTCTTTGTCCATTTTTAATTTGGGTGGGCTCTTTGTGGGTTATCATTTCACTTTCTTAATGGTGTCCTTTGAAGCAAAAATCTCATGAATTTTGATAAATTCCTGTTTATTTTTTCATCTGATGCTGTGCTTTTGGTATTTTATCTAAGCAACTGTTGTCTAACCTAATGTCATGAGGATTTCCCTCTAATTATTTTCCCCTAGGATTTTTAGTTTTGGTGCTTACATTTAAGCCTATGATCCATTTTGTTAATTTTTGTGTATGGTGTAGGGAAAGAGGCTAAATTCATTATTTTGCACATACATGTCCTGTCTCACAGCAATATTTGTTGAAAAGATCCCGCCCCTTCAATCTTATCTTGCCTTGTGACTTTGTTATTTTCATTAGAGAGGATTTCACCAAATTCCTTACTCTGCCATTCTAGAAGTTTGCTCTGGACTTTCAATTTCACAATAACTTTTTCAAAGGAAAAAAATACATGAAAAAAGATTAGGGAAAAATTTGGTAACTGAGGATTATTATGCATTAATGTGCAAATATTGCATATATTTAAAGTAAATATTGTAGAGAAGAAAAGATAACTTTTGAAGAGAATGTGATTAGATTCGTTTTTCTTCCTGCTATTAAATAACAAAAAATTTTTTTCAATGATAGTATAGTATTTGGAAGTATAAAATACTTTTTTGTTTCCCTAACTTTTTCCTGCCTTATGATTTGAAAAAAATTGTCTGAATTAATCTGAGTATTAATACATGTCATCATTTCTTTTGCAATGCTATGAATAGACACTATTAAGTGTTATCCAAAACATCCACAGAGATATGAACCCTTCTTGCCAAGAAGATCATTATATATCATCTGACAGTTGCTGAAAACTAGATTCCAAGCTCTGGCAGTTGAAACACATGGTTATAGGTTAAAGTCTAAAAACTGCATAAGCAAGCAGACAAAAAAGTTTCCACAGGTATTAAGTCCTGATGATGGATAGATATGATTCTGCACAGTGAAAACCACTAGTATCTTTATCTACAGATTACAGTAGTGTTCAACTTCAGACATGTGCCTGCAATCTTGAGGTAGGAGGAATTAAAATATTGCCTTATAGAATTTCATGTGGGCAGCATGTATGTTATAGAAGCGACTTACTTACTATTTTTATCTTCTCAGTGTCTGTGCCAAATATGTTGCATGTGACCCTTGGTGAATCCTCTTAATTCTTCTATACGAGTCATTTGTTTTTTTCTATCGGTGAGAAAACTTTATATTTTTTTTGACAGGTCATATGTACTTAGTTTATCATAATGAAAAAGCAATCATTGTTAAGTATCATCAGTGACAAAATGTACATTAATTAGGCATTACAGAGGAAGTGGTTATCCTGGTACATAGCCAGTTATGTAACTTGCTTTCTTCTTTGAGACATACATTTGGGTTATTTTATCACAGAGCAGAATATTTGCCTCTGGATGCCTAGAGAATGTACGCTTTAGATTTTACTTTTGTATCCAAAATCAGAGGAGTATCTTCTAAATAGAGAATTGAGATGTGAGCCTTAGAGTGAGTTGCAAAAGTCAAGATTAAGGACATAATCCTCCATCAGATTAGCCTCCATTCAGACAGTAGCCTCAAGTTCAGGGTTTCTCAGTCCACCTTACTTATGGCTAGGTGATTACCAATTTGGGGATTTTTCCAATCACCCTCAGGCTTCATATTTCACTGGAATGATTCACAGTACTAATATAAGTACTGTGCTCAAAAATAATAACAAAATGATAGAAGGTACAATTGGCCGAATGGAGAGAGGCATAGAGAAAAGTTTCCAAAGGTGAAGGTTCTGTCATCCTCAGAGATGGGTTATTCTCCCAGCATGAAAGTGTGACAATAATTAGAAGGTATGGCCAACCAGGAAGCTCACTTGAGCTTTAAGTCCAGTTTTTGTTGGGATTTCATTACCAAGACGTGAATACGAAAACCTGTGGCCATATTATTGAACCCAATCTCTGGCTCCAGTCCCCACCATGGAGGTTGGGCTGTTAGCATATGGATGAGATTCACAAGTTTGTCATCACGTGCTTGTTCTTTCTGATAAGACCGTCCTCCACTTTGAGTCAATTTAACATAAAACGTTCAATGAACTGCTATCAGCCTAAACTATCAGGTGCCGTAGACGGGAGCCACTTTGGATAACACAACCTTCCAAACACTAGGAAAATTCCAGGGTTATAGAGGTTACCTCCACGAAACCCATGAATAAAGATCAGGCAAATTTCTGATTTCACAAGCCTAAAGTAAGTTATTCATATAAGAGCCTGATGCACCTTTAATGTAGGAGATGAATAAAAAGTAATTGTCAACATGTATTACTCTTTCTATCTTTAAGTCTGGGGAAAATAAATCCATGGATGGCAAGGAGAAATTTCTATCACCATTCTTTTATTTCTCCAATATCTAAAAATTATTCTTTATATAGTTGTAAACTGGTAGGAAAAAACCCTGAAGTTATAAAAATAAATATATAAAGACACTGAATGTTTATATTTCATTGGGCATTTAAGATATATAAAAAATGTGGCAATAATGAATGCTTATATTTTTCTTTACACTATATATAAAAAAATGATTTTCTAAGTGACTTTTTTGAGTTTTACTCCAAAAGCTAGTTTGTTTTAACCTAAACAACACTAAATTGGAAATCATGAGTTTGGACTAATTATTCTTTTTCTATTAAGCATTACAATAAGCAGAAAATTGTTAATTAAGTGTACTATGTAAAATCACACCACGTATCACTAGTGCTGTGTGTACAAACTTTAAGAAGACTTTGTCTAAATTAAATCACAAAGGTACATCTTGTTCATTGAAGTGTGATTGAAATATAATGGTATATTAGTTTCAGGTGTACAACATGATTAAACATTGGTGTAAATTGTGAAATGATGAAGAGAGTAAGATCAGTTAATTTCTGTCACCTAACATAGTTCTAAAAATTCTTTTTTCTTGTGACAAGAATTTGTAAGATTTATGTTCTTAACAACCCTGAAATTGGTAGTACAACATTAATTATAGGAACAAAGAATACATTATATCCCCATGACAGTTATTTTATACCTGGAAGTTTGTACTTTTTTAAAAAAATGATTTTTTTGTTTATTCTGAGAGAGAGAGAGTGTGGGGGGGAGGAACAGAGAAACAAGGAGAGAGAATCCCAAGCAGGCTCCACACTGTGAGTGCAAACCCTAAGTGGATTGAACTCCTCTTCTGTGAGATCATGACCTTAGCCTAGATCAGGAGTCAGATGCTTAACCAACTGAGTCACCAAAGCGGCCCACGAAGGTTTCTACCTTCTTATGCTGTTCTCAGTATCTATAAGGTTGTTTTGTGTTTGTGTGTGTAAATGTTGTTGTAGTTGTTTTTAGATTCCACATATAAGTGAGATCATGTAGAATTTGTCTTTCTGTCTTATTTCATTTAGCATAATAGCCTTAAGGTCCATCCATATTGTCACAAAAGGAAAGATTTCACTATTTTTTACAGTTGAATATTCCATTGCATATATGTGTGTGTGTGTGTCTACACAGACACACACACACACACATACATCCCATATTCTTTATCCATTGTCTCTTGAGGCTGTTGTAAATCATGTTGCAGTGAACATGGGAGCCCATATAACTTTTTGAGTTAGTGTTCTCATTTTTGTATTCAGATAAATACCCACAAGTAGATTGCTGGATCAGATAAGGATTTAACTTCTAATTTTTTGAGGCACCTTCATACTGTTTTCCATAGTGAGTGTACCAGTTTATATTTCCACCAACAGTGCACAAGCGTTCCCTTTTCTCCAGAGCTTGCCCAAACTTCCTTGTTTTTTTATTTCATTTTTGGTTTTTTATAATAGCCATTTTAACAGATGGGTGATGATAGCACATTGTGGCTTTCATTTTGATTATATAGATGCTTAGTGATGTCGAACATCTTGTATACCTGTGGGCCGTCTATAAGTCTTCTTTGGACAAATGTCTATGCAGATCCTCCATGCATTTTTCTAATTGGATTGGTTGTCTTTTTGTTATGGGGTCGTAGGAGTTACTTACATATTTTGGATATATATCCCTTATCAGTTATGTGATTTACAAATATTCTCTCCGTTCTGCAGACTGCCTTTTCCCTTTCTTGGTGTTTCCTTTGCTCTCTGGAAGCTTTCTAGTTCAATGTAATCCCACGTCTTTACTCTTTTCTTGCATTTGCTTTTGGTGTTAGATTTCAAAAAATCATCCCTAAGACCGATGTTAAAGTCCTTGCTGCCTATGTTTTATTTTAAAAGTTTTAGGGTTTCAAGTTTTGTATTCAGGTCCTTATGACATTTTGTGTTAACTTTTTATGTGTGGTATGAGGTCACAGTACAGTTTATTCTTTTGCATGTGGCCGTCCATATTTTCCAACATTATCTATTGAAGACACTGTCTTTTCCCCTTTGTATATTCCTAGGTTTTTTTGTCCTATTAATTGACCAAATAAGCGTCAATTTACCTCTATTCTGATTCATTAATTTGCACCTCTGTTTTTATGACAATACCCTATGTATTGACTACTATAGCTAGACAGCTTGAAATCAAGGAGGATTATACCACCAGCTTTGTAGATATGGGTTTTTTTTTTTTTTTTATCCTCTCAGCCTCTCTATGTTTTCACTAGAGAATTTTGTCCATTTGCATTTAAAGTAATTATTAGGTTAAGAGTGTTCAGGCTGTTTTGTACTCTGCTACTCATTTCTTCTTGGTCTCTTCCATGTGGTTGGATGACTCTTCAGTGGGATGCTTTGATTCCTTTTTCTCTGTCTTTTGTGTGTCTTTTACAGGATGGTGCTTTATGGTCACCATCAGGCTTACATATAAAATAAACGTTTATTATAATTGATAACAGCCTCAGTTTGATCGAATTCTAAAGGCCTACATTTTTCCTTCCATTACCTTCATGTTATGTTTTTCTGTCACATTTTACATCATTTTATCTTTTTGATCTCTTAGTTAATAATTGAAGTTACAATTATTTTTACTATTTTAGTCTTTTTCCTTGATACTATCTTTATAACGTGATTAATCCACTACTGTTACTATTTATTGACCTCTCCCATAAGCCAGTGAGATTTATCCTTTTCCTTTGTTTTGTTATTATTATTAATGAACACCCTTTGTCTTCAGCTTAAAGAAGTCTCTCACATTTCTTGTAATACTGGCGTAATGATGAATTTCGTTAGTTTTTCCTTGTCTGGAAAACTGTATTTCTCATTCAGTTCTGAATGATAACTGTGCTTGGATAGAGTATTCTTGTTTGGTTGGTAGGTGTCTAGTGTGGATCTCTTGGGGTTTGTCTTATCTGCTTGCTTTCTAGGTGATGTCAGCAGGCTGGAGGTAGGCCAAAGGAGAGCACAGAGATTGTGTCTACTGGCCTCTGTTTCCTAAAATCATTTATGTGGCTCACTAGATGTGCATCAAACCATAAGTCTGCCCCTCAGGCTAAAGCTCCTGGACAAGCAGTCTTTTACCAAATGACTGGGGGTCATGTTTCAGGTTTATGTGTGTGCAGTGCCCTGGTCGTGGTAGCCTGCCCGAAACTATCCCTCCAAATGTTACAGTCCCATGGGACCCGGGAACACAGGCTTTACTGACCCTCTGATCCAGGTAATCAATGGTGTCCCTTGCTGATAGCCACAAAAATAAGAGCATAAAATATCCCTTCCAAGAGATACTGGTTCTCCAGAACATGGCAGAGGGGGAGTATAAAGATGGTGCCCACTGGAAAAAGAAACAGATGGCCCTGCTAGTCAGAGTAAAGCAGGAGGAGAGCCCAAAGATGGCCCCCATAATGTCTGTCCCCAGAGAGCATTCCAGCTGTCTCTCAGATTTGTGCGTGTTAGGTGCCTACCCCTCATGCCCGGTCACATACTCAAACAAGCCTCTCAGTTAACGTCTAACTCCAGTCAGGTTCCTTGGAGCCAGGCCCAACAGTGGGTGGGCAGGAGTCCATGAGCCTTTTAAGAGCCATTTTCCAGATGACTACCGTGGTGTGGGTCTTGTGGCCAAGAGCCCCACTGTTTTTTCAAAGCTAGAGGTTGAAGGGGCTTGTCTCTTAGGTGTCTCTCAGGTATAGGTCCTAAACTTTGAGATGCCTCAGGTGGAGTTCAAACTCTACCCTCCTCAGGAAGGACCTCTCAGTGTAGACCCCTCCTGATCATAGGTCACCATGCCAGGGGTGAGGTATGTAGTGAGATTGTTTTTTCCAGTCTCTCCTACACAATTTAATGTGTATTCTTATTTGCATCTATATTTTGTGTGGTCATTGTTCGAGCAGCCTTTAAATGTTTTTCAGAGGAAATTTTTCCTAGAAAGCTGTAGACACAGTGTGCCCATGGAAGTAGGTGAGCTCAAAATCTTTCTACACTGCCATCTTGAACCTGAGCCACTTAATATATGCTGATAAAGATCTTTCTTATTTATATAAGAACTAACTATTCATCTAAGGATTTTCAGGTTACAACCCATTTACATATATTCTTAAAAGAAATCTATTTAGCTGTTGTAACTGCTTAATGTTTTCATCTGTTCAGTAAACATTTACTGAGTTGACTCACATAATTGTTATTGGATCAAGTAATTGGTTCATTTTATGTGTCAACTTGACTGGGCCATTGGGTGTACAACTATTTAGTCTAACATTAATCTGGTCATTTTTAGAGGAGATTAACATGAAAATCAGTCGACCACAGCAATTGGCATTTGATCTCTTGAATGTGGGTGGGCTTCGTCCAATCAGTTAAAGGCCTAGCTAGAACAAAAAGGCTGACCCTCCTTTCAGAGGGAAAGCTTCCTGCCTGACTGCTTTGAAAGTGGGACTTTTGGGGCGCCTGAGTGGCTCAGTCAGTTAAGCCTCGGACTTCAGCTCAGGTCAGATCTCACGTTCGTGGGTTCGAGCCCCGCGTCAGGCTCTGTGCTGACAGCTAGCTCAGAGCCTGGAGCCTGCTTCCGGTTCTGTGTCTCCCTCTCTCTCTGCTCCTCCCCTTCTCATGCTCTGTCTCTCTCTGTATCAAAAATAAATAAAACATTTAAAAAAGTGGGACTTTTTTTTCCCTGCCTTTAGTTATCACTGGAGTAGTGACTCTTCCTAGGTCTCAAGGAAGCTGGCCTTCAGGTTCCCCTGGGTTTAGTGCTTGCCGAGTTACTCTGCAGATCTTCCATCTTGGGACTTGCCAACCTCCATAATTGTGGCCCAGTTTCTGTAATAAATCTCTCTTATACAGAGATTATATGTATATGTGCATGTATATATATTTGTGTGTATGTAGGAATATATATTGGTTTTCTTTGGAGAATAATAGTACAATTTCTGTGTGCAAGTAACTATACATTTGCATGTAATTGGTCATGTTTGATTTAGTGTCCTTTAAACTTAGACATGCCTCTTGTATCTTTAATAATTTTTAAAGAATATTTTAAGATGAGTAAATTTCAATGTACTTACAAAATTAAGGATGTACCTTCTCTTAAGGATAGATGATTCTTTGAGTTTTTGATTGAATATTGAAATTTTTATTTGCGAGGAGTCAATGATTAGATTTCCTCTGCCTTTATCGCCTTTCCAATTAGTCCCACAGTACTTTTTATGCGATTGATCAGAGAAAAGACTCTTTACATCTATAGCCCTTAATCCCTGAGATGCTGGCTTATTAGGTAGTGTTTGGGTTGGGATTGTATCCATATGGGTCTTGTCCCAGCAATAAATCATGATTATTTTTTAAAAATCCCAAAAGACCTGACAAAGCATTTTTAATTTATTAGATATGATTTTTTTTTCTTATTTCTGGGAAGACTTACACAGAACCACTAAGGGTATCTACTTTTCCTGTAAAGGCTTAAAAGAAAGATAAGTATGTGGGTTTTCAGGAGTTCTCTGGTAAGACATGAAGATTTTCTTTAGCATTTCTATAATGGGAAACGAGGCATTGGAAGAATAATAGGAGCTTTTTCTCTGTCTAGTCAATGCTGCTCTCAAGACTTGGGAAACAGAATTGATAGATGTGATATTTGACAAGAGTCTATTTTTAGAATTACTGGAGCATCAGCATATCAAGTTACCCATTCCTGAAGTGAGAGGATCAATGACATTGGTCCTGGCTTTCTGATCTCTTGTGTTGAAAGTTCCTGCCCTGTAGAGTTTTTGTAACTCTCTGGAGGATCCAATTTCCTTGTGTGGAAGGGAATGAGAGGATTTTTTTTCCCCAAAAAATGCCATCTACATTGCAGAGGTTTTATATGATTTTATTAAATGAACACTTTAGTATAGAGAAGAATTAAAATAATGATGATAGAGCAAAGTTGATAATTACATATCTATGTACATAAGAATGTGAAACTTTCAGGGCACCTGATTGGCTCAGTTGGTTGAGGATCTGACTCTTGATTTTGGCTCAGGTCATGATCTCACTGTTGGTGGGACTGAGTCCCATGCAAGGGTTCTGTAATGAATGTGGATCCTGCTTGGGATTGTGTCTCCCTCCCTCTCTGCCCCTCCCCTGCTCACATGCTCGCTCGCGCTCTCTCTCTCAAATAAATAAACATTAAAAAAAAAACTGAGAAGAATGTGAAATCTTCCTTCACGGTATAAAGTTCTATGTAAATTGATCATCTTCCTATTCCATTCTTTGCCTGTTTCTGTTCCGGGGCCCTTTTTGTTGACAGAGATGAAGCATTGCCCCAGAACTTAAGAATCTGATTGGGCAGCAGCTGTGTTTAAAAGCAGAGAAAAATCTGTCGCGTGACAGAGATCCTTTTAAGTTTTATTTGAAACTCGACCTTTAATCATGTGAATAAATCCACAATTGACAAAAGCAATGTCACAGATAAACAAAGAACTCTTAGCTCTTAATTTCTTATTTAAGGTTCTTGCTCATAAGCTCTCAATATTTGGGACATTTGAGGAAACAATAACAGAAACAGCTTTACATTGACCAATTCACGGTCCCTGAATCTCTCCCATTAGATGGTCTTTTTTGAATTACTCAATCTATTTAAGGAAAAAGCTTCTCATTGAGATTTCCTTTGGTGCTCTTTCTCTATTCCTCCCTAAGAGGGCATCTGGAATGAGAGGGTATGGACACATGTTTCAGCTAAAGGGAGAAGGCACTTAGGTCCACATACTAAGCCTTGCTAGTGGTGTTCGCTGCCTCTGACTTGAGTGGCTGATGTTAATTGATTTTCGTTAAGTGGCAGCTGGTCTCATGGTAACCCTTTACCAGGGATCAGTGCTGAAGTCCGTGGTTAGCCATGTCCTCCCCGTCAGGAAATCCCTGGACTCTGCACCCTCCTTCCCCTGATCTCAGTCTTCCAGTGGTTTGCCCATGCATTCGATAACTGTGTGTATTCTTCCCACCTCAAGAAAGGGAGAGATTTTAGAGCATCTTTGCATTTTCTCAGTAGAATTACTTGTGGATAATCTTTACCATTTCTCAACTTTATATATCTCTTCCTTGTGCTGATGCTGAGGCACATACCTTGTACATCCTGGGAAATGGTTTCAAGATTAATGTGAAGCTTCTGTTGGAAGTCTAACCCTTACCCTTATTATCCCTAGGGAAGTAGGCTAGAGCCCAAAGTATCTTCTTACTTCTTTGCTTGCTTCCATTACCCACACTTCAAGGTTTAGCCTTAAGGCAGATAGAGAGCACAGAAGCATAGAAAACCCCATGGCAACTAAATTCTTTCATTTTTCATTCATATCTCATTACTTTCCCATACTCCTAAGGTTATAAATTAGGCTTCTTATTCTTCTCAGGAACGTTCTCTATGTCATACCCTTTTTCTTTCCAGTGACACAAAGTTTCTTTGTTTTACCTCAATGCCTTATGAGAATAGAAAGAAAATAATGGTCTGATAATAAGAGGGCAACTGTAGGGAAGACAGTGTTTTTAAAACAGTATTACTTTTATAAATTTTTTATTTCTTAAATCTTTTGTGTTATCAGGAATATTTATTGTCACCTAAGTATGCCCTTACTTTTAAGAAAGAAATCAGAAATTCTACAGGTTAAAAAATATGTGTCTTGGTTAAGGCTGGATAATAGGTGAGATGATCAGCTTTTAACACTGGGGGTCCATAATCAATCTCCAGGAAAATTGATGTTTAAGTATTGGGTCAAAAACACTTTGCCCAGCCACTGAAGTGGATAAAAACATTTACTGCATGAAAAAAAAAAAGCCTCAGACTCTAGCATTATGCTATAGTGAACAGCTATCATTGCTCATAGAAGGAAGTGTGCCCTGGCAACCCCAAACCCAAACTTTACCATAACACATTTCCCCTTGAATTAAAGTCACATCCTCTCAACATTGGCTACACATTAAAGTCATCTGGGAAAAGGGAGACAGAAATGCTGATGCATAGGGGCACATGTACCCCAATGTTCATAGCGGCACTGTCAACAATAGCCAAATCATGGAAAGAGCCTAAATGTCCATCACCTGATGAATGGATCAAGAAGATGTGGTATATATATCGGGGTGCTTGGGTGGCTCAGTCGGTTAAGCCTCTGACTTTGGCTCAGGTCAGATCTCACGTTTGTGGGTTTGAACCCTGCGTCTGGCTCTGTGCTCACAGCTAGCTCAGAGCCTGGAGCCTGCTTCCGGTTCTGTGTCTCCTTCTCTCTCTGCCCCTCCCCCTCTCATGCTCTGTCTCTCTCTGTATCAAAAATAAATAAAACATTAAAAATTTTTAAAAAATGTATATGTATGTATATATTATACACACACACACACACACACACACACACACAATGGAGTATTACGTGGCAATGAGAAAGAATGCAATCTGGCCATTTGTAGCAAAGTGGATGGACCTCGAGGGTGTCATGCTAAGCAAAATAAGTCAGGCAGAGAAGGATAGATACCATATGTTTGCACTCATAGGTCTAACAGGAGAACAGGAGAAACCTAATGGAGGACCAGGGGGAGGGGAAGAGGGAAAGAGAGTTGGGGAGAGAGAGGGACCCAAAACTTGAGAGACTATTGAATGCTGAAAATGAACTGAGGGTTGAAGGGGAAGGGGGAGAGGGGAAAGAGGTAGTGGTAACGGAGGAGAGCACTTGTGGGGAAGAGCACTGGGTGTTGTATGGAAATCAATTTGACAATAAACTTTAAAAATAAAATAAAATATCAAAAAAAATCATCTGGGAAGTTTTTTCAGGAAGAGGTGGGGCTGATAATTGTAAAGGCTCACCAGGTGATTCTTTTCCATAGGAAGATTCAAAGCTGTTGAAGTTCTGTTCAGCCTCTGGTCTTAAATTCTGGCTTCAGAAGCAATGAGTATATGCTGAGTTAGTTTTGCGTGAGTCCCATGGGCTATTTTCAGATTTGACAGTTTTCAACTTGCCTTAGTATTTGCATTTTTGACTCGGTTCTCTCTCTGGATTGCTTGTGGAATTTTGTCCTACAAAGCACAAGTACACTCAAATGCAGCACAAAGGACCCCTTTAATGGATGGAGCTTTTGCAACTGGAATTGAATTGAGGACTTTCAAATTCAGAGTCTCCAAAGAGAACTTGACAGAAAATGTCCCCCCACCCTCCGTCTCTTTCCCTGACTTGCCTCTTACTTTCTCTTTGCCTCTGAACATTTGGTATCACAGAGTCACATTTGGGGCCTTAGGTTGCTTAGCTCTCTTACTTCAATTCAAGGTGGAAATAAACGGTGCAGAGATTTTAAAGAATCCCAGAGAAGCTCTTACATGTATTTGATTTTCTAGCAGCTGGTTTCTTGGAAAGGTGGGATATGAGGAAAGTGAGAAGACACCGAAAACTTGTTCAGTTTCCATTTCATTTGTACCTGTTGTTAGACTCATCTTTTGGGAGCAAATTTCCTAATCCTGTTCTGTTCTTCTACTGAAAAGAACTTACTTGACTAAAGGAGATGGGGTTGGATCTTGGGATTGTCAGATTCTTTTCTGTTTTTAATATGTTCTGATCCATCCTAGTTGGTGTGGCCCATACTGCATACTGCTGCCCCAAAAGATCACTTGACTCTTACCTGGGGTTTTGCAGACTTTCATGGTTGAAGTTTGTAGTCCATACCACTTGCCTCCTGTTGTAAAGATCTCATTTGTGATATATTTCTCAGTCTCAAAACTGGGCTGTTCTACTGGACCTCTTAACAGTTCTCTGTGAATTCCCGGTGGCATGTAGAACCTTCTGGATGCCCTGGCACTAAATGCAGGTTGTAGGAAGCCACAAAATTAGTCTCTTTCTATTTCTTGACACCTTCTTTCTGGGTCATCCTAGTACTCGTACTTCATACTGGATTGGGGAATAAGTCAGATGTCAGTTTCCTCCCAGGATCTTAAAGCTTCACTCAGGAGACACCTTGGGAATTGTGTTACTCACCCTTATGTTCTCAAGTTCCCTCATAATTTCCTCTGATTGCTGACCTGCTCTTCTATGGTCTGCCCCCTCTTCTTTCTGCACAGCCTCAGGCCAAAAGAAAAGGATCTCTCCTTTGCCTTCAGAGAGGGTTTCCTCTTTTGTCATATCGTCCTCCTTTGTAGGAACACTAAACACTGTACCTCAGCATTAAATGCACTTGAGATGGAAAATAAGATGACCTCATCTCATTAGAGAACACATTCTGAAAGACACTTTTATCAGTCGCCCCTTCTTGAAAAATCATAATTATATTTGGGTTCTGCTACCGAAGGCACCTGGAGCTAGGAGAGAGATTTTGTTTGTTTTTTCTCTCCTGGGCTTTTAAACCCTGACTCTACTGCTATAAGAACTTATCAATATTTTAATACAAGTTAATCAACAAATAGATCGAATGCTTCCTATTAGCAAGCATCATTCTTTTTTAATTTTTAAAAAATTTTTTAATGTCTTTTATTTATTTTTGAGAGACAGAGAGAGACAGCACGAGCAGGGGAGGGTCAGAGAGAGAGGGAGGTACAGAATCTGAAGCAGGCTCCAGGCTCTGAGCTGTCAGCACAGAGCCTGATGCGGGGCTCGAAACCACGAACCATGAGATCATGACCTGAGCCATAACTGGATGCTTAACCGACTGAGCCACCCAGGTGCCCCAAGAATCATTCTTAAAATAAGATTACTGGGGCGCCTGGGTGGCTCAGTCGGTTGAGCATCTGGCTGTAGGTTTTGGCTTAGGCCATGATCTCATGGTTAAGTGAGTTTAAGCCCCAAAACTGTAGAGTTGTGCTGGCTTCAAGGAACCTACTTGGGATTCTGTCTCCATGTCCCTCTCCTGCTTGTGCAGTCTCTGTCTCTCAAATAAACTAAAAACACTTCAATAATTAAAAATATTAAAAAGTGTTTAAGAATAAGATGGTCTGGGCTCCTTGGTGGCTCAGTTGGTTGAAAATCTGACATCTGACTCTTGAGTTTAGCTCATGTCATGATCGCAGGGTCATGGGATTGAGCCCTGCACCCATCTGGCTCTCTTGTTCTCTCATCTGCCCACTCCCCTACTTTCTCTTTCTCTCAAAAAAAAAAAAAATAGGGGCACTTCAGTGATCAGTTGGTTAAGCATCTGACTCTTGGTTTTGGCCTAGGTCATGATCTCATGGTTTCATGAGTTTGAGCTCCACATTGGGCTCTGTGCTGGCAGCATGAAGCCTGCTTAGGATGCTCTCTCACTCCCTCTCTCTCTCTGTCTCTCTCCTATCCATTCTATCTCAATCTTTCTCAAAATGAATGAACTTTAAAACTAAAATAAAATATGAACTAAAATAAGTTTCAAAAGAAAGTTAGTAGAAAAAAAAAAAGGAGGCATGCTACTTAGCATTAATAACACAAGTGAAGTGACTAGAAAGTGAAGAGAAGGTGTCCTTTGTTCTCCAGAATTAGGGTTTGTAGCCTTGAGTAACTCACAGTCTACCTGACCAGGTAAACATTTTACTTTTTTCTGGGCAAATGGTCTACCCATGTGAATTACAAATTTGTATGGAAACCTTGATGAAAGTGGCGGATTCTCCTTGGGCGGTTGAGAGCTCATGACTTCTTGGAAACTCTTGAATGCTGTATTTCCTGCTGTGTGGAGCAAGGCAGTTCTCAGCGTGGCTTGGTGGGTTTTGCTTCCAAGCATTTACTCATGCTTACCTTCTGTTTCTGAACTTTTGTTAGGCTGGCAACACTGTACTCATTCAGACTTCACACATGACATCTGTCACACTCAGGCTGGGAACCCAAGGACAACTTAATATGAAGACTGTAGCTCTACTGAAAATTTAAGGATATTATGCTTTCTATAATTTTAATAAAATTAACATTAAGGGGATTATACCACTTAAAAATTTAAGTCATGTAGGAATGTGTTCTTTGTGAGGAAAAACATGGACAGGGAGACAAGATGGGACAAACCTAGCTAATTCTTACCAGTATCTGTCTTCTCTGCTTTTTGGTCATTTGAGCCATACATCCGGTTGGTCTTTAAAGTACTTAGAGCTAAATTCTGACTGCAATCCCACGAGCAGTAAGTAGCAAAGCTAAGATACGAACCAAGTAATCTGGTTTCTGTTTCCTTCCCCTTAACCAACTAATCCTGACTGTAGTCCTTAGTAAGTGCAGTGCGATTAAGGCATTGACGGTAGGCCAGGGTGCCTGGGTCCCGAAAGATAAGAGAGAGAGAAAGTTGGGACCATGCTGAACCACTTAGGCCGTAAGGTTGGGATTTTTTTAGAAGAGCATTTAGAATCTATAGGTGGGTTTCATGTAGACTAGTGACAAAAATCTCATTTACAATTTTTAAGGATCATTCTGCTATGTGGCAAATAAAAAAAAGGAAAGAGGCATGATACTTAGAGTTAATAACACAAGTGAAGTGACTAGAAAGTGAAGAGAAGGTGTAAATAAGGACTATATGAGGGTAAGACAACTACTACAATAACCTAAGTCAGAGATAACAGTTTTAACAAAAGCTTATGGCAAAAATGGGCAGAAAAGGTTGGATTCATTTATATGCTTAGGATAGAGCTAATAGGACATTCTGTTACATCGGATAGAAGCTGGGAGGAAAGATGACTTGAAGGAGAATAAGTAAGATTTTAGCTTTAAGGAGAAGGAATGAGTGGTGATGACATTTACTGAAATGATGAAAAATAAGGGGGAAAAGTTTGGAATTAAAATCAATAGTTTTTTTATGATATGTTTAATAAGCCTGGTACAAATGTCCATTTAGAAATGCATGAATTTAGAGTATTTCAAAGTAACTGAGCCTGGAGGTGTGCATTTGGGGACAGTAAGCACTTAAGTCATTGGGCTAAATAACATTAAATACAAAGAGTGTTCTGATACAGAATGGTGGAGCAGAGATAGTCTGAGCAGAAATGAAACAGTTTGCAAAGAGACTGGTAAAGAGCAGTCAGAGAGGAAAGAGAAAAGGTACAAGAGTTAAAATGCAAGTTAGACTTCTAAGGACAGAGTAGTCCTGTCTAACAGATGCTCCTGATTGGTCCGTTGAAAGGAAGGCACAGATGTGACCACTGGATCTGGCAGCAAAGAAGACATAATTATTTTGCGTATATTTTCAACAAATTAATTGAGGTAAAAATCAACGCATAATAAACTTCTCATATTTAAAGTGTAACGCACTATTTGAAGTTTTGACCTAAGGCTACAACCATGAAGTCATCCCTGTGATCAGTTAACCTACCCATCACTCCCAGGAATTTTATTCCCTGTTGTGGCCCTTCCCTCACGTTGGTATTTAATTTCCCTCCTTGTGTCTCCTGGCAACCACTTACCTGCTTTCAGGTGGTATGTATTTAGATTTTCTAAAATTTAATATAAATGACAGTTTTTTCTCACCTCTTGATGAATTTGAGATTCATCTACACTCTTGAATCAACATTTCATGTGCTTGTATTGTATTTACTAATCTGTCATGTGAATATTCTACAATTGTTTATCCATTCACTTATTGAAGAATAGATAGGTTGTTTCTAATTTGGGCTGCTAAGACGGAAGTTTCTAAGAATACTTGTGTGGAAGTGTGAGGGTGAGTCATGTGACATGATGAACTGCCTAAAAACCTAACACAATTTTAATTTCATGGCCTAGAATACTGGTGTCACATCCAAGAAATCCTTGTGTAACACAAAGTTGTCTTCTAAAAGTTGGATGCTTTTCAGTTTTACTTTTTGATTCCAAGATTCGTTTTGAATTAATTTTGGCATGCAGTGTGAAGTTTGCCTTAAAAGTCACGCTTTCTGCTTATGGATATCCAATTGTTCCAGCAGAATTTGCTGCAAAAATTATCTGTACACCACTGGATTGCCTTTGGATCTTGGTCAAATATTAGTTACCCATTTATGTGTGGGTCTTTTCGGAACTTTCTATTGTGTCTCATTAAAATATGTGTCTACCGTCTACCTTGTTGCTGAAATGACTTCCTAAACTCTAATAGTTCTGAATAATTCTAGTAGTTCTGTAGAATTTTCTAGTTCTGTAGGATTTTGCGTATGGATGATGATGTCACCTAGGCATAATAGCAATATTATTTCTTTTCTAGTCTAGATGAATTTTATTTCCTTATCTTGTCTGAACTATGTCTAGTTCCTCTAGGACAATGCTTAGAAGATTTAATCAAGGCAGTCTTTGTTATCTCTTGCTTTTGAACATTAAACATTTGAATTTGACTATTAAATATGTTAGCTATAGATGTTTAACAGGTGCTTTTCAACCATTTGAGGACATTGACCAATTTTTTAGTTTGTTGTGAATTTTGTTTATGTATTTATTTTTGAGAGGGAGGGAGGAATGGGGGGGGAGAGAGGAAGAGAGAGATGGAGGGAGAGGGAGGGGAAAGGAGGAGGACACAGAATGAGAAGCAGGATCCAAGCTATCAGCACAAAGCCCAACGCAGGCTCAAACTTACAAACCATAAGATCGTTACTTGCATTGAAATTGGACGCTTAACCAACACTTTGCTGTGAATTTTTTTCAGTAATGAATGTTGGATTTTGACAAACGTTCTTCATCTATTGAGAGATCATACAACTCTTTTTTAGTTTGTTAATATGATATATCAGATTGATTAGTTTTTAATATTAAATAAGTGTTCTACTCCAGGAATATACCTCATCTAGTCATGAAGTAACACCTTTTTAAATAATATTAAATATTTTATCCAAAAGATTTTTAATTTTTATTTTTAATGTTCATAATTTTTGTTAATATATTTTTAGATCTATCTAGAGATCTGTACTAGAAGTCTTATATTAATTATTGTCTGGTTTTAATATCATGGAAATGTTGAATCACAGAATGACCTGGGAAGTATTACCCTCCCTTGAATCATCTGTCAGAGTTTCTTTAGCAATGGTATTATTTCTCCCTTTTATCACTGAAGTCATCTGAACCAGGATTTTTGGGGGGAAGCAGAGAGCAGATTTTAGGTAAAAATTTAGCTTCCTAGGGGCACCTGGTTGGCTCAGTGGGTTAAATGGCCGACTTTGGCTCAGGTCATGATCTTGTGGTTCATGAGTTTGAGCCCCACTTGGGGCTCTGTGCCGACAGCTCAGAGCCTGGATCCTCCTCCCCGCCCCCCTTGCTCCTCCCCAGCTCATGCTCTGTCTGTCTCTCAAAAACAAATATTTTTAAAAATTTAGCTTTTTTAATAGCTAGAGTGTTATTCAGGTTGTCTACTGACTCTTGAGTGAGCTTTCCTAATTTATTTCAATTACAAAATAAATCTCTTTTATCTAACTGTCAAATGTATGAGCATATATTTGTTGATAATATTTCCTTCCTATTCTTCTAATATCTGTAATATCTTCCGTGATATCACCTCTTTGATTCCTGATATTAGTAATGTTACTTTTTCCCCTGATGGATCTGGTTGGAGGTTGTCCATTTTATGGATCTTCTAAAAAAAAAAAAGAAAAAACAGGTTTTGGATCTGCCAACTTTGTTGTATTGTTGTATTCTTTCCATTACATTAAATTTTCCATTCTGTTAATTTCCTTCTGTTTACTTTGGGTTTTATTTGCTAGTTAATTAATTCTTATGATAGAAGCTAAGACAATGGATTTGAGATCATTCCTCTTTTCTGTTATAAGCATTTAGAGCCATGAATTTCTTTATAAGTACTAATTCAAATACATTACCCAAAATGTAATATACTGTGTGACCATTTTCTTTCTGATCACAATGTTTTATAGTTTTTTGTTTGTTGGTTTTTTAATTATAGTTTACTGTCAAGTTGGTTTCCATATAACACCCAGTGTTCATCCCCACAAGTGCCCTTCTCCATGCCCATCACCTATTTTCCCCTCTCCCCTACCTCCCATCTACCCTCAGTTTGTTCTCAGTATTTAAGAGTCTCTTAAGGTTTGCCTCCCTCCCTCTCCTTATCTATTTTTCCCCTTCCCTTCCCTTATGGTACTCTGTTAAGTTTCTCCTATTCCACACATCTGTCTTTCTCTGCCTGATTTATTTGACTTAGCATAATACCTGTGAGTTTCATCCACGTTGCTACAAATGACAGCTTTCATTCTTTCTCATGGCCATGTAGTATTCCAATGTATATATAAACCACATCTTCTTGATCCATTCATCAGTTGTTGGACAGTTAAGCTATTTTCATGAGGACAAGTGTCTACCTTTGTATGTTAAGGCCTGTTGATCTCTAGCTGCTTTCAGAATTCTCCCCTTTCCTTAGGTTTTGCAGTTTCACTATGATATGCCATGTAGAAAATTGATTCAAATTATGTCTGAGGGGAGTTCTCTGTGCCTCCTGGGTTTCAATGTCTGTTTCCTTCCCCAGATTGGGGAAGTTCTTGGCTATAATTTGTTTAAGTACCCCTTCAGCCCCTTTCTCTCTTCTTCTTCTGGAATTCTTACAATGTGGATATTGTTATGTTTGATTGCATTGCTCAGTTCTTAAATTCTCCTTTCATGCTCCTGCATCAATTTACCTGTTTTTCAGCTTCCTCTTTTTCTATAATTGTATCTTCTAATTCACCTATTCTCCTCTCTGCCTTTTCAGTTCATGCAGCAGCTTCTTCCATTTTATTGTGCACCTCATTTATAGCATTTTTAAATTCATCATAACTATTTTTAAGATCTAAGATTTAAAAATTTTCAAGATCAGTTCTTTAGCTGTCACTTCTTCCTGAAATTTCTTTAGAGGAGAGTTCTTCCATTTCATCATTTTGGCTAGTTTTGTCTCTTGTAAGTTTTAAAGGCTTGTTATGCACTCTGCAGCTGTACTGCTATATTAAAGGGGGCTCATACACTCTCCAGGGCCTGGCTATTCAGAAAGTGTTCTTTTAAGGGTGTCCATTGGTCTCTCTTGTTGTAACTTTGGTTATTTTATTTCCCTACTTGTACTGATGTTTTGGACTCTCCACCATATGTTCTTTGGTTTGTTCCTTGATGTAGCCCTGGAAAAAAAAAAAAAAAAAGCAGACTGACAAACAGGGAACAAAAACACACAAATGCACAAACAAATCAAACAAGCACATTGATAAAAATAATAAAACAAAAAACAAAGGACAGTCTACAAACACACACCAGAAATCACTGCTACAAATAAAGAGCAGGGTAGAGGCAGTGTTGATGGAAAAGCATATACAAAGAGAGAAATGACAGGGGTAGGGAGGAAGCGAAATTGAACATTGACCAGGTAGAGAGAATAAAAGGCTTAATCCAGAGAGAGGAAAAGTAGAATATGGCAGAATAGAAGGAGAAAGAACAAAACGAAGATTATGGTACTTAGAAAAACTATATAGTCTGATTATTCCAGAGAGAGAGAAAGGTAAAAGAGGTATAGAATATGCATCAAGAGGATGGATTAAATATGTCTGTTTAAGCAAACATATAATAAGAATAAGCAGCCCAGAGGAGGGGGGAGATAAGAATGAGAAAAGGGAGAATCTATCTGAATAGCAAGAATCGCTCTAGAGTTAATCATGGCAATGCAGCAGCACTGGTCTTGGGGAAGGGGCTGTTTCAGCTGCATCTATAGGCTCTCACCAGCTCCCCAGTCCTGGTGGGTATGCTTTGGTCTAGGCGGGTCTTGCCTCCACTGTGGGTCCTGCAGGCGAATCCCTGAGGCCCCACCTTTGTGGTTGTGGGGAGAAAAATGGCGACCTCCCAGTCCCTTCTCCTTAAAACAGATGTCCAATTCACTCCTTTGGATCCATTTTCCCTGTGCTACAGTCACAGCCAAGGTGGGCCAAGCTTCGTTTCAAACTCTCAGTCCGTGCACATTAATAATGCCACCAGAAATATAGTCTCACAAGCCAGGCCCTTCAGAGCAGGAGATCGGTTCCTCCTGATGCTGACTGGGCCACTAGAGTATGGCCTGACCCGGAGGGGACTTATTTTGTCCCCCAGCATGGGGGACAGGATAGGATCCCCCTCCATCCTGGCCTAGGTTTTTCTCTTGTCCCTATACAGTGCTATGCTTCCCCAGCCGCTCTTTCTCTTCCCTTTGTTTCTCCACAGAAGGGGCTCCCTCCCCTCCACCCCTCCGTGCCCCAGACCATCTTTATCTCCCCCAGTTCACAGTCAAGCATCTATGAGGCCGTCTCCTTTCCTCCCAGACTCTTGAGTCCTTTGGCTTCAGCCCTTCTTTGTTCAAGAGATGCGGGCGAGAAGTATGGATCCTCTATTTCTCTGCCATCTTCTCTCCCCCAGGATTTTGTTTTATATTGACCTAAGCCCGTAATACCATCTGTCTTCAAAACTCCCTTTCCCTCATGCCCATGAGTTAATGTTCACAGGCTCATCGTCTCTTTGTGCATTCCCATCGCACTTGTAAGACTTCTGATTGTTTTTTTGAGGTGAGTGGCTCATGGGTATGAATTTTCTATTTTATATTTCTTATAATTCTCCAGATATCTTTCTGTAATTATTTACTTAACTCCATTGTGGTCAGAAAATGTAATTCAGATGACATCAATTCTTTAAAATATATTGATATATGTTTGGTAATTAGTTATATTAATGTGTGCTGTGTGTCCTATCAATGTGAGTTGGATTTAGTTGGTTGACACTGTTCAAGTCTACTATATTTTTTCTGATGTTAGATTTACTTGGTCATCTATTGACAAATAGGGTGTTGACATCTTTGACTGATATTGGAGATTTGTCTCTTTGTCCTTGGTATTCTACAAAAGTAGTTGTGGAAATACCACTGGGTTAGTGATCAAGGCATGGAGCAGAGTGGACGTGTTTGTAATTTTTCTAGAAGTTTGCCAACATGATCTCTGAGGTTCTATTTTCAGTGAAGGAAAATAGAATCCAGACACATTTGCCCTAAGAACCTGTATGTCTCTACCTGGTAACATTACTTATGTATATCTTTAGGGCACTAAAACCAATTCAGTGCATCCAACGCGTCTGCATCTGGCTTGTTGAAGCGCTTTCTCCTCCTCCAGCATGCCTGGTCTTCCTGCCTTACTTAGTTCTGCTGAGACTAAGGCTGTGGGGCATTTTATAGCAGCAGGGCTCTTTAAATCTGTCTTCCCATACAAGATGGAAAGTTATATATTACTTATGGTTTTCTATTCTAAATGTTGTTGCTATTCCTTCCTTTCTTGTTCACCTTTTAGATCCTTTTCTTACCTGTTCTTGTTTTTTTTTGTTTGTTTGTTTTGTTTGTTGTTTTTTTTTTTTTTTTGAGCTGTAAGCCCAGTCACATGCTGCTGGGTTGTGACTGAAACAGACTCCTTTTAGTAGAAGAATTGTTCATTTTCTTTATTTTTATGTTTGTTTATTTTTGAGACAGCACAAGTGAGGGAGAGCAGAGAGAGAGAGAAAGAGAGAGAGAGAGAGAGACAGAGGATCCAAAGTGGGCTCTGCGCTGAGAGCAGAGAGCCTGATGGGGGTTCACTCAAGAGCCATGAGATTATGATCTGAACTAAAGTCGGATGCTCAGTGAACTGACCCGTCCAGGTGCTCTGTAATTTCAGTGTATGTTGGGCTCAGTTTCCTGATGCTACTCACCTGAGGTTTCATTAAATTCTGCTGCTTCTTCAGCCATTTTTTCATCTGTCCCTCAAGGCTCTTCTTTGGTTGATTCCTCTCTACACTGGGACTTTAAGTCCCCATTGTGGTTTTAGAGGCATAGGGTTGATGACCAACTTGGACTCATGACTGCCTTTGAAATGATCATTTCTGATCTAACTTCCCCAGAACTGTGAATAGAAACAATATAACATGAATGAATATTGTCCTTTCTTCTTACTGAGACAATAGTTCTTTCAGAGTTATCTTTAAAAGAAAACTTTCCCTGCTTACCAGAGTTTGGAACCATCCAAGGACTCCTATATCTTGATTCCTTTCTTTATAGTCGATGTGTAGTTAACATAAAGTATTAAATCAGTTTCAAGCATACAGTATAGTGATTTAATAATTTTATATGTTTCTCGGTGTTAATCAAGATAAGTGTATTCTTTAAAAAAATTTTTTTTAAGATTTATTCATTTTTGAGAAAGAGAGACAGAGTGTGAGTGGAGTAGGGGCAGAGATACAGGAGAGACACAGAATCTGAAGCAGGCTCCAGGCTCTGGGATGTTAGCACAGAGGCCAATGTGGGGCTCGAACTCATAAACCACGCGATCATGACTTGAATTGAAGTCAGACACTCAACCCACTGAGCCACCCATGTGCCCCCAAATAAGTGAATTCTTAATTCATTTAAATATAGCCTTTTTATATTATTTCTGATTTTTTTTTTTGTTCAGGAAAGTGACTCCTATAAAACCAGACATTTTATTGAAGTAAACTTATTGTTTTAGAAGAATCCATTCTCTCAAAGAAGTCAGTAATAGTAAAGAAAAAGCCAATATTTAAATGAATTGTGAGCACTTTTCCTACATATTTTGATTTTCAAACTAAACCAATTCAAGGACATTTTCTAGGCACTATAAACAAAAACAGAAATTATAAGCACAAGGAAAATGTCTTGCTTTGTGGTTTGGTTTAATCCCTGCATTTAATGAACTCCTTTGGTAGATGTACAAGAATACTGCTAGAAATAGTCCTAAAATGATAAGCTCTAACTGTGGAATTACCCCTACAGTAGATGTGAGTCTCATTAAATTTAAGCAAATTCTAAGACGCAGGTTTTTGAAATGCCGGGTTTTCCTTTGGTGATAATGCGTTCCTCTAGCACACTCATCAAAGCCCCCAAATAGATTGTTGTTTGGAAGCCAAATTCTCCTTTTCCCCCTTCCTGATTTTGCACTGAGGGTAGAACTGATTTTTCACTGAGGGTAGAACTCAAACAGGCCCCGAAGACTCGACACGATTCTAGGCGTACAGTGGTCAGGCTCACAAAATGTTCACTTGCTGGGAGTAATAAATGATAAACCAAACAGATGGGCAGGTGAGTGTTTGTTTATGTGCGCAAGACACACATTATCAGACACACTCTGGATAGACCGAGGACTTTTCAACCCTGGGAAGCTCTTTAAAGCCCAAGGCTGTATCTGTGCTGTGAACACACAGCTTAGTATGTGCAAACATGAGACTAGTGCAAATATTTGATCCAGACACAGCAGGTTATTTACAAGAAACCCAGGCATTATTTCCTGGTACCTATAGGGGGAAAAACTGTTTTGTTCTGTTTCTGCCCCCCCCCCCCCATTACCTCTTCGTGTCCTAGTAGCTTCAGTGTAGGTGTACCTAAAACCCAGCAAGGTAGTCAAACAGAAAACAGGGCTACCTGACTGTTGCGTACTGAGGGTTATAAGGAAAGTGTCCCTATTTCCTGTTGTGAAATAGAGACCCCTTCTGTTAGGACCAGTTAAGTGTCTTGGGGCACCTGGCTGGCTCAGTCAGATGGGCTTCTGACTTCAGGTCACCATTTCACAGTTCATGGGTTTGAGCCCCACATCGGGCTCTGTGCTGACAGTTTGGAGCCTGGAACCTGCTTCAGACTCTGTATCTCCCTCTCTCTCTTTCTGCTCCTTCCCCCCTCACATTCTGTCTCTCAAAAATAAATAAACAAAACAATTTTTTAAAAACACCTGAAATTCACAAATTTTGATTAGTGTTAATTCTATATCTTCTCCTAATTGCTAGTTGTATGATTTAGACATTTTTTTTTTTTAACACTCCTAAGCCTTGATTCATCCTTTTTCTAAGGGGGGATAATGTATGGATATCATCAATGTTTTGAGGGGTCCATGAAACAATTTATGGGAATGATGGAATACTGTTGCTAACAGGTTCTTGTGGTGGTTGTAATTATTATGACTTTGATCATCATCCTCATCCGGACTTTGCAAATAATGCCTTTAAGAGGGCTCAGTCGGGGAGCCTGAGTGGCTCAGTTGGTTTAAGCATCCGACTTTAGCTCGGGTCATGATCTAACGGTTCGTGGGTTCGAGCCCCATGTCGGGTTCCGTGCTGATGGCTCAGAGCCTGGAGCCTGCTTCAGGGATTCTGTGTCTGCCTTTCTCTCTGCCCCTCCCTTGTTCACACTCTGTCTCTCTCTGCCTCAAAAATAAATAAACATTAAAAAAAAAAAAAAAGAGGGCTCAGCCCTTCCCGGTGACAGGATAGAGGAGGAAAATCAGTGGAACAAAAACTATAGTTGTTAATAGCTCAGGAGTGTGATTTTCTGTCACCTGGGCCTGAGGATTGTGCCCATACAGTGGTGGCTCTAGGTAGAGTAAGAAAAGCCACCATGACGCATGCAGACCCTGACTCTGTACACTGAGTCTTCTCATGTGGGTGAATGAGGCACACATCCGCAGTGCATGCAAAATTTTCCATATGGAAACGTCACTAGGGGCTCCGGAGTGGCTCCGTCGTTTAATATCTGGCACGTGATTCTGCTCAGGTGTCATGATCTCATGGTCATGAGATCGAGCCCCATGTCAGGCTCTGCACTGGGCTTGGAGACTGCTTAAGATTCTCTCCCTCTGCTCCCCACCCATTTCTAAATAAGTACAAAAAAGTACTCCATCTACTGTATATTACTGTATCCTGGACCAATGTCATCATTTTTGAATGAATTATTTCATTAACATATTATCCTCAGGAGGATGCCTAATGTTTAATACAGGACAAATGAAGAATAGAACATTCAGATCAACCTAGGAAGAAGAATGACATACACAAGCTGAAGAGTAAGACGCCCAGTTAACCCTATCCAAGAAATAATTTATCCAGTGCTCAGGCAACGTATGTGCTCAGTGCATAAGTGTATCATGATATCATGTTAGTTATCACAGATCAATATTCTTCCTTTTATTATTTTTCCTTCTGAGTTCCATTTTATATATATAACATTGTTAGAAGATTTATTTCGAGAGAGACTAAGAGAGTGTGCAAACAGGGGAGGGGCAGAGAGAGGGGGGGCGCTCTTGAATGAGCAGTGGAGGGTCAGAGAGAGAGGGGGAGAGAGAGAATCTCACGATGTCTCTATGCTCAGTGCAGAGCCTGATGCAGGGCTCAGTCCCACACCCCTGGGACTGCGACTTGAGCCAAAACCAAGAGTCAGATGCTCAACCAACTGAGCCCCCCAGGGACCCAAAGTCTTTTAAATCCAGAAAGTCTTTTATCTTACTCTTATTCTATTATTTTTATGTATTTTTAATTCAGTTATAGTTGACAGAGTATTATATGAGTTTCAAGTGTAGGACATATTGATCCTCTATCCATCTACATCAAGAAATGCTCAGCATGATGTGGAGTTCCCATCTGTCACCACACAAAGTTATTATAATGTTACTGACTATATTCCCAATGCTGTACTTTTCCTCCTTCTATCTTATTTTATAACTTGATGTTTATGTTTTTAATCCCATTAACCTATCTCACCCATCTCCTAATCTGCCGCCTTTCTGGCTACCACCAGTTACCTATATTTATGAGTCTGTTTCTGGCTTGTTTCTCTTTTTTAGATTCCACATATAAATGAAAATATATGGTGTTTGTCTTTCTCTATCTGACTTATTTCACTTAGCAGAATACCCTTTCAGTCCATCCATTTTGTCACAATATTTTTGCCTCTGTTGCCCTTGGTGGGGAGACAGATACAATATTATACAGACATATTATACATAATATCATTAAGTTTCTAACCCATTTTGAGTTCATTTCTATATATGGTATAAGAAAGAAGTCCATGGCGCATGGGAGTAGCTCAGTCAGTTAAGTGTCTGATTTCAGCTCAGGTCATGATCTCCTGGTCCCTCAGTTTGAGCCCCACGTCAGGCTCAGGCTCTGTGCTAAGAGCTTAGAGCCTGGAGGCTGCTTCAGATTCGATGTCTCCCTGTCTCTCTGCCCCTCACCTGCTCATGCTCTGTCTCTTTCTCTCTCAAAAATAAACATTTTAAAAAGTTGCCCAAAAAATTGGTCCGGTTTCATTCTTCTGCATGTAGGTGTTGTTTTCCAGCATCGTTTATGGACAAGACCTTTTTCCTTTATATATTCTTGCCTCCTTTGTCATAGATCAACCCCATAAACATGGTTTTCTCTGAGTTCTGTATTCTTTTCCACTGACCCATTTGCCTATACTTCCAGCTTTATTTTTTCTCAATATTACTTTGGCTTTAGAGGTCCTTGGTAATTGCCTACAAATTTGAGGATTATTTTTTTTCAGTTCTGTGAAAAACAGAACAAATATTGGTATTTTGCTAGGGATCACATTAATCTATAGTGTGGCAGTGTGGCCATTTAATAATAATTATTCTTCTAGTCCATCAACATGGCATATATTCTTACTTCTGTTGTCATAAATTGTTCTCATCAATGTCTATAGTTGTCAGAGTATGGTCTTTTCACTTCCTTGTTAAATTTCTTCCTAGTTATTTTATTCTTTTCAGTATTCTTTAAAAAAATTTTTTAATGATTATTTAATTTTGAAAGAGAGAGTGAAACAGCAGAGTGGGAGAGGGGCAAAGAGAGAGGGAGACACAGAATCCGAAGCAGGCTCCAGGCTCTAAGCCATCAGCATAGAGCCCAATGCAGGGCTTGAACTCATGAACCATGAGATCCTGACCTGAGCCAATGTCAAATATTTGACTGAGCCACCCAGTTGCCCCATTTTGGTATTATTTTCAATGGGATTTTTTAAATTTCTGTTTGTGCTAGTTTATTCTTAGTATAGAAATGCAATAGACTTTCATATGTCAAATGTGTATCCTGCAACTTTACTGAACCTCTTTATTCTAGTGTGTTTTTCTTCTTTGGTAGAATCTTAAGGGTTTTCTGCATATAGTATCATGTCTTTTGCACATGGTTTTATTTTTTCCTTACAAGTCTAGATGTCTTTTCATTCTTTTTCTTGTCTGATGGATATGGCTAGCACTTCCAGCACTATGTTGAATAAAAGTGGTTGGGCATCCTTCTCTTGTTCCTTATCAAGTATGATGTTAGCTGCGGATTTGACATATATGGTCTTCCTTAGGTTGAGGCATGTTACCCCAATACCCGCTTTCTTGAGACTTTTTATCATGAATCGATGTTGGATTTTGTCAGATGCTATTCTTTATTGAGAAGATCCTTAATTTATCTTTCCTTATCATGTTCATTTGTGAATATTCAAACATACCTAAATGTCTGGAATAAGTTCCACTTCATATTGGTGAATAACCCTTGTTATATTTTGTTGAAGTTGGTTTGCTAATATTTTGTTGATTTTTTAAATTTATGTTCATCAGGGATATTAACCTATTCTTCTCGTGTGTTGTGTGTGTGTGCGCGCGCACCTGTGTGTAGTGTCTTGGTATGGTTTTGGTATCAGGGTAATGCTGGCCTCAAATACTGAATTTGAAAGCATTTCTTCTTCTATAATTGTTTGGAATATTTAAGCAAAACAGGTATTAATTTTTCTGTAAATGGTCAGTACAATTTATCTGAGAAATCATAATATTCTGGAATTTTGTTTGCTGAAAGGTTTTTAAAAAAAATATTACTGATTTAATTTACTGTTTGTAATAAGTCTATTTGGATTTTCTTTACCTTTCTGGTTCAGTCTTGGAATATTGCTATGTTCCTAGATAATTATCTTCTCTAGGTTGTCTAATTGTTGGCATAAAATTTTTCATAGTAATCTCATAATTCTTTGGTTTCTGTGGTGTTGGTTGTAACTTTATCATTTCTCATTTTAGTTAAGTTCTCTTTTTTGTTGGTGAGTCTTGCTAAAGGTTGTATCTTTTCAGTAGTTTTTTTAAAAAATATTTAATTTGGATAGGCAGAGACACAGAGTGCAAGCAGGGGAGGGTGCAGAGAGAGAAGGAGACACAGAATCAGAAGTGGGCCCCAGCCCCTGAGCTGTCAGCACAGAGTGTGATGTGGGGCTTGAATTCACGAATACTTAGTTAGATTATGACCTGAGCCAAACTCAGATGCTTAACCAACTGAGCCATCCAGGAGCCCCAAGGTAGTATCTTTGCAAAGAACCAGTTCTTTTATGGATTATTTTGTCTTTTTTCCCCCCTCTTTCATTGTAATGATGGCTTTCCTTAGTGTTATACTTGAATTTGATTCTCTCGATTCTTTACATTTCTGGGATATTAATTAGGGTCGCCACAAAGCTCTGGTGTCCTGTAGTGGCCTTTGGCATTCCCTATTGGCTGGGAAATCATGGAAATATACTACTGACCAGAAAGTCAGAAACTCAGCAATGGCATTTCCTGTTGGCCCACTCCCATGCTGATTATTCCCTTTACACTGTTCCGGAAAACTAGTTCTTTGGGGGTGAAAAATGCTTTCCAAGGACATCATGTACAGCATAGGGAATACGGTGTATTGGAACTGGTCCGTCCCCCCTCAGCTGTTGTTGCTGGTCCTTTGTAGTGTTATTAGGCCTGAGGAGGTAATGGTAGCCCATTTATCCTGTTGAAGTTGATTTGTAGGTAAGTCGAATTGTTTTTTTTTTTTTTACCTAAGTGTGAAGACAAGATAAACAGACCACTCAGGTGCAAGTGTTGAAAACTTTGCTCTACAGACTTTTCTGCCTAGTAAGTTCTCTGAAGTTATTCCAAGATAGAGGATCAAAAGAAACATTGTTTTTCCACTTATAGAGAAGCACTTTTTGTTAAGAAGTGAGAGGGCCTGTACTCTAGTGATTATCCCCCATTTACAAATAATAGGAGATTGCATTGGTGTTTATGAAATTATTTCATTTTTTAGAAAAAATATTTTTAATGTTTGTTTTTGAGACAGAGAAAGAGACAGAGTGCGAGCAGGGGAGAGTCAGAGAGAGCGGGAGATATAGAATCTGAAGCAGGCTCTGAGCTGTCAGTACGAAGTCATATGTGGGACTCAAACCCAAGAACCGTGAGATCATGACTTGAACCAAAGTTGGATGCTTAACCAACTAAGTAACCCAGGTGTCCTCAAAAACATCATTTTAAATTATAGGTAAAACTCTCAAGAACCTAATGAAAAAATGTCATCACCTCATTTTTTTCTTTGGTAAAAAATATCTTTAAGTATAATACTCAATTTTTAAATTATGATTTCTGTAGAATTTTGAAGCTCAATGAAAGCAATTTCATAGTGGCTCCTCCTGATTCTCTACTTACTGTCAGAGGTTTCGCCATGTCAAAAGGTTATTTGAAGAAGAAGGGTGGCAGGTGACGATATTAATAATCTTGGAAAAAGTATGTGCACTGAGAACCCGGTAGGGTTCTAGATTTTAGGACAGAGTATAAAATAGCTCAGCAGATCTGGTGCTGGTTACATCATAGAAACAGGCAAGTAATGTTTCCCATATCTCTCTTCCTGGCATAAACAACAAGTCTTCCCATGTGGACTATGTATGTACGGGATACTGAGAAGAGATCTCCCCTGAGCTGGATTTGACCGGAGTAAAGATACTGTGTGGGATTGTAGGCATTCATTGACATTAAGATTTGTCCTGTAATTTTGTGAGGTACTTGTTTTAGGTTTGGTAAAAATTCACTGGTGATGTGGTAAAATAATTAATCATGGATTTAATGTCTTTAATGACTATATGCAAAATTTGTTGTATTGATTCTATTTTTCTAGGAATTTTGTCATATCATCTCTATTTTCTGAACCATTGCCATAAATACTACACTATCTTATGCTCTTGCACTGCCTGTAGGATCGTTAGTCCTCTCCCCTTTTTGTCCTGCTGTTGATTATTTATGCCCTTTGTTTCTTTTGATCAGTCTCAGTGGTGTTTAATACTTTTATTAGTTTTCACAAAGATTTAATTTCAGGACTTGCTGACCCTATTCTATATTTTCAGCCATTTTTTTCTTTATTTTTCTTTGTATGTACAAATTTAGCTTCCCCTACACATTGTCTTTATGTGGTATAATTGGGTTTGAAATATGTTACACTAATTCTTTCTTTGACCTGTGGTTTATTAGTAACTGTATTTCTTATTTTCAATCACATGGAAATTCATGGGAAGGTTCCCTGGATTATCTGCCTTGCCATGTAGAAGTAGAAATTTTTAAAACTTGCATTGAGAAATTTGTCATAAAGTCTGTATTTGTATATTTTCATCATTCTTGCTGTACATAAATATCTTGGAATGTACTTCCCTCCCCATCACAAGACACAGCTACCAAAGTGCATATTTAGTTTTTCATAAAGGAAGAAAAAATGTGTTCCATGTTTATTTCGGACAACTCAGTTTTATAGTTTTATACCTTGGAAGAAAATACACATATAGAATATATAAGATAGTATTTTAAACACATTTCTTCCTCACATTAGAAATATTTCTATTTTATATGATGAAAAGATTGCTCTGCATTCATAGTATTTTTTACTTTTGCATAAGTAAACAAAATACCAGGTCCTTTCCAGTGTCTCTTGGCAGTTATTTTCCTGTTCATTTATTTACTTCCATATGCTATGAACTTCTCCTATTTTTTAATGCTACTTTTTAAAAGAGTAGATTAACATGTACACATAAAGATAGGACATCTACTTATATGCAGATGTAGGATAAAATGGTAGTATTACATGATCAGTGATCTACAGCCCTGATCACTAGAAACCCAAGTTCAATGAGGAGGGTGATGAAGTGCCAGAACAAGCACATAATGCACAACCTGATGACAGGTGCTCCTAGGTGAGGACACTTGTTCTTCTACCTTTTGACATCTGGTAATCCCCTTCCTCAGCTTTCTTCTTTTCTGTTTATTTTAGCAAACTATAAAAAAATCTAAGCAGAGCAAAGCCAAAAAGTGGCATAACAACAGAAGAATCTATAATTTCTATCATTTCATTTATTGGTATTTTATGATGTGCTAATATTCTCTCCCTACCAGGAAAAATAAATGCCAATGACAATAAGCCTGTTAAGCTAACAGACCATGCATTTATAGCAGCAATAGTGTCTTATAGTCAAGTTCATTACTGAAATATTAGATGAGAAATAGCAGTAAAATCCCAACACAGAATGGTTAATACCACTTTGACTAGTTTTATTGTAGACAGACTCTTGAATTTTATATTAAAGTGATAATTTGGTTAATAATAAAATAATGAAAGTGTTGAATAATAGATTTTTGTCATAATTTGGGGATAATAAATATCTCAATGTTTTTCATATTGATGGTAGTGCAAAATAAATTTCCCAGTTTTTATTACCCACTTATTTGTCATATTATGGGAAGAGTTAATAAATAAATGTAAGTTGGATTTCTATGCCATATCATCTAAATGGTTGCTTTATTATTTCACCCAAACCATTATATATAAATACATAGCATTCATTGAAAATACATTTCTGGATTTTTTTTCTGATTTACAGTTACTCAAGCTGATAACGTAGATACTAATTTTAGGCCATAATTCTATTACTTTCTTGACTTTGTCTTAGATTTCTAATAAGCCCTATTAATCAACTTTCTTGTGTATATTTCTTGCTTTAATTATACTTCCTCTTGGTTCTAGAGTCTTCACTATATATACATATATTTGGGAACCTCCAGTACATTTTCATTTTACATGTACCACAGTGCTAGGCTTTAAACTTTTTGGTTTTCTAGACTTTGTATTCCATTTGCTTCCATTTGGAATGTGATTTCAGCTAGGAGTTGGGAGGAGCAATCAATTATTCATTAACGTATCCTTGAATAAATGAGTTAATCAGTTGGCTGTTAATATAGCAATTACATATAGTAATCAGGCTGGAAAAGTTTTTCTTAGATTGCCTTCTGAACCTGGAATGATTCTGTTATGAAAGCCAAATTCTTATTCAGCAATGAAGTTCTTTCCTGGTATATAGGGAAAAATATTTTTGAGAAGGATATCAATGCTATTTCTTAGCCCATCTTACCAGTTTTACAATCTTCTCTTTCAAAAAAGTCATTTCAGTGTCAAAGAACTGGAAACATACCAGATCTCTGACATCTTCATATAGACAAACGTTGGCTCTGTGAACTTAGGAGACCATCGCACAATATTGGAAACAAATAACAGACATCCGCAAGCCCATCACATTAAATATTTTTGAAACCTAGAAGTTACGTTCTTCAGGCACAATTACTCACAGGTGAGCAGACTGCTGAGTGTACACAAGGATTTTCTGGAGTACAGTGGTCAGGGATTGGCCGGCTTTCATTGACATGAAAGAGTTGATGTCATTTGCAGAAGCATGGGGCTGTTGATTGGTTGGCCATGAGAAATGTGTTTATTGGAACAGAACCAGCTCCATAATTTGAACATCCCAATTCAAAATAAAAATGTGAGGTCCTTTTTGTCAAAAAGCAGGGGGGTCCCCTGTTTTCCTTTCTTCCATGGTCTGTCTAGTGATCTGTCATGGGATTTTTGTTTTGCCATCTAATGTCACATTTTCCAGGAGAGCATAAATGTAGACCTTACAAGAGTCTTAGGCCTAGTATTTGGACCCAACTCCTAACAGTACCCAGACCCTCATTAGGGAGGCCAAAGTTGGCAATGGTGGCTGAGTGAGATTAGGAAGGTTCTCAGCTACTGTCTCCCCTAAGAATGCAGAATAGCGATGAGTAGTGGGGTTGCCCATGAGCCAAGGACCCAAGCTGCTAACTTAGGGTTCATTGTCCATCGGACTTCATTTATTGAATACACATTCAAAGATAAAATTAGTAATTCTAAGATAATAACCATAGAGCGTTAAACACCAAGCTCTGGACCTTTTTGGAGGGCAGAGTCCTTCATTGGTCATATGCTTGAGAAGCTGGCTGTGTACTGGAATGAGTTCATTTTTGATTGGCTAAAATTAGAAGGAGCTATCATTGCAAGGAACTTCCCATGGTTTATGCACTGAGATGTAGTTACCTGGTAAAATCCAGTTCTCATAGTTCTTGTTCGCAAGGCTGCAGAGAACTGTCACTTACTGCTGAATCAGAATGAAACTGGTTCTCTTGACTACTTTTTACTATGGCTATAAAACAGCCATTTCCTGGAAGTGTGGGACCTTCTCTTTATTTTCAGTGCTAAGTCAACAGGAGAGAGCTTCAAGGGTCATCAAGAGGCCACTGCTCTTGCCAAATTGCTTCAAGATAAAGTTACTTGGGTGGTTCTCATTTTCAGTTTCAGTGTTGATTAAACTGAAGTTTGAATCATCTGTCAGGACAGTGAATACACAGAAGCACTTAGTACTCTGTAATCAATATCCATGTTGCAGGACCTTGCCAGATGGAATTTTCTTTTAGCATGGAGTATTAGCAATGGCATGGATGTCCCCACCCACAGGCCAAAGGAAATCAATGCTATTCCATTACACACACACACACACACACACACACACACACACACACATATAAATATACATACATATACACATATAAAATGACTGTAATAAATATAAACTTGTTTGTTATGCTCTGAGGAGATGGAATTTATCATTAACATTGCTGGCCCAAATGGGGAACAAATTTTTTATCATCCCTTTGCGTTTTCCAGCTAGAATAAATGAGGTTACGATACTCAGGAGTATGTCCCATGAGTTATCAGTCAATCCACCAAGAAAAGTTTGATCTCTTCTGAAGATCTGTAAAGAGACAAAGCCTTTTAAGGGAACTGGGAAGGTCGTAAATTTTGAATGGTCAGTAGCTCCATGAACAGTTCATTTTTGCCCTGATCTGGCATTTAAAAGTCTAATTCCCACCGAGGGAAAATAATATAGTAGCCACACAACAGAGAGCTTTAACTTGATAGGATATGTAGACATACTCTCTTTGGGAGTTGTTGACACAAGCAGTAACTGTCCAATCCCAAGAAATCCACCCCTCCCTCCCTCTCTCTCTCTCTCTCAGCATGGGTTTTCCTATATTTATTTATCGTCTATACCTTGTACCATAGCTGGTAAGGTAACATGCCTTTTGTATTCTTTAAACGGGCTGCACTAGCAATAATGTTCAGGTTGAAGTTCTGATTCCCTAACAGAACTTTCTAATTCTTAATGTAACACCAAAATAAACCTTGCTGGGGAAAAATGCAAATTAGTAAAACTTCTTCAAACTGACAGATATGAGACCATGGAATTATAATGAAATGTGGTACCAATGAACCTATAAACTGAGAAATCCACTTCATGTAGTTTTCTTTCTTTTTATTTTGCATAGAGAGAATAGGAGTGGGAGAGGACACAAGGAGGGAGAGAGAGAAAATCTCATGCAGGCTCTGTGCTCTGAGCACAGGGCTTAGTACCACAAACTATGAGATCATGACCTGAGCTAAAATCAAGAGTCACAAGCCCAACTGACTGAGCCACCCAGGTGACCGTTACATGATGTAGTTTCAATAAACTCAGGAAAGTATCCTTTTTGGTTTTAGTTCTGAGAAAGGCCTTGACTTCTTGGTCCTAACATTGTGAACACAATCTTGTGTTGCTCCTCTCCCCCAGATCACCTTATTGTGTATCATTTGGGTACGCAACAGGAAAATCAAGGGTGTTATAAAAACTCCATAGTTTGATGAGTATAGATTCATGAAATGATGATCTACAGAGATGGTTTAATAAGATAACAGCAAAGCATAGTGTAGTCACTTGGGGCTAGCCTTTCCCATCTCTAAGTCTGAATCTCCATAATGAATTGAGAAGAAAAGTCTCTTTCAATCATCCTTTTATTCATTTTTACATTTATAGATTAAGACCATTATCACCACAATATAATTTTAGAACATATTCATCATCTGAGAAAAAATAATGCCTGTACATATGAGCAGTCATTCCATATTCCCGTCCCACATCCTTATGAATCTGTACCATTTTGTCTACTCATTTATCCATTGATGAACATTTAGGTTATTTTTACTTCTGGGGTGTTAGTAATAATGCTGCTATGAACCTCCATGTACAGTGGACATTTTCTATTCTTCTTGCATATATACCTTTCTGGAAGGGAATTGCTGGGTCATGAAGCATACATAATACCTTGAGGACCTGCCAAAAGGTTTTACAAAGTGGCTACACCATTTTATATTCTCACAAGCAATATATGTACTGCACAAATTCTGAACATCCTCACCACCACTTGTTATTATCCGTCTTTTGGTTTTAAATATCCTAGAGTGTCAAGTGGCATCTCAGGGTAGATTTGGTTTGCATTTTCACAATGACTAGTACGGGTGAGTATTATTTCATGTGTTTGCTGGCCATTTGCTTATGTGCTCTGGAGGAATGTCTATTCAAATCCCTTGTTCATTTTATAATTGAATTATTTGTCTTTTTTAAGTACAATTTATGTCAAGTTGACCGACATATGGTATATACCGTGTGCTCTTTGTAATTAGGTGGCCTTTTTTATCTCTGATTTTAAACATTTTTATATATTTTGGACACTGGTCCCTTAGAAATAGGTAATTTGAACATATCGTCTCCCTTTCTTAGGGTTGTTTTCATTTTCTTGATGGAATCCTTTGAAGCACAAAAGCTTTAAATTTTGGCGAATGCGATTTTTTCTTCAAATGATTGTACTTTTAGAGTCTTAGCGAAAAAAATATGGCATAATACAAGGCCATTACGATTTACTATTTTTTTCTTTGGGCAGCTTTATAGTTTTCATTCTTACACAAAAGTTTATGATCTAGTTTGAGTTAAATTTTGTGTAACGTGTGAGGTAGAGGCCCACATCCATCCTGTGCATGTGGAGGTATCCAGTTGTCTCAGCACTTCGTGTTGACAAGATTATTTCTTCCCCACCGAACTTCCTAGGCACATTGATCGAAAATCACTAATAAATGTGGGTGTATGAATGAATGCTTGCTTTTACTGCATTGGGATGTAGCCCTATACTTCTATCACCACCACACTCTCTTGGTTACTGTAGCTTTGAAATTGGAAAGTGCATTTTCCAACTTTCTTCTCTGAGACTGTTCTTATCACTTCCATTTCCACTTTAGAGTCAAACTGTCAATTTTTGAGCAAAAAACAGCTGGGAGTTTTAATAGGAATTATACTGAATCGATAGATCATTTTGGGGGTTTTCTCATTTTAAAAACGTTGAGGCCATGTACATGAGATGTCTCCTAATTTGTTGGATCTTATTTAATATGCTGCATTATGTTATTGTCTTCAGTATACAAGTTGGGCAATTCTTTTACTAATGTATAAAGTGCATTTGATACTTACATGTCAAGCACTTAACCTGTCACATCATTCTACTAGTTTATTCTAATCCGTGTTTTAGTTGATTTCCTGAATATACGATCTATGATCTGTAGAAAGAGAAAATTTTACTTCTTTCAATCCAATCTCGATGTTATTATTTATTCACATTGCTTCACTGACTTTACTAGTAAAATGCTGAATAGAACTGAAAAGGGTGGCCTTGTTCCTGATAATAGAAAGGAAACATCCAGTTATTCTTAAGTATGTTACTAGCTGAGGGTTATTTATGAATGCTCTTTATTGAGTTAGGAAAGTTTTATTCTACTTGAGGTTTCTATCATGAAAGGGTGGTCGTCTATATCTGTAAGGATGATCATGTAATTACTGTTCTTTATCTTTACACTGTAATCATTTGAATGATTTTCAGATGTTAAAGCAACCCCCTCTTATGGGGCTGAATCCCACTTGGTCACCGTTTATAACTCTTTTCATCACTTGCTGAATTCCATTTGCTACTTTTTATGAGAATTTCTGCATCTAAATTCATAAGGGATGTTTGCATTTTTCTTTACATGGGATACCTGTTTTCTGATTTTGGCGTCACAGTGATAGTGATTTAATAAAAGGAGTTGGGAGGCACTCTTTCAAAATGTTTAGCAATATTTTTCAGGTCGCCTGGATACTTAAATTGGTTAAGCATCTGATTCTTGATTTCAGCTCAGGTCCTGAGCTCACAGTTCATGAGTTCGAGGCCTGCATGGAGCTCCGTGCCGAGCGTGCAGAGCCTGCTTGGGATTCTTGCTCTCCATCTCTGTCTGCCCCTCCCGGCTCACTTTCTGTCTCAAAATAAATACTTTTTAAAAAGGGTTTGATATATTGTATAAAGCAATGCTCCATCTTTTGCATTTTGGCTGTGATATTTCAGGCCATTAAATGGTTTTGTCTTAAAAATAAATCAACTGAAAAATAGATTTGAAGAATTGGTATAGATTGTTTACTAAAAAGTTGGCAGAATTCATCATTGAAGCCATTTAGTTCCACTCTTCTGTTAGATATTTTTAGTAATTCAATCTCTTTGCATATTATAGGCCTATCCAAATAGTTTGTTACTGAATATTCTTTGGAATTTGTCCATCTCATCTAAGTTATCCCATTTTTTGACATAGAGTTGTTTATGCTATTCCTTTATTGTCCCTTTTATTTCTATGAGGTCTAATGATGGTCTCTATTTTGACAGTTTGAGTCTTGTTTTCCTTGAAATATCTAAGTGTTGGCAATTTTATTATTTCACTGCTTTTTCTATATTGCTTCCCTGCTCTATTTAATAAATTCATGTTCTAATCTTATTAGTTCCTTCTTTTGATAGTTTCTGAAGGTGGCTAGTTAGACTATTTATTTTCAATTTTATTTTTTTCAAAGAATTTATACCTGTAAAATTTCCTTTAAAACTTATTTCACTGCTTCTGGTAAGTTTCAGTAGGATGTGTTTTTGTTTTCATCTCACTTTCTTCCTTCTTCTTTCCCTTTGCTTCATCCTTTGACACACTGATTATTTATAAATGCTTCATTTCCATATATTTAAGATTTTTCAAATTTTTTACTTTTTTGAGAGAGTGAGAATCTCAAGCAGGCTCCACAGTCTTACTAATGGTGAGATCATGGCCTGAGGAGAAACAAAAGTCAGATGTCCAACTGACTGAACCTCCCAGGTGCCCCCCAATTTTTTACTATAATCTAATTTTATTCCACTATGGTTGAAGACTATCCCCTTGTATGATTTCAATGTTTTTAAGTTTGTTGAGGATTTTGTTATAGCAGAACATATGATCGAAACAATGTTCCATGTACCCTTGAAAAGCACATTCTGCTGTTGTGTGAGGTAGTCAGTGGATGTTAGGCCAACTTGGTTTATAGTGTTGCTCAGAGTTTTACTTCCCTGCTGTTCTATAGCCAATTTATTCAAGACGTTATTGGAAGTGAGGTATTTAAGTCTCATGTCACTATTTTTTAAATGTCTATCCTTTCAGTTATGTCAGGTTTTGCTGCATGTATTTTAATGTCCTTTTGTTTGATTCATATATTTTCATTTGAGATATAATTGCCAAAAGGACATTAGTTTCTCGTGTAACACAAAGATTATTTCAGTAAGTCTAGCATGGATTGTTTTGGATTCTATTGTGAATGGAATACTTTTTATATCTTGTGCAGATTATAGAAATGTCAGTAATTTGCATATGTTACTTTTTTATCTTGCAGCCTAACTGAAATCATTGCTGAATTCCACCAGTTGTTTTGGTCAAGTCGTCTGGATTTTCTATATACAGAATCACCTCATCTCCAAAGAGTGAGTTTTAATTCTTTCCTCCTAATTTGTATGCCTTTTATTTCTTTGTCTTGCTTAGTGGCTCTAGCTAGAGCTCCCAGTACTATGTCGATTAAGAGTGGTGAGCCTGGGCCATCCTTGTCTTACTCCTCATTTTAGAGGAAAGGTTCTCAGTATTTTTGCTATATGTTGATATATATTCTGTCTATATTCAAAATGCTGCATTTTTATCATGAAATGATGTGATATATGGCCAGTGTTTCTTCTGTAGCTACTGAAATGACCCTACATTACATTTGTGAATGTTGAAATACCTTTGCAGCCAAGGGATAAATTCTACTTAGTCTTGGTCTATAATCCTTTTAGGAAGTTTCTTAATTTGACTTGCTAATCATATGTTCAGAATTTTTCCATCTATATTCACTAGGAATATTGGTCTATAAATTTCTTCTGGTGACTTTACCTGGTATCAGGGTAATGTTGGATATATGAAATGCTTTTGGATGTATTTTTTCTTCCTTAACTATTTGAAAGAGTTTGAGAAGGATTGGTGTTAACTTTTAATGTTTGGTAGAATTCACTCATGAACCATCTGATCACAGGATGTTCTGTGTTGGGAGGTTTTTGACTGCTGTTTCCATCTTGCACACTAGTGATCTGTTCACATTCTCAGTTTTTTGGTAGCAGCGTCGGTAGCTGTGTTTCTAGAAATGTATTCATTTCTTGGTTGTCTAATTTGTTAGAACCATAGGAGACTATTGTGAACAATTACATGCTATGTATTTCTGCAGTATCAGTTGTAATGTCTGCTTAGCTTCTTAATTTCCTATTTTGTCTTCTCTCAGTCTAGCTTTTCTGCCCTCTATCTATGCTCTGGCCTGTATTAGTTCCTTCTTTCTGCTCTCTTTGGGCTAATTTGTTGTCTTTTGAAGTTGGGTTATACAGTTAGATTGTGTATTTGAGTTTATCATGATAAACTGACTTTTCCAGACTGCTTTTGCTTCTTCTCTTAAGGTTTGATAGGCTGTGTTTATGGTTTTTTAAATTTTGACTTTTTACCTTTTGACTTTTTTTTTTACCCATTGATGTTTCCTCATATTTGTAGATCATCCAGCTTGCCTTTTGTTGTTGCAAAGATAAGTGTTATGATTTGTTTTAAAAATCCTGACATGTGTTTTGTGCCCTATTATATGACCTACCTTGAAAAATGCTCCATGTTCATTTCACATGAATGTGGATTCTCCTGTTGGATGGAATGTTTTATAGAACGGTATTGTGAAGCATAGTTCATTTCCAATATTGGCTTGTTGGTTTTCTGAGTGGATGATCTATGCGTTGTTGGCAGTGGGGTACTGAAATAGTCTATTATTTTTTTGTTTCAGTACTTCAAAGTCGTGTGTGTATTTACCATTATTGTACCATCTGGATGCATTGATCCATTTATTATTATATAATGACCTTCTGATATGTGTCTGGCTTGAAATCTGTTTTGTCTGAGCTACACCTGCTTTCTTGAGGACTAGTGTCTTCCATCCTTTCAGACTGAGCCTATGTGTGCTTTATACCTAATGAGCTTCCTAAAGGCAATATATAGTAGGATCTGTCTTTTTCTTTTGTTATCCATTCAACCACTCAGTGCCTTTTAACTAGTGAATTCACTCCACTTATATTGAGAGTGATTATTAATATGTCAGGACTTCCTATTGCCATCTTACTGTTTGCTTTTTGATTGCTTTGTACTTCCTGGGTTTCTTAGTCCCACTGTTTCTACTTTTGTAAAATGGTGGTCTTTCATGGTGATATGCTTTGTCTCCCTTTTGTGTGTATGACTATAGATCCTATCTTCATCCATTTACACTGTGACACTGATTGGCTTTTATGTGTTTGATGTCACAACTGACCTCTTTTTATATTGTGAATGTGAAGACAGTAAAGTTGGTAACACTCCATTCTAATAGAGAATCCTCTTTTTAACTCAGAATGTTCATTTTTTACCTTGGCTAGAGTGCTGTGTACAGAGCGTTCTCTACAGAAATACACAGCATATAGTTGGGCAAAGTCGTCTAACACAAAGCCTAATTTAGAGAAGTGTTGAATATCTCAGGTAATTTATTTTATTTTTTATTTTTTTAACATTTTATTAGAGCCGAACTCAGATGCTCAACCGACTGCGCCACCCACGTGCCACTCCGGTGATTTATTGAATTCCATCCTGAAAGTGGAAATATGAATAGTTGTATTGATACAGAATGATTTTAAATGTATAGGTTGTTCACCTTCATGACTGCATGGCTGACCAGGAGTTACAGCTCACGGCTGCTTGTCAATAATTTGAGAGAAGATTACACCACAAAATACTAGACTGGGAAATGACAAATTCCAAATTTGATGACTGCTTCTACTGCATGTGTATTGCTTTCATACCACTGTACAACTGAATAATTGTAAGCCAACCATTGTAATTCAGGGACCACCTGCACTTTCCCTGACGTTTATGTATGTAATTAGTGTCTTTTCATTTGAGTTTGAGGAAGTGCTTTCAGTGTTTCTTACAAGACAGGTCTAGTGGTAGCGACCTCCTTCAGTTTTGGTTTGTCTGGGAAAGCCTTACCCTTTCATATCTGAGGCTTCCCTTTGCCAGAGAACTTGATTGCCATTTCTGCTGTGAAACTTAGTCTCCTGGGACTTCTTTTGTAGGCGACTTTCTTATTCCTGTGGCTGCCATTAAAAGTGTTGATGATAGTTTCATTATATTACATCCTGGAGGTCTTTTTACACTGAATCATGGTGTATTTTACTAGCTTTATGAACTTGTATGCCCACTCTTTTCCCAGTGTTTGAACTTTTTCCCGGCTATTATTTCCCTAAGTACACTCTCTTTTCACTTACTTACTTCCTCTTTTTTCTGGTAGAAGAATTACTTTTAAATATGCATTGTCGTCATCAATACTGATAAGTTTGTTATACAGTTTTATGACCTCTTTACAATCTTAGTTTGTGCTCTCATTCAAAAGTCTTACCTTCCAGGTTGCTAATTATTTGTTTGATCTGATCTGCCCAATTTCTTCCTGGGGCATTCAAATGTGTTCTTCATCGAATTCATTAAGGTCATAAGCTCCAGATTTTTTCTGGTTCTGAGTTCAGTGAATTGCTTTTCTGGGTATTCTTACAGCTCACTGAATGTCTACATGATATTTACTGAAATCTTCATCAGTTAGATGACAATATTCCATGCCTTCAGTTTCAGTTCCTGGAGAATTATTATTTTTTATGTTATCATCTTACTGGGGCATTTATAGTATTTGAGGGAATATTTCTTTGCTATCACACTCTGAGTAGTACAAACCTTTATTGCTTGTTTACTTTGTTATACTTCAACAGACTAGCGATTAAAAACCCTTCTTTCATTTTTCAGAAGATGGCATTATAGCTCACATTGTTGGCTTCTCTCTACCTCAGGTGGCTCTGGGGCTGCTATCTTGCACATGTGTTTTACAAAGAGCTGGTTGGCAGGGGAGGTGTGGGTCAAGGACCTGAAGCTTTGTGTCTCACTGTTGATCTCATGATTGAGAGATCATGTCCTGGCCCCACGCGCTGAGTATGGAGCCGTCTTGGGATTCTCTCCCTCCTCCTACCTCTGCCCGTCTCCCCATCTCTTTCTCTTTGTCTATAAAAAAAGAAAGGAAAAAGAAGTCAGTTTCCTTAGTTATTTTTATAAGTCAAGTATGCTAGTGATATTTTAATTAGAAATATCTTAATTTCTACTTCATGTTTAAAGGATAGTTTAGCGGATATAGAGTTCTTGCTTGACAGCTTTTTTTTATTTTTCTTTCATCTCTTTAGAGATATGTTTTCACTGTTCACTGGCTTCTGTGGTTTTTGATGGCAAGCCAGCTATTGATTTGACGGAGGATCACTTGTATATGATAATTCTTTTTTTACTTGCTGCTTTCAAGATTTTTTCTTTAAGAGAACAAATTCAAAGATTTAAATTTAGGTCATAGATTGACAAAAGTTAAGGTAAGATCTTGAATACAGATGAATATTTTTCAATCAGGAAGGTTTATGCCAATATTTCTTGAAATGCATTTTTTATTCTTCCTCCCTTCTTTTAGGACTTTGACTACACATTTCTTTCTCCATCTGATAGTGTTTGTTAGTCTTTGAGGCCCTGCTTATTTTTTTTTCTCCTTTCCCTTTTTTCCCCCTCTTGATCAGACAGGATCATCTTAAGGATTTGTCTTCACCTGGAGATTGTTTCTTTCACCAGCCCAAATCTATTTGAGTCATGCTAGTGATTTTTTCATTTCAATTTTTATATGTGTCATATGCCAGATTTCCATTTTTATATTACAATTCATTATTGATATCCTCTATGTGAGACCTCATTTTAACCTTTTTCTATAGTTCTTTGAAACTATTTAAAATAGCATATTTAAAAATCTGTATTCACTAAATCCCATGTGTGGTTCCCTTCATGGACATTTATATTGGATGTTTTGTCCTCTGTGGGGTGTGGCCTACTTGAGCTTTGCATGTACCTTTTGGTTGGGGGCAATTACAGAAAGGTAGTGTTAGAAGTGCCTACTCCCAAATCCATTATGGCTGGTTTTGCTTTGTTTTTCTTTTTCTAAGCTGTTGCTGCTTGTTGTTGATCCTACTTTCTGGACTATTCTGTAGATTCTATAGTTGCCGCATGTGTGTGACCCTGGAGTTCTCTGCTGGCATTACTTTTAAACACTCCCTCAAAATTTTAATCCTGATTTTCTTGTTCAGTAGAATTCGGTGGTGAGTGGATGACAAGTGGTAGACTTCCTTTATTCCTTTCTCTGTGGTCTTCATTCTTTGAAGATAGGACCTCTGTGAGAAAGCATGCCTTTAAACTTCATTTTGGGGAAAAAATCAAAATGAATTTTATATAAATAAAAGGAGAAGTTAGAGATAAAACTTGATTTTAGTCTTTAATTTGCCTCCACTGTTAGGAAGACTTTGAAAATGTTTGCTATATACTCATGCCAAGAAACTGTAGTCTACAGTACTCTTATAAAACCATACTTTCAATTCTGCATTTGAGCACTATATAATCAAAAATTCATGAGCTAAGTGGAGAAAGTTGAATGAATAGAGAAAAATGATTAAAGAACTTTGAAAATTAATTTACGTGGCAAGATGAAAGTGTTCACTATGTACAGTGTGTCAAAGGATGAAATGAGGAACAACACAACTGCTTCCCTGCACTCATCTGAGGTAGAAAGGACACAGAAAATGCCAAACAATAGAGTGGAAACTGATGGAAAGAATTTGGGAAGATCTTTAAATGTGAACTTCCGGAGGATTTCCCCATCGCTCTCTTCCATGAGGTTCTATTGAAATACACGGCTATGGATTCCATCAAGCAGAAGTAGGATTCCAATAGTATGTGATTCCTCAAAAATGTGGAAATCAAGAAAATTCATCAGTAGGAGATTTGCTCCTATATTTGGCTTCTATTAATATTCTTAAGCTTTATTTGCTAGGCTTCAGATTAGTTTTCTCATCTGGTGATTTTATGCATTTCATGTAATAAATAAAACCAAAAATAGAGCTAGAATATGCTGCACATATTCCTGGAGGAATGTCTAGTTGAAAACATAATGGAATTTGCCAAATTTCCCAAAAGAATGAATTAAACCATCATACTGTATAATGCAAGAGGAGAAAAAATATGTTTGGCAAGTGAAGAGGTAAGAAACAATATTTAAAAATCTACACATATATTAAATATATGTATATTTGTACATCAAAGAACTGGAATTAGGTAAAACACTTTGAAGTTTAAAAGACTATGTCCAGTAAATATCATTCAGTTACACAACATACATGGACCATACACTACAGGTTTTTAGTATGTAACAGTAAGCAGAGTATGGTCTTAGTCCTCAAGTATTTTTTAATATCCTTTGTTAATGTGGCACATCATGTTTATCCATTTGCAAATACTGAAACATTCTTGCAAACCCAGGAAAGAGACACCACTTGATCATGGCGAACGATCCTTTTAATGTGTTTAGGATATTTGTATCTGTGTTCATTAGGGATAATGGCCTGGAGGTTTCTTTTCTTCTTGGGCCCTTGTCTTATTTTGGTACTGAAATTTAACTTCTAGTGAGGGAATACTAAATTGTACAATGGTGTAAATAGGAACAGAAGATGTCAGAGTACTTTGGAAGAACATTACCAATGTTGAAGGAGGTACATGATGATGTTAAGGAAGGGAAGCAACTTAAGAGTTGAGGGTAACATGGGGCTTTGAGAATGGAAATACCATTTCCAAATAACCCAAATGCAAAAGGTATCTCGGTGTGCTCCTGGGACAACTAGAAATTCAGTATAGATGTAAAATAACTTATGTGGGATAGGGATAGAGAGGGACACAGGTTAGGAAAGCAGGAGTGAAATAATGTAAAACTGAAAAAGTCAATAGGTTTCCTAGGTTCTACATACAATGCAGCAGAGGTTTCATTTTTCTGTGAGAATATATAGATAGATGATCTCAGAAATATTTGATAAAAACAAGACAAAAGATAAATCTTACATTTCTACATATTATAAACTAGTTAAATATAGAGGTATTTAAAATGTGGGTAGACTCTAAAAGGAAAAATGAGAAATCTATTAGAAATCTGAGTCTCTCCCCTACTTAATCTTCTCTCTATCCTTGCCTACAACTCTAATATTCAAATAATGTTTATTGTACCCAGCACGTTATACGTACATGCATGTATCCCTAATGAGCACATGGTTGAGTTACCTGTGGCTTCTTTAGATCTATTGCATGTCTCCCTCAGCTGCTTTTTTGATTGAATGTTACTTTTTTTTAGATGAATCATTGTTTAGTCCTCTGGCAGGCCTGAAGTGGTTTAGTTACTGTAGTCTCCTTCATTTATTTATACTTTAATAGGGTTTGCTTTTGGTGTTGGAGCTAACAAATCATTGCCAAGACCTGTGTCCAAGAGCTGACTGTGTATGTTGTAATTCAGAAGTAACAGTGCCTCGGGTCTTCTATTCAAGTCTCTTATCCATTCTGAGATGATTTTTCTGTCTGGTCTAGGATACGGTTCCAGTTTTCTTTGATATGTGGTTGTCCAGTTTTTTTCACAACCATTTGTTGAAGAGACCATCCTTTTCCCATTGTATATTCTTGCCTCCTTTGTCCTAAGTTAATTGACTATAAATGCATGGGTTTATTTCTGGGCTTTGACTTCTGTACCCTTGTTCTATGGGTCTGTTTTGATAAATATAATTGAAGATTGGAGAGTGTGATCTACCCAGCTTGGTTCTTCCATCTCAAGGTTACTTTGGCTTTTCAAAGTCTTTTTCGGTTCTGTGCAAATTTTAGGATTTTTCTTTCTATCTGGAATGTTGATGGGGATTGCTGATTGTTGAATCTACAGCTGACTTTGAGTAGGAGGGACCTGCTAACAATATTAACTCTTCTGATCCACAAACACAGAATATGTTTCCAATTACTTGTTCCTTCACTATCTTTCATTAGTGTCTTAAAAGGCATTCACTTCCGTGGTTAAATTTACTCCTAAGTATTTTGTTTTTTATGGTGCAATTATAATTGAGGCTGTTTTATTAATTTCTCTTTCTGATAGTACATTATAGGTATATAGAAAAGTAACAGGTTTCTGCACACTGATTGTGGAACCTGAAATTTAACTGTTAGACTAATAAATTCAGTGTATCTGGTGGTGTGTTTAGGGTTTTCTGGATGTAACACCTGGCCATCTGCATATACTGACACTTAGATTTCTTTCCAATTTTGATGTCACTTGTTTTTCTTGCCTAATTGCTTGCATAGGACTTCCAGAGCTGTGTTGAATAAAGTTGTGACAATAGGCATACTTGTCTCATTCTTGATTTTTTGAGGAAAAGTTTTTAGTTTTTCACCATTGAGGGTCATATTAGCTATTGGCTTGTCTTACACTGTGCCTGCATTATGTAGAGGGACATCCCTTCTCTACCCATTTTGTTTAGAGCTTTTATGATAAGTTTGTGTTGAATTCTGTGAAATGCTTTTTCGGCACCTATTGGAATGATCACATGAATTTTTTCCTTCATGTTGTTATATGGTATATCACAATGACTGATTTATATTTCTGGCATAAATCTCATTTGACAATGGTTTATAATCCTTTTAATGTACTCTTGAATTTTGTTTGCTTATAATTTATTCAGAATTTTTGCATCTATATTAATCAGGAATTTGGACCGAAATTTTCTGGTGGCATCCCTACCTGGGTTTTATAGCAGATTAAGGCTGGCATCATAAACTAAGTTGGGAATTTGGGGAGAGTTTGAGAGGGATTAGTATTTTCTTTAGTATTTGGTATAATTCACCATTGAAGTCTTCTGTCTCTGGACTTTTATTGGGAGGTTTTTGGGGACTGATTCAATCTTGCTAAAAAATCTGTTCATATTTCCTGTTTTCATGGTTTAAATTCCCAGAAACATGCCATCTACATATTCATTTCTTCTTGGTTGTCTCATAATTGTTTATAGTAGTCTATTAGAGTCCTTTGTATCGCTATGGTATTACTTTTAATAAAGATTTTCTTGTTCATGCCTCATATTGGGTCTTCTCTCTGTCCTGGTGAGTCTAGCTAAAGGTTGGCCACTTTATTATACTAGAAAAAAAATCACTTTTCCTTCTAATGATTTTTGTCTCTATTTAACATCTGCCTTTTTTGTTCCTTCTTTACTTCAAATGACTTTCAACTTCATTTGTTCTTTTTCTAGTTCCTTGAGGTATAAAGTGAGGTTATTTGAGATCTTCCTTCTAACTGGATGTAGGTGTTGATCACTATAAACTTTCCTCTTAGAACTGCTTTCTCAGATCTCATTTGCTTCAAGATATTTTTAAAAAGTTTTTTGTTTTGGATTTACTTGTTCAGGAACATATTTTTAAATCTATATATTTCTAAAGTTTTCATTTTTTTTTCTTGAAAGTTTGATTTCCTACATTTGTTGCAGAAGAAGAAGTTTGGGGTAGATTTAATCTTGTTACATTTACATGGTCTACATGGACAGCGATCTATACGCACTTCAGAAGGCGGAATGCTGTATATATCTGTCAGGTCCATCTGGTCTCATATGTCCCATAACGCTGATATTTCATTTCCAATGTTGTGTCTAAATGATCACTCCATTGATGAAAATGGAGTATTTAGCATATTTAATTCTGTTTTTCCCTGTAGATCTGTTAGTATTTACTTCATTTTGGGTACATCTTCTTGGATTGCTGCCTTTAATTATTATGTAATACCCTTCTTTCTCTCTGATTACATTCTCTGTTTTAAAGTTTGTTTGGTCTGCCAGAACTACCTCATCTTTGTTATGTTTTTGAATCTCTGTGGGTCTTTAGATCTGAGGTCACTGTCCTACAGGCAGCACGCAGCTACCCTGTGTATTTTTATTTACATTTAAAGTGATTATGGAGGGGCATCTAGGTGGCACTGTCAGTTAAGCATCCAACTTTTGATTTGGGATCAAGTCATGATCTCACTACCCAAGTTGGCCTCAGTGCTGACAGCATGGAGCATGCTTGGGATATTCTCTCTCTCAATTAACATATAAGCATTAAAGTAAGTAATTATACAAAAAAACACAAAACCCCAAAAAAGAATAAAATAAGTAATTATGAATAGGGATGTACGTAATGCCACTTTGCTTATTGTTGTCTGGGTATTTTTGTACTTCTGTTTCTTCTGCTAATTCATGATTTTCTGTACTGTATGCTTAGATTCCTTTATCTTTTGTCTATGTTCTGTAGGTTTTGCTTTATGGTTAACCTGAGGCTTACCTATAACAACTGACATTTATAACAGCCATTTTAGTAACAGCTGAAGTTAAATGCACTCTAAAGCTCTGCATTTTTACTCTTCTTCCCCCTGCCATGACTTATGTTTTTGGTATCACATTTTACATCTTTGTATCTTGTGTAGCCCTTAGCTAGTTATTATGGTTACATCTTAGGTCTTTGAACTTTTATCAAGCTTAGAAGTGATTAAACCACAACCTCTACATTAAATTATTCTGGACTTTACTGCATCTTTACCTTTTCCACTGACATTGACACCTGAACAATGTTATAAGGCCAGCATGCAATTGAACGGTAACAAAAGTCACTACACACGGCCTGTCTGCATTGCCCCTTCCACAAGGCTGGTAGAGCGCCAACACTGACTGGGGTCCCCTGAACTCAGGGTTCCTTCCATGGAAAAGAGAGCATGTGGGGGACATCTAATGCCCTCCCCTAGTGCTGTGGGTCATTTCATGGGAGCAAGGACTCTGATCTTTTATGATCCTGCCTCATAGGGATTAAAGGAGAATCTGTGAGCAACACTGCTTGGAGTGTGAGTGTGATTGGGGGGGGGGGGCTTGCAACAACCCCCTCTCAGACCCTGGCAGGTTGAGTTTAGACCCGCAGAGCCAAAGCAGTGGTCCCAACCAGCAGTTTTGCTCATCTCCAGGACCAACTGCTGGCACCCTGACCAGGGAACTCAATGAGGCCTAACTGAGGTGTTCAAAAAGGAATTCTTCCAGCTCTACAGCTTTTTAGCTCAGGCAAGAGCTGAATCAAAGTCCCACCTTTGTAAGGAGAATATTTCCTGGCCCCAGCTGTGCAGAAGGATGGGCAGGAACATGAGGGTCACTGCTCAGTCGAAAGTGGGGTGAGTAGAGCTGATCACAGCTACGACAAAGCCAAGAGCAGTGGAGGTAGGTGCCCCGCTGGGTCTAGGAAGGGGAATTAATCCACAGCCTCAGTTGAAGCTGAGAGTAGCTACTACCCTATGGCTATCAAGCCTGTTTGGAAAACTTGGGAGTTTCCTGGAGAAGCCCCTCCCTGACTTGCCCAGACAGGGAATTAAAGCAAAGCCCCTCACAGCAGACCCTGGCTCCCGGTCCCAGCTGAGGGCTGCGACCACCCCTGGAAGCTGTATAACCCAGCAACACGCAAGCCACGATCTGAGCAGGGCCTGCAGACAGTCCGGGGAGCAGAGTCCACGCCCCATTCAGTCATGGAACTTGGGGTGTGGGTCAGCTGAAGACCAAATTCAGGACCGCCCTAGCTACAAGAGCACACATGCAGGCAACTGAAATGAAATTAGGAAAATTGCCTGAACACAACAAGATGTTTGGCAAAGGAGCAGAAACCATAAACAGCAACAGACAACAGAAATCTCAGAATTGAAATCTCTAGCAGAGAATTTCAAAGGTAGACACAACCTTGCAGAAGAACCAAAAGTAGAAGGAAAGAAAAACAAAGTGAAGAAAGCCTAAGGGAACTAAGTAACAAAATGAAAAGAAACAATGTTTGCATTATGAAAATCCCAGAGGAGAAAGGACAGAAGTATTAAATATATAATAGTTTAAAGCTCTCCTTACCTATGGAGAGAAATAAACTTCCAGATGTATGAGGTCTGAAGTAACTGAAAGGTGGAAACTGACAGGGCTGTACTGAGATGCATTCAATTATATTGTCAAAAATCAAAGAACAAGAAAGAATTTAAAAAGAAGCAAAAGAAGTAACAACTAAAGAAACCCCCTCCCCAAAATGGGATGTTTCAGTCCAGAAGAGAATGGAACTTATTCAAATATGCCAAGCAAGAAATCTATACCCCGTAAAGCCATCATTCAGAAGTCAAGGAGAAATAGACTTTCCCAACCTTAATATGGGACCTGCCGTAAAAGAACCTAAGGAAATTTGAGTTGAAATAAGTAACATCATAAAAAAATAAAGAGGTTGTATAAAACTCCCTGGTAATAGTAAACATATAGTCAAGGGTTCTTTAACATGGTTCTTTATTGATGCATAAGTGACTTGTTAGTCTAACTTAAAGTGAAAAATGAATGTAAAAAATGACACTATTCTGTTAGTTATGCAATATAAAAATAGGTAGATTGTAACATCCATAATCTTAAACATGAGGGGCGTGAGAAGCTAAAGAATAAATCACTTTACTTTAACATAGAGTGATCTCATTTTAAGGTATTTTTATGTACACCTCCATTACAGACGAGGGAAAACCCAGTAGCAATTCTACCAAAGAACATGATAAAGTATACTGATGTGAAACGTCATCAAAACACAAAATAAGGCATAAGATAAAAAGTGGATCTACAAAACAATAATACAAGTTTTTCAATCAAAAGATAGGATGATTGAATGGATAAGAAAACAACATTCAGGGATATTCTGCCTAAAAGAAATTCACATTAGCCTTAATGATGCACAAGGCCTGAAAGTGAAGAGATGGAAAAAGACATTTTAAGGGGAGGGGGGGGAGCAGGGATAGTTATACTCACACAAAAAAAGACTTTAAAAGAGATGTAGGGGCTCCTGAGTGTCTCAGTTGGTTAAGCCTCCCAACTTCAGCTCAGGCCATGATCTCACAGCTTGTGAGTTAGAGCCCCGTGTTGGACTCTGTGCTGAAAGTTTGGAGCCTGGAGACTGCTTTGGATTCTGGGTCTTCCTCGTCTCTGCCCCTCCCCTGCTCAAGCTTGGTTAAATAAATAAACAAAAACATATAAAAAGTTTAAAAAAAAGAATATCATTGTATAATGATAATGGGTTCAAGCCCTAAAGATGTAAATATCTGTGCACCCATAATCAGAATGCCAAAATCTGTAAAGCAAAAACTAACAGAGCTAATAGGACAAATAAACAGCAATGCAGTAATAGTAGGAGACTTTAACACCCCACTTAGAACAATGGAGAAAGACCATCAAGATGGAGAATCAATAACCAAAGAGATTTGAACAATACTGTAGACCAAATGGACCCAACAGCAATCCAATCTGTTCTCAACCCTCCCGTCCCAACCATCTGAAAATCAGAAACCTTACGTAAACAGAAATGGCATAAAGTGAAGTTGCAATGACCATTTCCTAAAAGTGATCATTCTGTTTGGATTTCTTTTGGTTAGTCCACACAGGTAGGTTTCCCATAAAAATACAGTGGCAGAAAGCCAATTTCTAGATAGTGAGTGAAAACTGATTATGTAACAGTCTGACAACAAAATGCACTTTTCTTTCAAGCACACATGATGCATTTTCTAGGACAGAACATCTCTTGGGCTACAAAACAAGTCTTGGAAAATTCAAGAAACTGAAACCAGACTAAGTATTTTCTTTGCCCAAAGTATAAAACCAGACACTGATAAATAAATGGAAAATTCACAAAACATGGAAATTAAACACATTTTTCCCAAGCAACCAGTGAATCAAAGAAGGAAATAAAGTTTCCTGAGACACCAAAAAATGGAAGACCAACATAGGAGAACTTACGGGAAGCAGCAAAAGCATTCCTAAGATGGAAGTTTAGAGCCAGAACTGCCTACATTAAGAAGAAATATCCCAAGTTACCTACTCTGCCCCATGAGGGAACTCTAGAAAAAAGGAACAAGTCAAACCCAAAGGAAGGTGGAAAAAAATTAGAGCAGCTATAAATGAAAGAGACAAACTAGGAATCGGTCCTTGGAAAAAGTAAACAAACAACAAACATTTAGCTAAATACCAAAGAAAAATTAGAATATCTAAATCACTAAATCATAAAGGAGACAACTGATAACCCAAAGATATTAACGCTGACTATGAACAACTATAGGCCAACAAACTGGATAACCTAGACAAGAGAAAAACTCTGTATAACATACAAAATGCCAAAAATGAGTAGAAAGGAAAAAATGTGAATAGATCAATTACTGATAAAGAGAAGAAATCAATCATCAAAACCCTTCCAAGGAAGAAAAGCCCAGAACCAAATGGCTTTTTGGGTGAAGTTTACCAAACATTTAAGAATTAACACCAATCCTTCTGAAATTCTTACAAGAAATTGAAGAGAAGGCAATACTCCAAACTCATTTTATAAGGCCAGCATTGCTCCAATATCAGATTCAGAAAAGCACACAACTGGAAATGAAAACTACAGGCCAATATCTCTGATGAGCATAAAAGAAAAAACAAACCAACAAAATGATGGCAAAGAGAATTCAGCAGCATACTGAAGGATCATTCATCACGATCAATGGGGATTTATCTCTGGAAGGCAAGGATGGCCCAGCATTTGTAAATCAACCAACGTGATCCAGTACATAGAAAGACGTGTTTGATCTCAACAGAGACACGATATGGAAAAGGTGTTCATCATACAAGCACTGCACAGTTAGGCACAGCAAGGATGAATCCCAACATGGTAAAGGTATGACACATACATAGTCAACATGATATTCAATAGTCCAAAGATAAAACAAAAATACCCATTCTTGCCACTTCTGTAAAACATAGGCACAGCTAATGTGACTGCACTTTTTGGTGCTTTGCAGATACTGCATTTTTTACAAATTGAAGTTTCCTGTCAAGGCTACACTGAGCAAATCTACCAGTGCTATTTTTCCAACAGCATTGGCTTGCTTTATATCTCTGTGTCACATTTTGGTAGTCCTTGGACTACTTCAAAGTCTGTTAGGTTTTGGCATGGTAATCTGTGACAAGCTTAATCGGAACTTCCAGCAATCCATTAATATTATTTAGCATAAAGTGGTTTTTCCATTTTTCTTAAAAAATGTTTTTTTTTTCACATTTTATTTTTTGAAAGACAGAGTGTGAGCAAGGGAGGGGGGGAGAGAGAGGAAGACACAGAATCCAAAGCAGGCTCTGGGCTGTCAGCACAGAACCCGATGCAGGGCCCACAGGGCCCAAACTCAGGCTCAGGTCCTGATCTTATGGTTCCTAAGTCAGATGTTCAACTGACTGAGCCATCCAGGCACCCCAATAGTGCTGTTTTTTAAATGAAAATATGCACTTTTTTTTTTAAAGGCATAATGCTACTGACATTTAACAGACATCTGTATGTTGTAAATTTAACTTGTATATGCACTAGGAAACTAAAAAGTTCACTTGACTAGCTTTACTGTGATATTTGCTTTATTGTGATGGGTTTTGAACTGAACTCAAAATATCTCTGAGATATGCCTGCATAGTAAGTCCTAGCAAAAGCAGTTAGGCCAGGAAGAAATAAAAGGCATCCAAACTGGAAAGGAATATGTAAAACTATTATTATTTTCCTATGATGTGATATCACATACATAAAAAACCAAAATACTCCACCAAAACTGTTAGAAATAGCAGACAAATTTACTAGTTGAATATGTAAAATCAACATACAGAAATCTCTTATGTTTCTGTACATTCATAGAGCACTATCAGAAAAAGAAATTAATCCCATTTGCAACTCCCTCAAAGCATAAAATATCTAGGAAGACTTTTAATCAAGGAGGTAAAAGACATGTACCATGAAAGCTCAATGGAAGTTTTTTTGTGCTCATGGATCAGAAGATTTAATATGGTAAAAATGTCCATCTTACCCAAAGCAATCCAGAGACTCAGTGAAGTCCCCACCAAAATTCCAGTGGCGTTTTTCACAAAAATCAACAATCCTAAAATTTGAATGGAATTACGGAAGGTGTCCAGTAGACAAGGAAATCTTGGAAAGAAAAACAAGGCTGGAGGCATCCCACTCCTTGACTTCAAACTAGATTGCAACGATATCCTAACCAAAACAGCCTGGTATCCCCATAAAAATAGACCCACAGTTCAAAGGAACTGGACATAGAGCTTAAAGAGAAGCCCATATATTTATGGTCCATTTATGAGAAAGGAGGTAAGAATATACAACGGTCTCTTCAACAAATGGTCTTGGGAAAGCTGGACGGACACGTGGAAAAGAATGAAGCGGACTACTCTTACACCATATGCAAAAATCAACTTAAAATCGATAAAGGACTTGAAAGTGAGATTTGAAATAGTACGTCTAGAAGACAGCATAGGTGGGCAGCTGCTCCTCAGAGGTATTGGCAATGGTATTTTGGATGTGACACCGAGAACAAAGCCAACAGCATCAAAAATAAAAAGGAGATTCTCTCACTCCTCCTCGTTCAAAATAAATAAACTTAAGAATTGACAAGTGGACTACAGCAAACTAGAATGTTCTGTACACCATAGCAATTCCTCAACCAAAGATAAAAGCAGCCTAGTCAGGGGGAAAGTGTTTGTGAAATAGATACCTGAAAAGAGGTTAATAACTAAAATATCTAAAGAACTCATATGGTAGTATCGCCTCAAACAGACCATTGATTTAAAAGAGAGCAGAGGATTTGAAAGGACACTTTTCCCAAGACGACACAGAGATGGCCAGCCAGTACGTAAAAGGTGCTCTGCATCGCTAAATATCAGAAATTTGCAAATCAGAACCACAGTGTGTTATCATGTCACACATCGTGAGAGCGCTATTATCAAAAAGAGCAGAATCATGAAGGCTGTGGAGAAGAGGAAACTCCAGGGGCATGCTGTTAGGAATCACACTGGTGTAGTCACTGTGGAAAACCCTACAGCGGCCACTCAAAAAATTAAATACGGAACTACGCTATGATGGAGGAATTCGACCCCCGGGTATTTGTCCGAAGGAAACCGCTGAGGGGCCTGTGAGAAACTGCCGGTGGCGTTTCCTGGGGAGTCTGGCAGCTGGGCTGTGAGTTCGGGCTTTCAGGCGGAGACTCGCCAGCAGGGAGGCCGCAGCGCTGGTTGCAGGCAGCCTGTCCTACAGCCCCGGCCCTGCCCTTCCTCCCCTTGCCCACCATGCTCATGGCATGCACTGGCCCCGCGGAACGGCCCCCCTGCCCACCCTGTCCTCTGGGCTTTCTTGGACACCTGCGACGTGGCGTTCCCTCTCCCCCGTGGTTCTTCTGGCCGACAGCTAGGGCCAGCACCCCATCCTGCTTGGTGATTTACTTGTCCCAGAGCACTTGTGAGCAGGCTGCGTATCTCACAGATGATACATAGGAAGTGATCAATAAATGGTAAGTGAGTGGCTAAAAAAGTAAACAAGGAAAGAGGGAAGGAAGGAAGATATTAGTGTAGAAAGATGCATTCTCTGAAATAGCCATGACATGGCAACAGCCTAAATTTCCACCAGTGGATACAGAGATAAAGAAAATGCGATATTTATTTATAGACATATATTCATATAAGTGAACATATAGGATAAATACACATATATTGTTACCTATATATGAATATATAGACATGCAGACATCTATATATGAAATATAGACATGCATGATGCAGATCTGATATATATATCTCATATATGTATATAGACATACAATAGAATGTTATACATTATATATATCTATATTGTATATAGACATATACAATAGAACGTTATTCAACCATAAAAGAGACAAAATACATTTTGCCATCGTGACAAGATGGATGAACATTGAGGCAAGTGAGCGAAAGCAAGATAAATGCTGCACGATGTCACTGACATGTGGAATCAAAAAAAGAAAACCCAAATACCCAAAGCTAATACATGAAGAGAACAGAGTGGTAGTTGTCAGAGTAAGGGCTGAGGGGATTGGAACAAAAGGGTTAAAACAGAGACGTGGCGATAGGACATACCTCAGGAGGAGGATAGTAAACAGGCCTGTATGGGATGCTTGAAAGTTCCCAGGAGAGTCCGTTTCAAAAGTTTTCATCAGAAGAAAAAACACTTTTAACTGTACGGTGCGTCATGTTAACTTGAATTAATAGGGTTCTTTCTCTGTCTATGCAACTATTCAATCATTTGAGCTCCAGGTATACAGCATAACAGTATATGTCAATTATAACTTTAAAAAGGTTTTTTTTATTTTTTTAATGTTTATTTATTTTTGAGAGACAGAGTGCGAGCAGGGGAGGGTCAGAGAGAGAGGGAGACACAGAATCAGAGGCAGGCTCCAGGCTCTGAGCTGTCAGCACAGAGCCTGAGGCGGGGCTCCACCCACGAACTGTGAGATCATGACCTGAGCCGAAGCCGGACGCTTAACAGACTGAGCCACCCAGGCGCCCCTAACTTTAAAAAGTTTTGAAAGGTATCTAAAGATATCAGATTTAAAACATGGTTCTTACATTAGCATAAACCTCTAGAATCACACTCACCTGCCCTGTTATAAAAATAAGGACGTGTGGGGTGCCTGGAGGGCTTGGTCGGTTAAGTGTCTGACTTCCAATCAGGTCAGGATCTGGTTTGGGAGTTTGAGCCCTGAGTCAGGCTCTATGCGGAGAACTCAGAGCCTGGAGTCTGCTGCGGATTCTGTGTCTCATTCTCTCTGCCCCTCCCCCACTTGTATTCTGTCTCTCAAAAATTTAAAAAAATAACATGAACAATTATAATTTGCAAAGCAGTTTTTTCAGACGGTCATCATAAAAAATAAAACCAGTGCTTAGTGCATCCATTTGGGATGAAATGAAAAGAAAAATCAGTTGTTTTGCTTTAACAGTAAATACATTGTGTTATAAACAACTCATCCATTTGGGAGTTTGTATAATTACGAATCAGATTCATATCATTTATCTTCCTTCACATTTACAAACTTTTACTCAATATCAAGTCAGCATTTTCTGACAGACTCCCCAGAACATTTGCTTATCAGCTTACTGCAGCTCTAGTGTATCATGGCAAACTTTCACAGATTGGGTATAGTTCAGGGTAATCAACAAAAAAAGGGACTTTGGTTTTCACTCTGTCCTAACAAGTAAAAATCTAAGCAAACTAAAAAATCAACAGCTCTTCTTAGTTCTGTCCAAGGACTGAGGGAAGAAAGCAACACTTCTCCCCCAAACTGGTGGGACAGAAAGGGGGAGATACAGATGATCACAACTCACCGAAGCATCAAGCCAGTGGCAGAAATGGATGTGTCAGCCAGTCCAGTGAGTACTAAAACCTGAGCTCTAATTGACTAATTTCTGGAAGCTTAGTGTGTGATGAGCCAGGGAGATAAACAGCAGGAGGCTCCAGTCACCGAGGGAGGGGAAGCATACTGCTTTGAGTTTTTACCTCCAGAAGCTTAATCAGGTTCTTACAGAAAACATCAGAGCAAAATCTCCTTTTGATTCTAGCAGGAAGGGGGGGGGGGGAATCAATCTCTCTGAAATATATCAGTAATCTCTGTTCTTCCTAGCAAGGCTTGCCCTCACAAATAACGTTTTCGTCGGAGCCCGACGGGGGAGGCGTAGGACTCTAGCTGCCTCTGGCCATCCTGTCATACCGAGGGGTTGGGCACTGAAGGGCAATGGTAATAGTTACAGTCCTGGGAGAGAGGTGAACCCAAAGACTGAGATTTACCACAGGAATACAGAATTCTCTCCTCTCCCCCACATATTACCACTGCACTCCTAAAAACCTATCTGGTACGGTTCCTTTTACGTAGTGCATCATGTCTGCCTTTCAACCACAGCAACACAAACGTAGAAGACATAGTAAAAGGTAAATACTGTTAACAGAGCAAGCATCAGGACCAGGCTGTTGAAATGATAAGACTATGAATTTCAACCTAGTATTAATATGCTAAGGACTCTAGTGGAAAAAATAGACAGTATGGCCTAACAGATGGGTAATGTAGGCGGAGAACTGGAAATTGGAAAGACAAAAATTTAATAACTAGAAAGAGAGAAGAATGGTAGGTGAGTTAGAGGGCTAATTCAATATCAAAGGTAACTGATCAATTATATTCATTCTGCTCAACTACCAGGAGAGAAATGTGAGGAGAATAGGCCTTTTTAGCCTTTGTCTGCACTGCTGGTTTTATATTTATAACTAATCTAAAAGATACATACAAAATCGTTACTAAAAATGCCACAAAGTAATAATGAGCTTGATGTCCAAACAGTTAGATAACATATAATATGGTATTGAGATGCCCTCAGTGGAAATTATTTGCTCAGTTTTTACCCCTGAAGAACTGACCAGAGAATTTTAATTTTTCATTATTTATGGACTTGAGGTGTGTACATTTTTTAAAAAAATCTTTTCAGGGGCATGTGGGTGGCTCAGTCAGTTGAGTGCCCAACTTCAGGTCAGATCATGATTACATCCATGGGTTCGGGCATTGTGTCAGGCTCTGTGCTGACAGCTCGGAGCCTGGAACCTGCTTCAGATTCTGTCTCCCTCTCTCTCTGCCCCTACCCTCCTCTCATTCTGTCCCTCTCAAAAAGGGAATACACATTAAGACATGTAAAAAGATTCATTTTATATCCTTTCTCTGCCTATCTTTTAGTACCCACACCCAAACATCAAAAAGACAGCTGTCCAGTGTGAGCTGCTGATTCACATGTGGCAGGTGGTTCATGATGACACTGCAGTCTTCATTGTCACCTAGAATAGCTTAAACATATTCAGTGGCCTAATGGTTATGCACTGTGGAAATGCTCTCCTGGCCAAGGTCTTGAACAGGTAATAGGATGCGCCTCAGGCCTGAGCTTACACTCCCATGCTCAGCCACTCTCCATCAAGCCAGGGTCTGTGTCAGGATGCCCACGTCCAAGCACCTCGGAAGGTTCACTAATATACTGAGAGAAGAAAACCAGACTCATGGTTTGTTTTGTAGAATCTAAGTCCTCAGCTCAATCTCCTCCTGCTCACTTCAAAAGTCCTCCTTCAAGGCCAATAATAACCTTTAATGCATGTAAATTTTGTTCTGAGCCTCTGAGAGCTAATCCAATGAGGTTTTTCTACTTCTGTTTTGGGGACAGAGATCCTAGTCTTTGTTTCTGCTTGTGCAAGATGTTCTAGCCTCAGCTGGGCAATTTGTGGATGTTGATCTTCCAAAGGGGAATGGTCAACCACTAAGAATAAATTTCCATGCCAAGATATACTTGGCACCTGATGGTAAGAAGGGACGGGCTCTCCCTACGTGCTCTCCGAATACACCATACAGTTTTCAGTCTTTTTGTGCCCAACATAGGAGCACTGAAATATATAAAGCAAATATTTACAGACCTAAAAGGAAGAGGGGTAGAGTAGTATAGTAGTATAGCAGTATAGTAATAGGAAGGGGCGTTACTATGCCACTTATGTCAATGGACAGATCATCCAGGCAGGAAATCAATTCGGAAACATTGACCTTAAAAGGACACATTAGACCAGATGGCCTTTACAGTTATATACAGAACATTCCTTCCCAAAACAACAGATGCACATTTTTAAATGCACTTAGAACATTCTCCACCATAGATCTTAGGTTAGGCAATAAAACAAACCTTAAATTTTTTAAGCAAACTGAAATCTTACCAAGCATCTTTTCTGATTACAGAGGCATGAAACTAGAAGTTAATGACAAAGAGAAACTGGAAGAGTGGGAAATATGTAGAGATTAAACAACCTGCTGCTCCAGTGAGTGGGTCAAAGAAGAAATTAAAAGAGAAGCCAAAATAACTGAGATGAATGGAAAGAGAAATATAACATATTAAAACCTAAGAGATACAGCAACAGCAAGTCTAATGGAGCAATTCACAGGGACGAATGCCTACATCAATAAATAAGAAAAACCACGAAAACCTAACTTGATACTTCAAGGAACTATAAAAAGAATAAACATAACTCAAATTTAGTAGGTGTAAAAACATTTAAAAAACCAGAATAGGGGCACCTTGGTGGCTTGCTCAGTTAAGCATCTGACTTTAGCTTAGGTCATGATCTCAATATTGGTGGGCTCGAGCCCGGCATTGGGCTCTGTGCTGACAGCTGAGACCCTGGAGCCTGCTTCCAATTCTGTGTCTCCCTCTGTCTCTGCCCCTTCCTTACTCACAATCTATCTCCGGTCTCTTATAGATCCTTGGCACCTGATGATTAAAAAGGCAATAGGAAAGGTCAGTATACCGCTCCCCAGAATCGTTTTTGTTCCTTTCTAGTCAGAAAAAGTGACGTTACCGTGTTTATCATTCTTTGTGACTGAAGAATGCAACTATGTTCCTGATGGGAGAACCTCTAATAAGGTAAAATCAGTTCATAATGCTGAGTGTGCTTAATGCTCTTGTTATAAGTGCGAGGGCACAGTCCGGGAAGTACTTTCTTATTTTTAACGGCCACTAATGGGTAACTTTAACTTGCTTTCTCAAACTTACATGTGAGCTAGTCTATTGTCTCAGAACACAGCCCCCCTTTTTAGGAGCCATCCTGATAGAAACCCACCTAGACTTGTTTTATCATTTTATGTTCAAGAGTCTACCTTGTTCGGTCCTCATCTGAGCTGACCCATTAGAATCTCCATATGAAGTCTGGTGGGTTTTTTTTTCCTACTTGGATTTAACATTCATCACTACTTGTTTTCCAGAGGGGTTTTAATTGTCTTAGAAACATGTCTTAACATTTTAATAACATCCTTAGAATTAGGTGCTTTGTGACACTCCTAAGTAGAAACAGATGAAGCATCCCTTCCTACTAATTTTAAGAACAATGCACATTTATATGATGAAATCCCTTATAATAATAAACAAGGTTATAAAAGAGTATTTGTTGATATGGAAAATTAACAATATACTGTCAAAAGGAAAAGCTATTTACTGCATATAGTATGATTCTTTGTGTCAGTGTAGATGCATATGTACAGAGAAGAGACCAGAAAGACACACATTGCAGTATTATCAGTGGCTGTTTCTGGGTGACAGTTTTGGATGATGTGAGGAACATGGTGGGTATGTGCCCCTCTCTAAGCTCTTTTTGGAGCAGGTATTACCTTTCATAGAAGAAAAAATAGGAGGCTTGTCCCTTAAGGTCATCTGTTGAGCAAAAAAATTGTTGCTGTAATATGAAATAGTCATTAAGGAAAATAAAGACGTAATTAAACAGATTTTTCAAGTTAATCTGTCTTGACATTATTCCCTCATTAAAATAATTTATTTCGCCAGAAGACTCCTTACTGAGGGACCCAGACCAGTTTTTAGTTCAACCTACTTTGTTAGAAGGGTATAGAGTGGCAGCAATGATTCGGTTTCTTTTTATGACCTAACTATCACACTAGATTTTAGTTAATTCAGACAAGGGACATTTTTAAGTTTAGATTCAGCAAGAGATGATAAAATATTTTTGATGCTCATTTGTGTCTAGTATAATTGATTTTCTGGGGATGGTGGTTTCCCCATGGCCTTTAGTAGCTCAAAAGATGGTCAGTTACCATCCATCACTGGATGTTGACAACGCAATGTGACTGGTATAGAATATAATGCATTCTCTGATCCTTGAGACACACCTTCATGTTAATTTGCAGTATAGTTAATAAATTACTGTGCTATGCTCTATCACATGATTATTGAAGAACCTAAGGTCTTTTTTAAGAAAAACAATGAACAGAAATTTATGTTGAGTGGTATGAGAAAGTGGACCAAGCATTTTTCCCCCAACACAATATCCTTTGAGACACAATATCAAAATAGCATTTCCCCTTCTTTCCATCTCCCTCCTGTTCTCCCCGCCCCCCATACTGGGTGGTGGGTAACTGTTCCATATGGAGAAGAGAGTCTCCAAGATAACCAACAAGGAGTGAGTAAAGCTTCAATATCCGAGAATGATGCCTTCTTGATTCTCTGTTTTAAACATGCTTTGTGAGGGTAATACTCCAGAACATTAACCATTCATTTATAAAAGATTTGAGTAGAAAATAAGACCTGAATATAATCCCTCTCATTTTATTGCAGTTCCTTGGTCCTCTCAACTATGTGAACATATTAATATATGAACTTCATAGAGAAAAGACATGATAAAAATAATTTAAGGTTTTAACACTCATCTGACTTCTTACCCATGTAAAACAGTATCTATGGTTATTAAAAGCAGAACTATCACTGTAAAAATTAAATAGGTGTATGGAAATATTAGAGCTAGCTGGTACTTCATTTTAAGATGTATCTTTCGGATCTTAATATTTTGAAATTTGAAAACAGGGACAGAGCTAGCTAGCTTATTCTTTTTAAAAGGAGTCCAGGAGATCAGCAGTGCATTTTCACATTAGAGCCTAATACCTTTACATGGTTCTCGATGCTGCTATCAGTTTTCATTTGTGAGTTGTAGTCATTGCAGAGCATATGAAAGACCTTTCTTCTAATGTCCATTCTTACACTGTTTATACTTTCACACATGGCCTACTTTTCTGCTCCTGGTTATGCTAGGTGGTAAGAGTAAAGGAAGCAGATAGGATTGTGGGTATTTTTTTTCCCCTCTCAGGCATTCTGTGAGTCCTGAAACTCACACCTGCAGGTTTAAATGCCGCCCTCTGGCCTCTCTGGTGGGGAGAAGAGCAGGGTAGAGCAAGTGGCAGCTTCTCCACCGCCCCCTTTACAGGTTACATCTTCATGTGCATTACTTTGTAAGCTATTTTCATTTCATGGGTTTTTTTCCCTTAAAGTTTATGTCTTTATTTTGATAGGGACAGAGACTGTGTGGGTGGGGAGGGGAGAGGGAGAGAGAGAATGCCAAGCAGACTCCACACGGTCAGCACAGAGCCCAGTGTGGGTCTCCAACTTATGGACCATGAAATCATGGCCTGAACTGAAGTCAGACCCTCACCTGACTGAGGCACCCCTGTTTTCTTTGTGGTTTTAAAGTTACACTCCTCTACTATGGGAAGAGAGAGAAGTTTATGTAAACTTTGGACTTAGGAGCATTCTATCAATGCCCAGTGGTACCTGAATAATGGAGGACTCATTGCCATGCTCATCCTAACTTTTCCATGCACAAGCTAAGATCTTTTCAGTTCTGCTTTATTTTCAGGACTACTAACTGGAAAACATAGGCAAAAAATTCCTTAAGCTCTAACTATTGAAACCTTCATAAACCCTTTAAACAAAAGATACTACTATTTTGAGTACATAAAACAGAAGACCCAGATCCCTAGATATAAGCTATTTTCCACTGATAATATGAAAATTACATTAGTCATCAACAAGCATTGTGGGCTAACCTCATTTTCTTCCAGGTTCACTCTGAGCAGGCCCTCAGATCACAGTCAGGCTGCATGCAGAGAGTGGAGGACGGGTCTTTGGGTGAGAAGGGGTGGTGATTTGCCTGTGTCCCATGTTGAATGGTGACACGTGGGCTGAAGGGGTTCTAAGTCTGTCCACCCTTGGGCTGCACAAACTTACATCAAGAGGTGCCAAGACATCCCAAGACAGCAGACTAGGACAGATACTTTGAACTCTTAGAAGTTAAATATTAAAGTGCACATACTGTAGTACTGATTTTGCTTCAGAAATCAAACTAGCTACAACTAGATTTACAGTTTTTAGTGTGTAACTGAAAGATACTCACACTGCCAGCAAGAAACGTATCACATTCACTCCATGGGAACACCAAGGACATGATTCTAGTAGGGTTGCCACAGGACCTAGAAACTGTCACCAATGTACATTGTGGGGCCCCATCCCATGTCTGCTGCATCAAAAACTCTACAGATAGGACCTTGGAAACTCATTTTTAATTTTCAGGGTTTGACAAACCTAAAACTCATACTAATTTTTTATACTCAGAAAATAGTGATAAATGACAAAATGAATGTGGTATTGCCTACAGCATAATTTTTAATAACCTGAAACTGGAAATGACCCAAATGTCAGTAACCAAGCACTGAACAGACTTCATTGTATTCATTCCCCAGAACGGTACGGCACTTTAACAGCAAACGCACATAGCTGTATTCAACAAGGCAGGAACCTTCCAGACCTAACAGTGAGCCAAGGAGTAGGACCAATCCAGGGTGGGAATACATTTAGATAGAACCATATAGCTCCTTCATACACATTAGGAAAATGACTCAACTGAACTGTGGGCAAACTCATCCCCACAGGCAGGTAACTTGGCACCTTAAAAAAAAGACACCCCTTTTTAGGCAGCTGGCCCTGGGCCAAGCCATACCGATTCCCCAATAGAACTAGGCTGAATATTCTGCTCATGTGGCCAAGATTCTCTGTGCACTGCAAAGTCTGAGTAAACAAGTCAAGTTCTTTATCCTCTCTATGCCTTGGTGTCGCAAACCAGAAAAATGTGGCATTGGATGAGTTTCCATTTTCATCCAGATGTGAGATTTCAAAAAGTCTAAGTTATCAAATGCTCCTCCGTGGGGAGGAATGCTGTTCCACAGCCAGAATTTGTAATGAAATTTACCAGCAAAAAAAAAACATTGTATTCATAGGGATGGTTGGACTAGACTTCTCCACAATATAGTTCGTTTAATGCTGTTTATTTAGGAAATTTCTCTGTGTTGCTAATAACTGGATCACAAGTAAACATTTGGAGATGAACTCACTTGGAATGCGGCAGCAGGACAGGTTCAGAGGCTCACCTGCACGGGGGATGGCATGGTACAAACTATGGGTTCAGCCTACGTGGCCTGCTCCCCATTGTCCTCTAGGAGCTGTCTGAGTTTGGGCAGCCTGCTTATTTCATGTAGCCTCCCATCCACCAACTTTAATGTTTGTTTGTTTTTAATTTTTGAGAGACAGAGAGAGACAGCACGAGTAGGAGAGGGTCAGAGAAAGAGGGAGACACAGAATCCGAAGCAGGTTCCAGGCTCTGAGCTAGCTGTCAGCACAGAGCCCGACGTGGGGCTCGAACCCATGAACTGTGAGATCATGACCTGAACCGAAGCCGGATGCTTAACCGACTGAGCCACCCAGGTGCCCCTCCCTCCACCATCTTTAGAAGAAGGCTAACGCAGTCCCAGCGTTCCTGCAAAGACTCTAAGTTAAAACCAAAAGCATGAGTGAAAACTGTGCACCACAAGGTGCGGTGCCCAGGAGAAGCCGTGTTGAGTGGGTGTTTATGGAATAACCAGTGTGAAGCACTTTTAGAAAACATCCACCGTTATGTGAATAAAAGGCACCAGTGCTTATTCTTTTTGTGAGATAGTAGACTCAATTTCCCATGAAGGATACAGATTCAATATAATAACATTTTCTCTTTTTCAAGAAGCGTTTAGCAAAGGCTCATTGTCAAACTTAACCGGGACTGGCAAATGAGCCTAAGTATCCACACCAGCTGATGAGTAAGCAACCTCAGGCAGGTACCTATCATTTGTGAACCCTTTGTTTTTTTAAAGATTGCTAATCTCTTTCAAAAGCCTATAGTCTTCCAGTGTCTGATGAGGAAAGAGGAAAGATGATGATGTCATGAGAAAAATGGTAGCTTGGTTCCCTACCAACTTATGCCAAAATATCCCATCGAGACAAGTATGGTGTCATGTGCAATTGTCTTTAAACATGTTGTAATGCTTTTTTTTTTTTTTGCATTTATGTAATTGTTTATAGGCATACCTCAGAGGTATTGTGCATTCAGATCTAAACCATGAGAAAGTGATTATTGCAATAAAGTTAGTCAAAGGGACTTTTTGGCTCCCTAGTGCATATAAAAGTTTTGTTGCCAGTATAGGTTACTGTAGGAAGTGTATAATAACATCATGTCTAAAAGACAATGCACATATCTCATTTAAAATACACTTAACTGCTCAAAAATGTGGCCTGCCATCAGAGCTAGTGTGTCAGTATCTCTTTGCTGGTAGAAGGTCTTGCTTTGATGTTGATTGACTCATCAGGATGGTGGCTGCTGAAGGTTGGGTCGCTGTGGCAAATTCTGTAAAGGAGACAGCAGTGGAGTTGGCCACACTGACGGACCCTTCCTTTTACAGACAATCTTTCTTTTCATGTGATGCTGTTTGATAGCTTTTCCCACTATACTGTCTTTCCAAATTGGATTCAATTCTCTGAATTCTTCCTTTATCAACTAAGCTTATGTCATATTTGAAATCCTTTGTTGTCATTTCAACAATCTTTATAGCATCTTCATCAGGAGTAGATTCCACCTCAAGAAACCATTTTCTTTGCTCATTCACAAGAAACAACTCCTTGTCCATAAAAGTTTCCCATGAGATGGCAAACATCCAGTTGTAACGACTGGCTCCCTGTATAATTCTAGGTCACTTGCTGTTAACACCCGATCTGCAGCTACTTCCTCCATAGGAGTCTTGAGCCTCTCAAAGTCATGGCTGAGGGTTGGAATCTACTTCTTTGAAGCTCCTGTTAATTTTGATATTTTTACTTCTTCTGACATTCTGGATGGCACTAATGTTCTGAATGGCATCTAGAATGGTGAGTTCTTTCCCAGAGGTTTTCAATTAACATTACCCATATCCATCAGAAGAAAACCTCTTTATGACAGGTATAGCCTTATGAAATGTGTTTTTTAAAAATAAGACTTGGAAGTTGAAATTACTTCTTAATTCATGGGCTGCAGAATACATGCTCTTATCGGGAATTAACACAACATTGATCTCAGGTGCCCAGGTACTTTGTGAAAGAGCAGTATGCGTAAAATATTCAGTGTGCATAAAACACTCCATAAGCCATGGTGGAAACAGATTTTCTGTCACCCAGGACTTTGCTGTTCCATTTAGAGAGCATAGGCAAACTATATTTAGTATAATTCTCAAGGGTCTTAGGATTTTTGAAATGGAAATGAGCATTGGTTTCAACCAGAAGTCATCATGTATTTAAGTCCCTAACAAGAGAGTCAGCTTTTTATTTATTTTGAAGGAGAAAGAGCGCATGTGAGCGAGTGGAGGAGGGGCAGAGGGAGAGAGAATCCCGAGCAGGCTCTGCATCATCAGCACAGAGGCCAACACAAGTTTCTGTCTCACAGACTGTGAGATCATGACCTGAGTTAAAGTTGAGAGCATTGACTTCTCCTCTTTAGCTATCAAAGTCCTTGATGGCGTCTTCTAATAAAAGCTATTTTGTCTACACTGAAAATCTGTTGTGTAGGAACCATCATGAATATCTTACCTAGATCATCTGGAAAACTTGCTTGAGCTTCCATGGCATTTGCTGCTTTATGATGCACTTTTATGGTACATAGATAGCTTCTTTCCTTAAACCTTATGAACCAATCTCTGCTAGCTTCTACCTTTTCTTCTAGAACTGATCAATTCTTTCAGCTTTCAGAGAATTGAAAAAAGTTAGGGCCTTGCTCTAGATTAGCTTTTGGCTAAAGAGAGTGGTATGACTGGTTTGATCATCTATCCAGACCAGTAAGACTATCAATATCAGTAATAGGACTATTTTACTTATCATTCATGTGTTCAAAGGAGTAGAACTTAAAATTTAATTGAAGAACTTTTTCTCTGCATTCACAAATTAGCTGTTTGGCTCAAGAGGCCTAGCTTTGGGCCTCTGTTGGCTCTCAACATGCCTTTCTCATTAAGGTTAAATATTTCTAACTTTTAATTTCAAGTGAGAAATGTCTAATTTTTCCTTTCACTTGAAAACTTAGGGGCCATAGGGGTATTAATTGGCCTAATTTCAATATTGCTGTCTCTCATGGAGTACGAAGGCCAAGGATAGGAAGAGATGGGGGAGGGGGGCACAGGCAGACAGTGGTTTATGCAACAGTCAGAACACATACAACAGTTCAGCTAAGTTGACAATTTTAAGGGCTCTTGGGTGGCCCAAACAGTTATGCATCCAACTCTTGATTTCAGTT
>NC_043705.1:4799041-4887875 GCF_006229205.1 Suricata suricatta
GGGTTCGGGATTTAGGCTACCCAGCAGTTATCTATGGAGTGAGCTTCTCTCTCCAAGTGAGGTTAAGCGTTCTTTACCTCTTCCCCAGAGACAGTACTATGAGCATGTTCAGTCTCTCTGTCTCTTCCCTTTGTCTCTCGGGCTCTGCACACTTGCCCAGCATTAGGCTGGGGCTCCCACCTCCCCTGCCCATCTCGGGCTGGCCCATTTTCAGATCTCCCCAGTTCACACTCACTCAGGTATCCTTCAGGTTCACTTCCTTCTGGAGTCCGTATTTTCTCCTTCTGCTCTTGCAGATGAGAGTAATGTCCTTCTCAGTTCGATCGATGAGGCAGACGAAGTTTACAGAGCTCCCTTCCTCTCTGCCATCTTGGCTCCTCCCCTCCCAAAAAATGAATTTCAAAAGGAGCAAGAGGAAAGTTATGTACATGTGCCTATTAGAAGATTTCTCAACAGAAACTTTTTAAGAGGAGATGCAGAGATGACATATTCAAAATATTTAAAGAAAAAAGAATTTGCAACCCCCAAATATATATACAGTGAGGCTTTCTTTCAGAAACAGAAGTATAAAGACTCTTCCAAACAAACCAAAAAAAAAAAAAAAAACCCAAGGGAATTCATTACACTAGACCTGTTTTACAAGATCAACTAAAGGGAGTTCTCTGAGAGGAAAGATATTGAAATAAAAGCATAAAAGGTACCATCAAAATCACTAGTAGTGGTGTATATAATCATAGATTCTGTAACACAACAATGATGGTACATAACAGACTTAAACTCTAGTTTAAACATTAAAAACTGACCTGGGGCACCTGGGTGGCATAGTTAAGCACCATTTTGGTTCAGGGCATAATCTCAGGGCTCATGAGTTTGAACCTACACTGGTCTCTCTGCTGTCAGTGTAGAACCTGCATTGGATCCTCTGTCCCCCCTCTTCTTAGCCCTCCTCCACTTGTGCTCACTCTGTCTCTCTCAAAAATAAACATTAAAAAATTTTTTAAAAGAAATAACTAGTAAAAATAATCATAACCACAATAATCTGTTATTAGTCACACAATAGTCAAACTATTTTATCTGTAACAGAAATAACGTAAAATATGAGGCTGAGGATTAGTAAAAGTGTAAACTTTAGGAATTCTATTATAATTAAGTTGCTATCAGCTTAAAATAGATACTTTACGTAAGCTTCATGGTAACAACAAGGAAAAACCTGTAACAATTACACAAGGGAATAGGAATAAAGAGGCCAAGCATACTGATACCAAAAGACATCAAAGTATGATCAAAGAAAGTGTGGTAAGAAATAATAAACAGTGATCTACAAAACAACCAGAGAACAACTAGGGAGCCATACTAAGTTCTTACCTATCAATAAAATACTTACATATCTACAGATTAATTCTCCAATCACAAGACAGAATGGCTGAATGGATAAAACAAAATCCATATTTTACAACCTACAAGAGACTCAGTTGAAACTGAGACAATGTAGACTGAGCGTGAAGAGACTGATGAAGACGTTTGAAGCAAATGGTAACAAAACAAACAAAAAAGCAGGGGTAGGTATACTTATATCATACAAAATAGACTTGAAACTGAAAATGGAGAAACAGACAAAGGTAGAATTTGCAGTAGAATTTAGTAAAGGTCATTATACTGGGATAAAGTGGTCAAGATATAACAACTGTAAGCATTTTATTCCCAACACTGGAACATCTAAATATGTGAAACAAAAACTGATAGAGCCTAAAGGATAAGTAAACAACAATACAAACGTAGTGAGGGACTTTAATACCTTACTTTCAACAATGGATAGACCATTTAGATACTCAGTAATGAAACCAAGGATTTGAATAACACTGAAGACTAAACAGACCTAGAAGACACGTGCAGAACATTCTATTCAACTTCGGAATATATGTTATTCTGAAGAGCACATGGAGCATTTCCTTGGACATGCCATATGTTAGTTTACAAAACTAACTCAGTACTTTCAAGAAGACTGGAGTTGTACCAAATGTCTTCTCTGACCACAGTGGCATTGCAGTAGAATTTAGTAACAAGAGAAAACCTGGAAAATTCGTGAATATATAGAAATTAAACCACACTCTCATGAATAACCAATGGATCAACAAAGAAATGAAAGAGAAATAAAACTCACACACTATGTATCAGAACTTATGGAATATTACAAAATTATGTAGAAGAGGAATATTAGCATTTAAGAAGCTAGGAAGATTCCAAATAAGTAATTCAAGTCTATACCTTAATGAAGTGAAGAAAGAACTAACTAAGCCAAACTTAAAAGAATAATAAAAATCAGAGCAGAAATAGAGAACAAATGAACAAGTAAAAACCCAATATAAAAACTGAACCAAACTAACGGTTCTTTGGAAAAATTAGTAAAATTGACAAAACATTAGGTAGACCAATCAAAATAAACAGAAAAGGAACCGAAATCACAAAATTATAAATGAAAAAGGAGACATTATAAATGATAGCCCTGAAAGACAAAGGATCGTAAGAGGCTACTATGAACAACTATATGTCAACCAACTGGACAGCACAGAACAAATGGAAAAATTCTTAGAAATCTATAACATGCCAAGATAAGTTCTGGAAAAGAAAAGAAAAAAGAAAAGAAAAGAAGAGAAGAGAAGAGAAGAGAAGAGAAGAAAAGAAAGAAAATCTAAACAGACCAATTACTAGGAAGAAGATTGCATCCATCATCAAAATCTTCCCAACAAAGAAAAGTCCGTGGCCAGATGACTTCGCTGAATTTTACCAAATGTTTAAAGAAGAATTAGCACCACTCTTCCTCAAATTCTTCCACAAAATCAAAGAGATGAAACACTCCCAAACTCATTTCACAAGACCGGAGTCGTCCTGACACCAAAGCCAGTTTAAGGCACTACTAGAAAAGAATTCTACAAGCTAATATTCCTGATGAATACAAATGAGAGAATGTTTAACAAAGTACCAGCAATGTCAACTCAGCAGTACATTGGAATGATTATTCACTGTGATCAAATGGGACTTATGCCTGGGATACATGAATAGCTCAACCCGTGCAAATCAACCAATATGAGACTTCATATTAATAGGAAAAAAAGGTCATATGATCATTTTAATACCCACGGAGAAAGCATTTGAAAATATTCAATATTTGCTCAGAATAATAAAAGCCTCCTAGCAAATTAGGCATAGAATGAATATACAAGACTCTAATAAAGGTCATATATGACAAAACCCAGGTAATAACAAACTCAGTGAACTATTAAAAGTTTTTCCTTGGGGGCGCCTGGGTGGCTCAGTCGGGGGAAGAGGGTATGGCGGAAGTGGTAATGGAGGAGGGCACTTGTGGGGAAGAGCACTGGGTGTTATATGGAAACCAATTTGACAATAAACTATTTAAAAAATTTAATAAAACTACCCTACGATTCACCAGTTCCACTCTTGAGAATATATACAAATGGAGCAAAGCACAGACTAGAAAAGACACCTGCTCCCCCATGTTCAACAGCTGATTATTTTACAAGAGCCAAAGCACAGAAATAAACTCAGTGGCCATTAATGTGTGGACAGGTAAAGAAGTTATGTGTATGTACAACTGAATACATTCAACTATAAAAAAAAATCAGGAAAACTTTCCATTTCCAACATGACAGTCCTTGAAGGCATCATGCTAAGTAAAAGTCAGAGAAAGAGATGCGATGTATGATCTCACTTATATGTGAAAACTAAACCTAAATGCAAAACACCAAACCCATAAAAGAAGGTATATTTGTCGTCACTAGGAGTGGGGGGTGTGGAGAGGAGGAATTGGAAGAAGGTAGTCAGACGGTGCCAACGTCCAATTATAAGAAAAAACGTACTAGGGATATAATGTGGATGATGACTTAGGTAACACTGCTCTGGGATATATAGAAATGTTTTTATTAAAAAAAAATAAAGGTTATTTATTCATTTTGAGAGAGGGGGAGGGAGGGAGGGAGAGGGAGAGAACACAAGCACGGGACTAACAGAGAGAGAGGGAGAGAAAGGATGCCAAGCAGCTGACAGCACGGAGCTGGGCACAGAGCTCGATCCCACGAATTGCGAGATCCTGGCTTGATCTCACAATCTACAAGATCATGACCTGAGCCAAAATCAAGAGTCAGAGGTTTGACCAACTGAGCCACCCAGGTGCCCCTATAGGACTGTGTTTAAAAGAATGGATCCTAAAAGTTTTCATCCTGCAGAGAATGTTTTTTCCTTTCCTTTTTATTATATCTACATGAGATGATGGATGTGAACCAAGCCCAATGTAATCATTTCACAGTAGATGTACACCAAACCACCGCACTGTATATTAAATGTATACAATGCTGTCTGTCAATTGTTTTTCAGTAAAATAAAAAAAAAAACCAGCATGAAAAGAAAAGCGTATAGTCCACTGGAATTAAAATAAACACAAGGAACATAAACATCACAGTATAAGGAAAACAAAATTCGGTGCTTGAGGCTAAAATAACCAAGAAGAAACTCATATACTCTCTGTCACCGATGGGCAGAATTGATTTGCATCAAGTTTTGCAAGTGAGGAGGTTCTTAAGCAAGTCAGAAAATATAATACTTTCTGCAAGATAAACTGAACCATATAGAGAAGAGGGTCAGAACCAAGCCCTATGAGAAAAAGGTGAGATTTGTTGCACGTTCACATGTACAAAACAAACCTCAAAGGCTCTGTTGAACTGCATTGTGTTAGTTCCCTCATTATGCTGGAACCAGTGAGTTTTTTTGCTAAAGTATTGCTCCTCGCTGCAAGAAATGAATACTGATTACATGATCACAAATAAATAAAATGCAGTGAGACCAGATGGAGGCAGAACGCACATCATTCTGTAGTTTGAAGATAAAGGAGCTGAAACTTTTAGAATCGTTAATCTGCTTGGTTTTTCAAGTCTCTCTTGCCAATATGATTGAACAAAAGAATACATGCACAACAGTCATGAGAACAGATTTTACATGCTTCCCTTTTGTTTCTTTTTTATCGCACTCTTGATGCAGTGCCAGAATTTTGGTTCTTATGTTCATGTGGAGTACTCTGCATGTTGAATTTCTTTCTCCTTTGATTGTGGAAAGAACTACTTAATTCTGTTAGAGAAGCACCTAATTGACAGCACTGTATTTATTTTAACCTTAGACTTCTTATAAAGAGGTATTTATGATCATGTTTAAGGCCTTGCTTTAAATATCTCCCTTCTTCTCCCGGCCCCTGCACTGAATAACTGAAGTCTGGACACTACATTTTCCCTTCGAAATTGCCAAACCCATTTCTGCCTAAGGGATTTTATTTTTTGCTCCGTCTTCTCTCTGAAAGCTCATGCACCACTCTTCACGTGGCTTCTCTTTCTAAACATTAAGTTCATTGGGCAACGTCATGTCCTCAGAAGTGTTCCTCAACCATTCAGTCAGTATACTTTACTAAACCCGCCATGGCGTTCTGCTCAGTTTCTCTTAGTGACCAAGGAATATGTATTTCCAGGATTATCTGTTTTTGGCTGTTACCTTCTACTAGAATACAAGCCTCAAACACACACACACATCTTATAGGTTTTGTACATTTCTTTATCCTCACTGCCTAGAATACCACCTGACATTAATGGGTGAGCAATAAATACTTTCCATGATAAATCATGCATACGTGCTCAGCAACGCTTTTGTGATGCTAAGTAGGAGAAATCAAACAAGATATTGGGCAATTGTAGCCTGATCAGCTTCATCTTGATCCTGGCTCAACTTCTGGAATGAATAATTTTTTTAATGTGTGTTTATTTTTGAGCGAGAAAAATGGAGCACAAGTGGAGAAAGGGGCAGAGAGAGAGGAAGACAGAATTCAAAGCAGGCTTCAGGCTCTGAGCTCTCAGCACAGAGCCTGATGTGGGGCTCAAACTCGTGAACCCTGAGGTCATTCATTACCTGAGCTGAAGCAGGCTGCTTAATCGACTGAGCCACACAGGCGCCCCATAGAATGAATAAGCAATTCGTAATTTAAAAACAGTGATTCTTAGGACTTAATTGATTCCTGGAGAAAGTATGTCACTTTGTGACACATGCATATAAAAATATAAGGAAAAAAATACTTAATGTAAACTCAGAGAGAACTCCATTCTTCAGTGAGAACTCCTGAATGTGTCAGTCTCCGCTGGAGTTTGAGAGTATGTGCCCTGAGATCTGACTGCCTCTAAGTCCTTGTTCTAACGCCCAATAGCTTCGTGTACTTATGTTATTTAGCCTTTCTTTTTCAATTTTAGGGATTTTTTTTCCCACATATAACTTCCTAAGGTTAGAGCCAAGATTGACTAAGACAATGTGAAATGCTTCCTGCATTGCCTGGCATGTGGGTGTTTAATAAATGTTACTGTTGTTACTGTTCGGAGAATTTTCTACATCTCTATCGAAATATTGATTTGCAGTAAGTGAGGTTATCAGTTTCTGCCTTTCACTGCCACACTCTTTTCAACTGATGTATCGTGGTAATATCTCCATATTAATACATGTAAATTTGAGTCATTATTTTTATTACTGCATAGCATTACATTTTACAAACACCCAAAAGTTTTTCTTGTCATCTCTTGTTGAATATTATATTGTTTAAATCTTTTAAAGGATGCTACACTGATAAGCCTTAGATATGAAATAATATCAAATGTTTGAACTATAGCAAGTTAAAAAGATAGCATGTACTTTACTACTGTTAGGATTAAAATGTGAAATGGGCACTTCCTTATTCCCAAGGAAATAAAAGATTGGTTCAGGACTCACTATTGATTTTTCTAAGCTAGATCCAGGGTGTATCCGAAATCCTATAGAGGTAAGCGTCTCAGGTCTCAGGGGAGAAACTTCCATACCGGAGCTGTAGAGTGTGGATTACTATGGCTGGACTTAGAGCCAAAGTCGTATTAGAAAAAAGTGATAGGCGCTGGCCCAAAATGGGAACATAAACTTCTAAACTTATATTTTAGGGGCGCCTGAGTGGCTCAGTCAGTTAAGTGTCCAACTTCGGCTCAGGTCATGATCTCACAGTTCGTAAGTTCGAGCCCCTCATCGGGCTCTGTGCTGACAGCTCAGAGTCTGGAGCCTGCTTCGGATTCTGTGTCTCCCTCTCTCTCTCTCTCTCTCAAAAATAAACAAACATTAAAAATATTTAAACCTACAACAATGTAGCCAGCCTGCTACTATGGTGACAGTGCATGGCTGGTGGGGAGGGGGACTGGAGAAGTCGAGCCATTTGGAAGCTTGGGCCACTGGCACTGAATCTGCCGCAGAAGGAGATACGCTTCCTGTGATTTCCTTGACTTCCTAGGGACCCGGAGAAGATGACCTTGGCCTGAAGTAATGAAGAAATCTCAGTAGTCACCAAGTTCCTACAGACGTGGAGGGTCTATACTGTCAAGTATCCGGCCAGCCGGCTGTGGCACACGGCCTCAGTGGCGTTCCGGCCTTCCCAGTTCATCACCAAATCTCCGGAGTTACCACTAGACGTCCACTGGTAGCATCTCGGGATTCTAAGTCAGGAGTGGCAAACCTAGAGTAGTTACTCAGGAACACAGGCACCCAGCCTAATGGTGGGTCATATGGGCTTTTTGCTAGGTATTGAAAGATGAAAAATAAATGTATTTTCTCTCATTCTTACAGATAAATGCCATGTATCGTTAAAGGCTCAATTTTAAACTTCGGAGTAAAGGACTATTTACTAGCAGTTTACTGTCCGAGTACATTACTAGTACTAAAAGCGAACACACACAGTATTTCGTCTGTATCAGGCACCAAGTGTTTGTACACTGGTCGAGTTAACCCATACAAGAACGCAATAAGCAAGGACTCTCATTAGTCCAGTTTCTCAAGGGAGAAGCTCAAACTTGGAGGTCAAATGATTTGCCCGGAATTACAAAAGTGTTAGAGCTAGGATTTTAACCCTAAACTATGAAAAGGCACTTGAATTTGGCAATGACTAAAATAAAATAAATGAAAAATGATACATGTTTTCTTTTAACCTTTATAATATAAAAGCATGCGGTGTTTAAGTATCCCCCCCCCCCCCCCGTCTATAAGGGCCATGACAAAATCACGTAAGAAGTGTTGAAGTGGAGGAGCACCTCCAATACGCCATGGGTACGGAACGAGAAGATGAAGACACAGAGGGTGTGCTTGTATTTCTGCACTTGACCAGTGGCAGCGATAGGAAAACCGGGCAGTGATTCATAACTTACGCAATGAAGGAAAATTTTATCTAAGAAGGCAAAAGAAGAGTGCCTCAGTGGTTCAGTTGATTGAGCATCTGACTCTTGATCGGGCCCATTGTAGAACCTGTTTGGGATTCTCTCTCTCCTCTCTGCTCCTCCCCTGCTTGTGCTCCCTCTCTCTCAAAATATTTTTTTAAAAGGAGGAAAAAGAAAAAAAAAGATTAACACTTAAGGAAGCAGGAGCTCAGAGTGTTGATGTCTTTGGATTAGATTCATGTCCCTAATTTGTACTGCCCACAATGTGGACACTTTGCAACAAGATTCACATGTGGTTTAAAAATGACAGGCCACGATTTTATACAATGTCTGTAATCAGTCAACAATTTCAATAGAGTCAAAATGGCGTAATCTCCCAAATGTGCTGCTTTTCCTTTACAGACTAGGCAGGTTAGGCCATATAATATTACAGAGAGTGTTCCAATCACAAGAAAATTAGGTGTTTGAAAATGGTAAGCATCCAAAAATAGGTAGTTTCTGGGAAATTTGGTACTAAGCTTTAATTATCAAATTTTCCATGGGGATTATTTTAATTCCAATGTTATTTCTGAAGTATTTAGGACAGTACCCAATTATTTTTGAATATAATTCCCCAGTGTCCCTAGTGAAAGAAAGAGCAACATTGAAATATTTAATACTACCTATAATTCAGTAGTTGAATTAATAATGTTTGTAGCTCAATAACATGCTTAAGACCTGGCAACATTTTGAAAGATACAGTCTTTGTATTTGTTACATTTATTTGATATTAAGACTTCACTGTAAATGGTAGTAGTAGTTTTAATTTTTAAAAAATCACTAAGAATAACTTTGTAAATAACTGTCAAAGAGATAAGTGCACTGAATTTCTCTCACAATTACTTTTGATAAAATATTAAGGAAAGTCAACCTTAGACTTTGCTGCTAACACAGAAAAATTCAAACAGGCATGCACTCAATTCTATAAATCTTTAAATTCAGACTAGGTAACATCTGCCACATTATTTTTTTTAATTAAATGTAAAAAATTCTCTAGTAATGAAAATTGAAATATTTCATGTTTGATGTTTAAATTAACATCTTATTTTTCCTATGGTTTGATTCAATACAAAAGTAAGGTCCGAGAGTAGGAAAATATTTGTCACTATCTTCTACTATCAACACCTTATATATCCATCTCTTTTCACTGTACTGTTGACCCTTGAATAACATGGATTTAAACTCCAAAGGTCCACTTGTACACGAACGTATTTTGGTAAATACAGAACAGTACTGTAAATCTATTTTCTCTGCCTTATGGTCTTCATAACATTTTCTTCTCTCTAGTTTGCTTTATCCTAAGAGTACAGCATATAACACCTATCAGTACATAATGTGTTGATTGACTGCTTATATTATCGGTAAGACTCCTGGTCAGTGGTAAGCTATTATTAGTTAACTTTTTGAAGAGTCACAAGTTATACATGAACTGTCAAATGTCTGGAGGGTCAGCATCCCTAAACCCCTTACAGTTCAAGGGTCAAACATGTCACTGTGACATTTTTGAGTGCAGAGATCTTGTTTTATTCATCTTCTTTCTCTAGTAGCTACAGCTGTGTCTGATATAAAAATAGGTGCCAAGTTATGCATCTATTTATCATGTAATCAATTCCATGCACATCTTATGACTTTTAAAAAGGCAATAAAATGAGCCATGTTGAATCCCAAAACCTCTGACACCATGTGGACAGAAACACCACCCGGCTGAGCCCTGCCTGGATTCCTGATCCACCCACGTGTCAGACCTAAGACAATCATGGTCTCTTGTGAGCAAAACGTGTGTATGGAGGTCTCACTAGTGAATGTTGGCATAGGTGTAGGAGAAGACAAAAGGGTCTCTTCATTTACTAGCTTCAAGCAAAGGGGCCTATGCAAGAAAGGAGAGTCTGTGGTGAACTTCAAACAAAACACTGTCCAGCCAATTTTAAATAAGAGATGTTCTGCTCTGTTTGGAGTCTAACTTTCCTTATCCAGGGTCTGGAAGGGGGCAGACAGCTGATGAACATGCAGAGGTTGAGGACACAGATCAATGGAAACCAACTAACTCGCCCAGAACAGCACAGGGATGAGAATGATGCTAGTTTCTATTAAGTGTAGTCTGTCTGTTAGTTTGCATAAAGATGCATGCTGTATTCATAGAAATCTAACTGGCAACTCTTGGAAGTTACTCAATTGTTTAGTTTTTATTGTCCAACTCAGAAAGTAAGTGCCGTTTCACATGATTCATTTATAACAATAAATTCACTATTCTCTGGCATGTAACAAAAATTTAATAAAAGCTAGTTGTTATGATTCATATTATTACTGTGTTTACTTTATGAAGGACCTGGTAGAACAATCTAAAGATATGATTTATGGACCTGCCGATATAAGGTCTTCCTATCTATTTGGGAAGAGCAAACACCAGGACAACACTATCACAATAGTGCAGGATGTTGAAGAGCAGGACTAATGATGAAATTACAGAAGGAATTTCTAAGGAATATAGTATTTCAGCAGGAACTGGAGGAATGACTAAGAGCTTTAAACAAAAAGACTGGAAAGGAGTTTCTAAGAGAAACAGAAGTACAAACAAGAAAGATTAGTAAATTTGAATGAATATATCATACTCAGTTTTGTGAGACCAGAAATACACATATAATCACTATATTGTGTATGACGGATAAAAAGTGAGTTATGTATGTAATTTAACAACCAATTTTGGGCACATCCCAGGGCCTTTGCTCATATTATTCTTACTACCTTGATAAGCCCTTTTATTCTACAGGCCCCGAGAATGAGATATGCACATGGAAGAATGATGTCGGAGCTTGTACCACGCACAAGCATCAACTCAGTCATGAACTGATGGCTTAACTTTAAGATACAAAGTTATACATTCCTCAAAGAAAACATAAGGAAGGAGCTCCTTGATACTGACCTGGGCAACATTTGCTTTTTGGTTATGACATCAAAAGCACAAGCAAAACAAATTAAACATAGCCAAGTGGGATTATATCAAGGTATGTTTATCCAAATCAAAATAGTCAACAGAGTGAAAAGACAACCTGCAGAATGGAAAAAAGGCTTTGCAAACCACCTATCTGATCAGGCGTTCATCTCCAGAAAGATTTAAATAATCCCTACAACTCAATAGCAGACACCAAATAACCCTATTAACAGATGCATAAACTATTTGAGTAGACATTTCTTCAAAGAAGCCATATAAACAGCCAAGAGGTATTTAAAAGGCTGTTCAACCTCAAAAGTCAGCTGGGAACTGCAAATCATAACAACAGTGAGCCATCACCTTACCCCAGTCAGATGGCTACCACCAAAAAGACAAAGGTAACAAGTACTGGTGAGAGTGTGATAGAGCGAGCGCCTGTATACTTTTCATAGGGATAGAAATCAAGATAGCCACTAGATAAATAAGCATGGAAGTCCTTCAACACACTGAAAACAGAACTAGCTTGTGATCCAGTAATCCCACATCTAGGTACACGTGTAGAAGAAATGAACTCAGTTTCTAGGAGAAATCTGCACTTCCATGTTCATGGGAGCATTTTTCACAATAGCCAATGTATGTCAACCACTTAAATGTTAATTAATGGATGAATGGATAAAGAAAATGTGATTTTTCACACGCACGCACATAAGGGGAGATTACTCAGCCTTAGAGAAAATCCTTTAAGGATTTTTCAGCCTTAAGGATTACTCAGCTGTAAAGGAAATCCATGCAACAAAATGGATGAACCTGGAGGAATCTGTACTTAGTGTGAAATCAAAATGAATCAAATTCATAAAACCAGAAAGTATAACGGCAGTTGCCAGGGGCCAAGAGAAGCAAATGGAATAATATTGATTAAAAGGTCCAAAGTTTTAGTGATACAAGTTCTGGAGATTTCATATATAGCAATGTGATTATAGTTAACAAAAACGTATTACCTACTTCAAATTTGCTTAGAGAATAGGTCTTCAATACTCTCAGAAGGAAGGAAGGGCAGATGAAGGGATGAAAAGAAGGAACACAGAGATGAGAAGGAAGTAAGAAACAATGGTAACCCCCCAAAATAGGAAGAAAAATGATATATACACACTAGAATATTATTTAGCCATAAAAGGAGGGAATCCTTATATATGCGACAACATAGATGAATCCTGAGAACATTATGTTAAGTGAAATAAGGCAGTCCTGTAAGGACAAATACTATATGATTCCACTTACATGATGTATTACAAATAGTAATATTCCCGGAAGAAGAAAACAGGATGGTGGTTACCAGGAGTGGGGGGCAGAGAGAGAAGTGAGGAGTTGCTGTTGAATGGGTATTGACTTTCAGTTCACACCATGAAGAAAGTCTAGCTCTCCTCTGTACATTCTGCATGTTGTTAAAAATATTGCAATCCTTCAGCATTGATTCAGAATGTTCATGGCTCCTGGTGCAACAGAAATTTGTCAGAACTTACTACTGATAGGCTCCTTGGCTAAAGTCATATGAAAAATGCTTACATTTGCTGACACAACAATAAAAAACATTTAAATGATTTTACAACTTAAAGATCCAGTTAAAATGTGTTCATAAATAGCAGAATATACTGCTTTTGCATTTTGAGAAAATATTATTTAAGAAATCTATAAAATGCATTGGGACAATGTGAGAGAAGTGAAATCTATATAAAGCTGTAAGAGGTTAACAGAGATTTTTAGGTTGTTCCCTTAAAATTATCTGTTAGGAAAGAAAAAGATATGGACAGATTGGAAATTGATAATGATTTTCAAATATACACACTTATTATTCTGGAAAATGAGTTTCCATTTTGTACTTGTTCTCATTTGCTCAGAAGAAATAAATTAAACAACTGTAGGTCATTAATAATGTGTAAGTATACATCATTATTCAATGAAAAATGATGACACATTAAACACCAAAATGAGGATGATCCATAATGTACCTGTCATATATAAAAAACTGAATACATACATTAATATGTGATAGTCATACATTAATGTTCTCAACTCATCTAGCAGTATCATTTCTATCCATATGTCATCACAGTTGAGGATAGAAGCTCAAACACAAGACATGAAAGAAATCTGAGGCAAAAAGAAATCAAACTGAAGCACAATATGCACTATATAGTTGACAAGATAGCAAATAAAACCCATAATAGAACCTTGTATACTACATTCTCTGTGAAAGTCAATAAAGTGAATGAAGAGAAAAAAACAATAGGAAAGCTACGTGCCCAACCACAAAATACTTAAAGTGAGGAATCTAAGGAAATCTGAACCAAATAAAAGGATAATAGCTATAGCAGATGCATGTTGGCACAGGGCACAGAATAAGAATATGGAACAGCTTATCCAAAGTTCCTTTACTTGGAGGGGCGCCTGGGTAGCTCAGTCAGATAAGCATCGGACTTCAGCTCAGGCCATGATTTCATGGTTCCTGAGGTCTAGCGCCTCATCAGGCTCTCTGCTGACAGCTAGCTCAGAGCCTGGAGCCTGCTTCGGATTCTGTATCTCCCTCTCTCTCTGCCCCTCCCCATCTTGCACTCTGTCTGTCTCTCTCTCAAAAATAAAGAAACATTAAAAAAAAAAAGTTCCCTTACTTGGAGGTGAGAGCTAGTGTCCTTAGACCGGGAGAACCAATTTGCAGCACGTTCTACATGCAGAAAGAAGGTTGCAATAATCTGAGAAAGAAGCATACTGATTTAACAAAATTAGGTAGTCAGAAGTAGTAAACAAATATTCAGAAATGCTAAGTTGACATAAACCTAAGCCAGTTATATAGAAGGTTTTGCCAGGAAACCCTAGAGAGATCACCTTCATATCCAAATGGAACCTGAAATGAAAAAATGCCCCCAGGACAAAGTGCCCAGAAGATTAGAGGAGCAGTATAATGAAAGACTACCTGTGCACAGATTTTTCATCAGTGTACTGATGCCTAACGTTCATTAAGCCTGAGATTATGGCAAAGACCATTACAAGCAGTCAACAAATTTTAGTGGTCAATCTTCAAAATCATAAGAAAATACAAAGACAAAGGAATTGGGAATATATGAGCCCTACTATATACCAAAGGAAAACAAAATTTATAACACTATAGGTTTCCTTACAGCCTTTAATAGGAAATATAAGATTTCACTCAACAGTTTTAAATTATATTTCTGAAGTGGAAGCTTATGACACAGGAGATCCAAGCCATCAAGGAAGACAATGATAAATGTGAGCTGGTTTTGTCAGAGAAATGCTTCTGGATATACTCCAAAGGCTGTTTTGCACAATGCATAGAGATTTTTGTGGTTAAAAAGTAAATAAGTAAAGTTCAGAGAAGTGAAAGAATGGAAACAAACCCTAGTAGTAGTAAGGAATATGGCAGGCTTGGAAATAATGAGGTGGGATCATAATGCAAAGCTAAAAACCAGGCATGGGTGTGGGACTTCACATTCGACGTAAATAACGCAGGTTAACTGAGAAGACCATGTACATTTATTGTTTCACACTGTATTTTTTGAGATTCCTGCTCATCATGCCTTGTTTCAGTAATATTTTCCAGCAGCAGAGAAACATAGCTTCTGTTTTTTAATTTTTTTTTTAGTTTTTGAGAGAGAATGAGAGAGCACAGGCTGAGCAGGGAGGGAAGGAGGGAGGGAGAGAGAGAATTCGAAGCAGGCTCCAGGCTCTGACCTGTCAGCAGGTTAATCCAAACCACTATTTAATAGTCTGTTCATATATCATACTGATATCATATTATATATCCTAGGATGTCACATTTTGTGACTTTCTGCACCAAATATGAATGAAGTTAACATTGACATGTTTGTGTGCTATTTTTTTCTTATATGGAATGCAACATCTACCTCAAGAGTTGTTTTAAGAATGCTGTAAGTTGAGGGGTACCTAAGTGGCTCAGTCAGTTAAGCCTCTGACCCTTGATTTCTGCTCATATCATAACCTCATGGTTGTGAAATTGAGCCCAAGTCAGGCTCTGCACTGGGTGTGAGCCTGCTTGAGGGTCTCTCTCTCCCTTTCTCTCTGCTTCTCTCTCTCAAAAAATATTTTTAAAAAGAATGCTATAAGTTGAGATAAATATGAACTTCCAACACTAAAACCACGTTACCAATTATTTGTTCTAATCATAACACTAAGTAACATTAAAAATAAAATGTATTAGCCTGGCTTGAAATGCCAATTCCTAATTCATTTTGCAGTAAAAACAGACTAAAATTAAGATTTTTTATATCTGAATAATAAGGAAAATATCTAGGATAAGATATAGCATAATGCAAGAATCTGTAGGATGCAAATAGATATTATACCATGAAGCAAAACGTAGCAAGGTGTATTGAGCCTTTGGCTTGGGGTACATCTTGGCTTTGCTTCAAGTATGAGATAAACCGAGGAAAGCAAGAAAGGTGTCGACCCATGAATCTTTCAACTTAACTGCCATCAAAATATTGTGAAACATTAGAGGAAACTAAAAAGTCAAAAAAGACATGATGGAGGTATGGTGAATTATGTTATTTGTATTCCACTTTAATGCTGAATATGAGGTTAGGGACAGAGACACAGAGACAGCGAGCCTAGACAGCCTGGCAGCGAAGAAAAAGACATCTAAAAGAAGCCAAAGGGCGATGAATAAAGGGAATACAGGACAGGTTTTGTGTTTAGAAGTTACCTCTTGCCGCCGTATGGAGACTGGCTTGGAATCCAATATAAGGAGTAGAAAAGAGCTGGATAGGTCTGCTCGAATATAAGAGAGAAAGAAAATTGGAATTGGTTAACATAGAGGGTAGGGATGGAGAGGAATTAAAAAATATTTAAGAGAATTTTTAATGTATACTCTAAATACTCAGCAACCAAGATGATATGAAGAGAGGGAGAGAAAGAAGCGAAATGATTCCTGCTGACTTGGGAGGCGAATCGCTGTGAATGGAGGAAAAAGCTGGCTTGAGCCAACTTTTTTTTTTTTTAACATGTCTGATGAAGACTGTAAATTCTGGGTGCTGTGAGACGTTAAAATAGAAATATCAAAAGGTAGTGAGATATTAGTAGAATGATACACATCTGTTTGTCCTCAACAGCTGTGGTTTGTCCTAACTGCCCAGAAGGGTAGCTTTGCATTCATTCTCTCAAGTGTCCATGTAGATGAAAAAGTAAATCACACAATGGTGTGAAGCTGTAGGAATCTATGTGCAGGAGAGAGAACAATTTTACAGTTAAGAGAACATAAATGCTAGAGCTCTGTGCGTGGATGAGATTAACCATGAGTAACATGAAGAATAGGAAGAAGGTGAAAAAAATTTGATGGACACCATTCTGAGAACAGGTAGGGCAACTTCAAAAAACAGGTGCTGTGGGGTAAGAGGACAACTAGAAGCTACGCTCAGAGCATTCAAATCATGAAATTCTAATTAAAGAAAACATTCAACTCTAGAAGCTAAATACAATAGACATGATAGTCCAGTGTTTGAAAATACCATGTATTATTTACCAAGTCCATTGTTAGCTGTTTGGGTTGCACTGAGTGTTTCACTGCTAAGAATAATGCTGCTATAAATTTCTTTGCATAAGTCTCTGGTGCTTAGTGCAAGAGTTTTGGCAGCAGTACCTAGTACTGCTAGGTACTAGGATATGCAAATGTTTAGCTATACTACATGATGTGAAATTGTTTTTCACAGGGGTTTAACAAAATTATGTTCATACAAGGAGACTCTTAAAAACCCTACTCTTCATAATCCTCATCAACACATGACTTTGTCAGATTTACACAAATAAAAAACACTGTGCATCTGCTGGACATGTGATGGCATATCATTTGGTTTTACTGTCCATTTCCCTAGTTGATAATTAGACTATCTTTTTAAATTTCCAAATTCATTCTATGAGGCAAACATTACCCTAATATTATAAAACCAGAAAAAAACACTAGAAACAAAGACAAGTATAAGCCAATGTCACTGATGAACATAGACACAAAACTTTACAATAAAACATTAGCAAGCAAATCAACAATACAGTTAAAAAAAATCATTCACTGGGGTGCCTGGGTGACTCAGTTGGTTAAGCATTCAACTCTTGATATAAGCTCAGGTCATGATATCACAGTTGGTGAGTTCAAGCCCCACATCAGGCTCTGCCCTGCGGAGTTTGCCTGAGATTGTCTCTCTCTCCCTCTCTGTGCCTCTCCCCTGCTTGCACTCTCTCAATATCTAAATAAAGAAATAAACTTTTAAAAAAGTCAGTCACCATAATCATGTACAATTTATTCCAAGGGTGCAGAGGTGGTTCATTAAGTGAAAATCAACCAAATTCACAAGAGGATGGATAAAAAAAAAAAATGATCACTTCAACAGAGGAAGAAAAAGCATTGGCCAAATACAATATCCCTTCATGAAGAAACTCAACAAAGTATGGTTAGAGGGAACATGCCTCAATACAATAAAGACCATTATGAAAACCACACAGCCAACAACATACTGAATGATGACAAAGATTTCTGTTAAAGTCAGAAAAGTCTCACCACTTATATTCAACATAGTGCTAGAAGTCTTAGCCATAGCAATTAGACAAAAATAAGTAAAAAGCATCTGAATTGATAAGGAAGAAGTCAAACTGCCACTATTTGCAGAGGACATGATTCTATGTAAACATCCTAAAGAGTGCACTGAAAAACTACTAGAACTTATAAATGAATTTAGTAAAGCTGTAAACTAAAAAATTAATATGCAGGAATCTGTCATGTTTCTGTATACTCAATAATGAGGTAGCACAAAGAGAAATTAAGAAAATGCTCCCATTTACAATTACAGAAAAAAGAATAGCTAAAATAAACTCAGAGTATAGGTGGAAAACCTATACTCTGAAAACTTTAAAACACTGATGAAAGCAACTGAAGATGAAAATGCAAATGAAAAGATAAACCATGTTCATGGAATGGAAAAATTAATGTTGTTAAAATGCCCATACAACCCAAAGCAATCTACAGATCTCATGCAATCAAGCCCTCAACCCAAATTCCAATAGCATTTCTCACAGAACTATGACAATTAATCCTAAAACTTGTGTGGAATCATAAAAGACCCCAAATAGCCAAAGCAATCTATAGAAGGAACAAAGCTGTAGTTATCACAATCCCAGATTTCAAGATACACTACAAAGTTACAGTAATCAAAACAGGATGGTCCCGGCACAAAAAATAGAAACACTGATCAATAGAACAGGATAGAGAGCTCAAAAATAAACCCATGCCAATACGGTCAGTTAATCTACTATAAAGGAGGCAAGAATATCCAGTGGTGAAAAGACAGCATCTTTGATAAATGATGTTGGAGCGAACTGGATAGCCATAAGCAAGAGAACAAAACTGGGGCCCTTTCTTACACCACACAATGAAATAGACTCGAAACCGTTTATAAATTGTTTTAAACAGTGTATAAGTTGTTTAAAAACATTTTAATGTTTATTCATTTTTGAGATAAAGATAGAGTCGAGTGGGGGAGAAGCAGATGGAGACAGAATCTGAAGCAGGTTCCAGGCTCTGAGCTGCCAGCACAGAGCCCACTGTGGGGCTTGAACCCATAAACCATGAGATCACGACCAGAGCTGAAGTCAGATGCTTAACTGACTGAGCAACCTGGCACCACAAAACAGTTTATAGTTTTAAATGTGGTACCTGAAACATGAAACTCCCAAAAGAAAACACAGGCAGTAATCTCTTGGACACTGACTCTGGCAACATGTTTTATGGACATGTCTCCTTCGGCAAGGAAAATAAAAGCAAAAATAAACTACTGAGACCACACCAAAATAAAGAGATTTTGCACAGTGAAGCAAACCAGCAACAAACCAAAAGGATACCTACTGAAAGTAAAAAAGAGAAATACCACTTGATTTAGTAATTCCACTACTGGGTATTTACTCAATGAAGACAAAAACACCAATTCTAAAGATATACGCACCCCTACATTTTCATGTGCAGCATTATTCACAGTAGCCAAGATATGGTAGCCATCTAAGCATCTGTTGACAGATGAATGGATAAACAAGGTGTGGTAAATACATATACAACAGAGTATTACGCAAAAAATAAAAAATAAAAAGAATAAAATCTTGCCATTTGCAAAAACATGAATGGACCTGAAGAATACTATGCAGAGTAAGTCAGGCGAAAGAATATAATTAATTATCATACGATGTCACTTACATGTGGAATCTAAGAAAACAAAATGAGGGGCACCTGGGTGGCTCTGTCAGTTAAGTGACTGACTTGGGTTCAGGTCATGGTCTCCCCAGTCATGGGTTCGAGCCCCACATCAAGCTCTGTGCTGACAGCTCAGAGCCTGGAGCCTGCTTCAGATTCTGTGTCTCCCTCTCTCTCTGGCTCGTCCACACTCATACTGTCTCTCTCTCAAAAATAAATAAGCATTAGAAAATTTAAAAACAAAACAAGCAAACAAACAGGCTTTTAAATACAGAGAACAAACTGGTGTTCCCAGAGGGAAGACAGCCATTGGACATGTGAAACAGAACAAGGGATTAAGAAATACAAACTTCCAAGTATAATATAACTAAGTCCAGGAGAAGAAGTACAGTATAGACAACAGAGGGAATGACACTGTGTGGTGACAGATAGTGTCTACATCATGGTGAGCCCCGAGTGCTCTGCAGAATCGCTGGATCAATCCACTGTCCACCTGAAACTGCACTAACAATGTCAGTTATGCTTAATGATAATAGTAAAGTTGAATATCCTTTTATGGGTTTCTTTGCCATTTGATTATCCTCCTCTCAAAGTATTATGTTCAGTTTACTGTTATTTTTCTCTTAGTATAGTCTTTATTTAATCTGAATACAATCCTTTTTATTTGTAACATGTTTTGTCTCTTTTCGTTCGCTTGTACTGTTTGATGAACATTTCCTAAAGTAATTATCACAAAATGAATAGCACTTTGTATACCTTACTCCTTTATTGGCACAGGATTTATGTAAAACAATATGTATAGAAGTAAGTTGCACAGCAGACACAGGTTTCCAAGAATGTTTACACTTGTGTAACCCACACCCCATGAAATATTTTCCTCATCAGGGGAAGCTTCTCATGCCTTTCTTTTCCCAATTCCTAAATGATTTTTGCAAAGGCATTTTGTGAGTAGAAGTTTCTCGGGTTAATGAAATTCGTTTATCCATTTTCATTTATTTGTGAATTTTGTGTCTTAAGCAATCTATGCCTACCTCCAGGTGTTCACCCATGATCTATCTCAAATTAGTTCACATGTATAAATATAAGTAGGGATTGAGGTTTATGATTTTCATACAGATATCCAATTATTCCAGCACCATGGCTGAAAACACTTTCCATTCCACAATGAATTTCTCTGGTGCTTTTGTTGAAAGTGTATTTTCCATGTCAGTGTGAGACTATTTTTATTTGTCTACATTATGTTAATACCTCACTGTCTTAATAATAGGAGAATATAGTAAGTCATGAAATCTCTCTCTCTCAAAAATAAACTATAAAAAAAGATGGAAGACTATAGTAATAGAGGCCTTTTTTTTTTTTTTTTAAGAGAGAGAGAAAGAGAGCATGAGTGAGGGAGGCGCAGGGAGAGAGGGAGACACAGAATCTGAAGCAGGCTCCAGGCTCTGAGCTGTCAGCACAGAGCCCAATGCGGGGCTCGAACCCACCAGCTGTGAGATCATGACCTGAACTGAAGTCAGAAGCTTAAATGACTGAGCCCCCCAGATGCCTCAGGGCTGTTCTAACTCTTGTGATGGAATCAGTATTGGGATTACATTGAAATTATAGATTAGTGTAGATAGAATTGACAGCCTAAAACTTTGTATTCCAATTGATACTCATAAAAATTTGATCTATATTTAAAAATGAATGTAAAAAAGTCACTATCACTCCTCTTTCAACAGTAGAAGAAAAAATAAACACTTTAATTACACTGACCCCTTCCGTTCTGATTTGTTAGAATTTGCCATTCTTTCAGTTTCATATTTTAGTCAACTAAAGCAGACATTTTCAGTCATTATTTGTTGAGATTTAATTATACATCTTCCAAGCTTTATTTCAATAATTATTTTGATGTGTCAGATCAGAATCATCTTTCCTCTCCCTGAAGTATAATATTTAAATTACTTCTACTCACATCTGCTGTTAATAAACTGCTAGAGTGCTTCTTGTTCAACAGTCTACTTGCTTTCATTGTGAAAATGGTACCCAGAGTTTTCTCTCCTAATTTCTCTGATAGTTTCTATGAGCATTATGAGGATATTGTACTTTTTTCTGTCTTATGACTCTTAACAAATCAGGGTATTTATCCTAATTTTTAATGTCTATAATCTATTCTGTTGACGTTTTTAATTTTTTTCTCTATTTTTGTTCCTCAGTTTTACTACCGCATCTCCAGATGCAGATTTCTTCCCATTAATCTTGTTTGGAACTTTCCCTATTTCCTGAAACTACATTTTTAATTCTTTTATATTTCCTGGGAAACACTCAAGCATCATTTTAATAAAGCATCCATGATGATACAAGTCTTATGGATATTTTGGATAATGAATTAAAAAAATAACAGAAAATTATATTCCATCTATTTAAGTGCTACAATACAATACTTCAATTCCCACCTATTAATTAAATCCATCCATTTTTTCTAAATATCATTTACATAATTTAAATACCTGTATAAAAATTTCATTTCAACATGTATATGATATAAAATATTCCTAATATCAGTTATCTAATTTAACTTTTAATGAACTCATCAGTGTGTATATTTTGGTGCAAGTGAACAATACTGAGCAAAGTACTGTACAGAAGCAGTAAAATGGTATTAAAATGACATGAAAAAATTACTTTTTTAGTGAAAGGGCTAAAAAATGAGGTGATTAACAAGTTTGGTTTTTTTTTTCTTAAAACATTGCCTGACTACAGTGTCTTGGTTGTTCTTTCCTGTTGGTTGAAGGTGAGAAGAATACTGTGTAGGTACTGAGTAAAGGTAATTTCTAAGTCTTCATTTATGTCCAAATACAGAAATCTATTAGAAAAAATATTTTTGCCCTTAAGACACAAAATAAGGAGGCTGAGCAACCACATTCTCAAAACTGTAGGAAGACAATTAATCAGAAAGAAAACAAAAACACACTTATTGTGAATATAGACTTACATTACTTAGGATTGTTTCCTGATAACTTGAGGCTGCAATTCTATTCAGTGTTTGAATGTGACACTCGGGTTAAGGTCAGGCTCAAGCTCCCCTGCAGCTACGTCAGTTTAGGTGTGCGATGCAGTTTTGTACAAAGGCATGGGATCTAGAATGTGGAGGCTGCTTTCACAATCACGTAGACTGGAGTTCCTAAATCTTTCAAAGCATCTTAGGCTTGCTATGAAATTTAAGTTTGAACAAAACATTTACCTATCCCTTCATTTTCAGATATTCAGAGGTATTCAATGATTTTGCTGTATAAACTAGCTAATTTATGACCCCCCTCAGTGATACTGATAGCTGTCAGTCTACCACAGATGCTGCTGCTCTGGGTTTTCAAAGACCATTATACCATGTCAGAAACCCAGCCTTCATACAAACAATGTATTCATGGTTTTATTTAAGTTTCCAAGAAGAGAAAAAAATTCTGCATGGTGGTAGGGGTCGTATCCATGGCCAATCTTATTTCTATAGGCATTGATCCCACTGAATACATTTTATCACTTGGAATTTTTTTCTCCTGACACTTTATCAATTCTATGGTTTTCTCCTAAATTTTTCCTAACCTAATGTTCATAGGAATTTCAGTGTCATATCCTTTACTTACAGACTTTGACAAGTTTTGTAAACAGAGGGGGGAAAATGGGGAAGATTCAGAGCTTCCAAGAATTGTGTGGCAATATGTAATAGTCTAACATAAATAAATTTACAATACTGGAAGGAGAAGAGAGAATATGCAACTGGAGTATTTAAAGACATAATGGTTGACAGTTTTTTACAAATTCATGACAGATCCGCAATGACTAATCCAAGAGATTCTGCTAATAACATAAGGATGAGTCCCAAACAAATATAAACACCTAGATGTATATTAGTGAATTTGCTGAACGCAAAAGATCAACAAAATTTCCCGAAGGCACTTGGGGAAAAAGAGAGATACTACATATATAGAATCAAAGATCAAAATTACAGTTTTTTCTACGCTTAATTTTAATTCCTTTTAGTCAATACGTTCCCCCCATTCAAATCAACCTTTTGTTCATCAACTTTTGTTACTGTATCTTTTAATGAGATCATACTGAAACTCTCCCGTTTAGTTTAGTTTACCTCCTCAATCCTACCAAGTTGACTGAGAAGGCAGAGCAGCTCTGCAGTCCGCATGAAAATGGTTAGAGGAGGAAAAGACATAAATAGGAAGAATTCTGATCCCAAAACTGATGGCAACGATGTCACAGAAATCCCAGGCAAGTAGCGGAGAGATGCAGATTTCAGGAAGAATATTTTTAGTTATTAGATCAAAATGTGTAAAAATTCTCAAAAAAGGTAGATAACTGCCCTTTTGGAATGTATTCGTACAGAGAAGGGAATGAATATTAGCAGAAAGTCACATTTTGTGTGCAAGCACGTGGAGATTTCACCAAACTTTTCTACTACTGTCTATTATTTTTTTTATTCCAACAAGGTTTTCATTACTTTGTAATACTTTCTTTAAAAAAAATTTTTTTTGAAAGAGAGACAGAGTGCAAGCAGGGGAGGTGCAGAGAGAGGGAGACAAGGATCAGAAGCAGCTCCAGCCTCCGAGAAGTCAGCACAGAGCCCGACTCAGGGATGAACCATGAGATCATGACCTGAACCCACGTCGGCCGCTTAACTGACTGAGCCGCCCAGGTGCCTCCACTCTGTAATACATTTTATCTTAGTTTGAAAAAGTCAAACTACTGAAACAAGCTGAAAATGGTTTCTCAAGGCAGGAGATGGTAAAAATAATTAGACTTCCTATTTATTTGCAATTCAACTAGAAAAGATCTTTACACCATCTATTTATAAAGAGTTTGCAAACTACAAGTTTTGTAACCTTTCAAGTCTTAAGCTGAGGGGCGCCTGGGTGGCTCAGTCAGTTAAAGGTCCAACTTCAGCTCAGGCCCTGATCTCACGGTTGGTGGGTTTGGCCTGTTGGACTCTGCACCAAAGGCACCGAGCCTGCTTCGGATTTTCTGTCTCTTTCCCTCTCTGCCCCTCCCTCGCCCTCCCTGTCTCTGTCTCTCTGAAAAATAAATAAACATTTAAAAAAAATAAAGTCTTAAACTGAAAATTACTATGTTCAGTGAGTTTTAAAACTCTTTAGAAAAAGCTATCTTTGGGGGTGCCTGAGTGGCTCTGTTGGTCTTGATTAGATTTCAGATCATGATGTCAGGGTCATGGCATTGAGCCCCACTTCAGGCTATGTCCTGAGTATTAGGCCTGTTAAGGATTCTCTCTCCCCCTCTGCTCCTCTCTCCTGTTCATGCTCACTCTCTCCCATCTCTAAAATTAAAAAAACATATACATGGTGCTGCATGTTAATGAAACCTATTTTGTTGATTATTTCATAATACATGCAAATATGGAATTATTGTTTTGTATACCTGAAACCTATATGGCTATATTGTTAATTATATCTCAATAAAAAATAAAGCCTTAATTTAGAATTCTAGATCTAAAATTAGACATCATTTAGTTTAACCCACTCATTCTGCATATGAAGAAAATATAGCCAATTGAGTTATTGAATCTGCTGCCCAAGAAACTGGCATAATGTAAAACGGTCAAACACAGGAATTCTGAACAAGTGAGAGAGTTCTCCAGAATACTGAAAAAAGAACTGAGACAGGACCGTAGAGTTTCCCATTTACCAAGTCAGGGTCTGGACAATAGAAAATCTTACTTCTATTTTAAAAATGATTAGAGGGGCACCTGGGTGCTCAGTCAGTTAAGTGTCCGACTTTAGCTCAGGTCATGATCTCACAGTTTGTGGGCTCAAGTCCCTCATCGAGCTCTGTGCTGACAGCTCAGAGTCTGGAGCCTGCTTCAGATCCCTCTCTCTCTGCCCATCCCCCCTCTCAAAATAAATAAACTTTAAAAAAATGATTAGAGGTAACATGCTAATTATAATCAATTTTATCTACCAATTATGTGCTTGTAAGAAAGAGAATGTATTATATATAACATATAATCTATATATTACATATGTTTATTACAAGAAATAGATTTCTTAATGTCCTGCAACACTTTTTACTAATTTAGATCCTCGGTGAGAATTCTATGTATTTCTAAAGCTATCCAGTGTCTTATAGAGTAAATGAAATGCACACACCACTATGGAAAACCAAATGGAGTATTATAAACTGATAATTTCTTTTATACTTATGTTTTATAGTCTAACTGATATGCAAAAAAAAGTCTGCCCATATTTAATGTATGCAATTTAATGAGCTTGGACATAGGTAGGCATATCATTCCATCACTTACAATCAAGGTAATAAACATATTCATTACTTCCTTGTGTCCCTATGCTGTTTTTACTCATACTAGGAACATTTAATAGATCTACTCTCTAATTTTTTAAAATTTCTTTTCAATTTTGGAGTGAGAGAACATGAACTGGGGAAAGAGGAAAATGGAGGGAGAGGGAGATGGACAGGGAGGAGAGAGAGGGGGAGGGAGAGTAGTAAGCAGGCTCCATGCTCAGCACAGAGACCAATGTGGGGTCTGATCCCATGACCCTGGGACCATGACCCGAGGCGAAATCAAGAGTCAGGCCCTCAAATAACTGAGCCACTACAGATGTCTATACCCTCTAAACGTTTAATTTTAAGTTTATTGATTTTTGAGAGAGGGAGAGAAAGAGAGAAGAGACAGAGAGCTCATGAGCTGGGGAGGGCAAGAGAGAGAGGGAGAGCAAAAATCCCAAGCAGACTCCACCTGCCAGTGCAGAGCCTGATGCGGGGCTCAAACCCACCAACCATGAGATCATGCCTTGAGCCAAAATCAAGAGTCAGATGTGTAACTCACTGAGCCCCCTGGGCACCCCATTGTCTAAAGTTTAGGGTACACAGTACTGCATTGTTTTCTGTAAGCGGTATTTTGCACAGCAGATCTCCAGAGCATACTATTCTTTATAACTCTATGTCTACATCCATTGAATAACCCACTATTTCCACTTCCTCCTGGAAACTACTACTCTATTTTGAGCTTTTATGAGTATTGTAATTAGGTCCTTTGTTTATGTGGAATTATGCAGTATTTGTCAGCCTCGGAAAGACACTCACTTAGCATAATGTCTTCTGAAACCATCTTTGTCACAAATGGCAAGAGTTCCTCCTTTTTTGTGGCTGAATAATTTTCCTTTGTACGCACATACTATGTATTCTTTGTCATTCATCTGTTGTTGAACATTTGGGTGGTTTCTATATCACAGCTATTGTGAAGTGCTGCAAAGAACATGGAAATACACCTGTCTCTTTGAGAAGAGGATTTCAATTCTTTTGAATCTGTGCCCAGGCGTGTGAATGCTGCACCATATGGCAGTTCTCTTTTTCTTGAGAACCCCCATGCTTTTTCCACAGTGACTGTCCTATTTCACATTCCCATCAGCCATGTAGAACGGCTCTGACTTCTCTACCCTCACCAACACTTCTTGCTGCTTTTCTTGTTAATAGCTGTGCTAGCAGGCGTAAGGTGGGAGATCATTATGATTCCTATTTGCATTTCCTTGGTGATTCGTGATAGTCAGCATCTTTTCATATACCTGTTTGCTATCTGTAGGTCTTTGGCGAAATACCCATTCAGCTCCTTTGCACATTTTTAAATCTAGTTATTTTGGCTTTCTTTCTTTTCTTTCTTTTTTTTTTTTTTTTTGCTACCAATTTGTAGCAAAGATATATGCAATACAATCAAAACAGTGCTTATATATTTTGGAAATGAACTCTTTATCAAATATATGGTTTATAAATATTTTCTCATTCTGCGGGTTACTTTTCCGTCTTTTGGTTGTTCCTTACTCAGAAGCCTGTGACTCTTACGTGGTTGTGTTTCTCTGTCTTTGCACCTGTTGCCTGTGCTGTCAGGGTCATACCTTGAGATCATTGCCAAAGATCCGGCTCTCTTAACTTCAACCCTGTCTTCCTTCAGCAGTTTTACAGTTTCAGGGCTTTGTTTAAGTCTTTAATCATTTTTAGTTGATTTTTATACAGATGGCTTCCTACCATTTACCAGACGCGCCAAAAGGCAGTAAATTGATGACTTACCCTGTTAAAGTTAGCTTTCCATCTATAATTATCTACCTCAAATATCAAATAGAAAATTAAGACTATCTCAGACATTACTAATAATACCACCATCACTACCCAGTGACAAAATTCCATGTCAGGACACTTAAGCTACAAAAATACAAGTTACTCATTAGAAAGAAGAGGATACCAAACAGAAGCTTTTTTATAGCTGATGAAGGAAAAAAATAAGTTTCCTAACCTACTCTTTAAGGAAACCAGGTAAAGCCTGCTGTGAAAGAGGCATCATGGGAAAATATAAGCTACACTGAGTGAAAATGTCAACACACCCTATCAACATATATGCAATACAATCAAAACAGTGCTTATAGAAGAGAAATGTACAGCAGTAAATACTTGCATTAGAAAAAACCAAAAATCTCGTCGATCACCACAGACTTTATCTTTAAAAACTAGCAAAAGGACAAAATCTAACTAAGCTGCATAAAGTGGGAAAAAAACATCAGACTAAAAACCAAAGTAATAAACAAAAAAGGAGCATAAAATGAGCATAAAACATCAATGTGACAAACTGATCTTTTTGAGACCACCAGCAAAATGAGAAATGAGAGAAAGGACGTCACTGCAGACCCTTGAAATATTATAGGGTAATCAACAAATTCCATAAAGAACTTTTTAACCATAAAAATGACAAATACATGAGTGTTAGCAATGCTTCTGAAAGATGAAAGAGGAAAGACTTGAACAGACAGGAGCTATAGCTACTAACTAGTTTGAATTTAGAATTACAAAATTTCAAAAAACAAAACAAAACAAAAACACAACGCCAAGCCCCAGGACATAGAGGCCATTTTTCCAGCTAGCATCCCCACACACAGGACAAATAAAAGACTTTGACACTTAGCTTCAGGAAATAAGAACAAGTCCTAATTGCCCTGGTTCACTCTATAAAAATCTGCAGTTGCCATAAAAATGCAGAATATATATTGTACACCTCGAGCTAATGCTGCATTGGAATTTATTCATTATTATTGCTTATAGTTTTTTATTACTGATTTATTTAGAGGGAGAGAGAGAGAAAGAGAGAGAGCCTGGGAGGGGCAGAGAGAGAGAGAGAGAGAGAGAATTCCAAGCAGGTTCCAGACCATCAACGCAGAACCCAACGCAGGGCTCGAACTCATGAACCATGAGATGGTGACCTGAGCCACGATCAAGAGTCCAGTCCTTCACTGATTGTGCTACACAGTTGCCCCAACTAACTGGATTTAAAAAAAAAAAACTTGAAAAGATAACCTACCAGAAATAAATGTAGGATACATCATATATACATATATGTAAGAGTAAGTCTTTGGCTAAAATTCAACCTACAGTTTACTTCCCAGTGGTTATACAAAAGGTAACTGTAAAATAACCAACTACTCATTTTCTGAAATAACATCAAATGAATACAGATTGTGAGATCTATTAATTTGTATAGCAGATTGCTGGTACATCATCAAATCAAGGGGCAGAAAAGGTGAGGGATAGTCTCTTAATTTTTACAGGAAATGTTCTTAAATGAATAATGTCAAACCTTCAATTCATCTCAGAAGTTTAGAATAGATTTTTGCTTGGGGAAAAAACACAAAGAGTTAGACAGAAGTATTGCATTAATGCAATGTTAAAGGCAAAATCAGGTCGAAGACCTCTCAATGCATATGAAAACAAGATAAAATACAGAATTCATAATGCAATGCTTCCAGAGTAAGTAGGGCTTAAATCTGAGAGATCCATCCATGTTTCTCCCTTTTACCTTCTCTGATTTTTTAAGGCATGTGGTCAAGAGCATGATAACAATAATCTCTATTTCAACATATTTAGCCCATGGGTGGGTATAGATATCTCTCCATGGAAAATTCACTTTTATGAGCACCTGGGTGGCTCAGTTGGTTAAGTTTCTGACTTCAGCTCAGGTCATGATCTTGCTGTCCTTGGGTGTGAGCCCCACATCGGGCTTTGTGCTGACGGCTCAGAGCCTGGAGCCTGCCTCAGATTCTGTGTCTCCCTCTCTCTGCTTCTCCCACACTCATGCTGTCTCTCCAAAAAATGATTAAATGTTTTAAAAAAATCATGAGAGACTCTTGAATACTGAAAACAAACCGAGGGCTGAAGAGGGAGGGGGAAAGCGGAAGGGGGGTGATGGGCATGGAGGAGGGCACTTGTGGGGAAGAGCTCTGGGTGTTATATGGAAACCAACTTGACGATAAACTGTAAATAAAGAAAATTAAAAAGGAAAAGAAAATACGCATTTCAATCCCAGAAAAAAAGTATCATTAAATTTCTAACTAAATGCTAATATTGGCTATTAGAAAATGGAATTACAGGATCTGTGGCCTTCTGTAAAATAACACTTCACCCAGTTAGACTCTTCCATGTAACACACTATTTCAACAACATTTTCTCTGTAAATAAACACACTGATTGTTGTTATCACTGAAACTGCAATATTTAAAAGTCGAACTCTTTACCAAAACTCTACCATCTATAATGAATACATACTCAGATTATTTTTCCAACTCTAAAATACCTCAATGGTGCTAAAGCTAGTATCTATAAAACATGTTACTATGTCCCCTTGCTCAACATCAAGAACTTGACATGAAGGAAAGAAGTCACGTAGTTCTACTCTTCTAACAGTGTTAGAGGAAAAATCATAATTCATAGTCAAATAAACACCACATGACCTGAAGTAGTACAGAACTTATGTCTACTTAACTACTTAAGAAAATCATAGCACACATTTTGACTTTAAAAGAAAGGTGATTTCTTAGAGAAATAGTTTTTATTTTGGTAAGCACACTTACCAGGAAATCTTCCTCAGAACAAATGTTTTGAGTACAACACAGCCTTATTAACAACGGGCACTACTGTTGTACAGAAGAGCTCTAGAATGGATTCATCTTGTGTAAGGTACTTTATATGCCTCTCGAACAACCTCCCGCTTATCCCTCCCCGAGGCCCTAGGAGCCATCATTCTACTCTGCTTTACAAACTCTGAGTATTTTAGATACTTCACGTAAGTATCTGTCCATCTGTGACTGGTTCATTTCACTTAACAATTTCTCTCTTAGGGGTGGGATGGGGGGAGGGGCCCTTCTTTCAGGCTAATCAAGTATTTTTCAGGTACACATGTTTCCCATGTAGACGTCTTTTGATATCTATTTCTTAACTGATTTACTCAGCGCTTATTTTAGAGACTACATTTGTATCTATGTCTTGTATTCCTGTTTTCTGGGCTCTTGAGGGCTCTTTGGTCTACTTTCATAAAAATGTCTACAATCCCATTCAGTCTGCCAAAGTTCTAGTCACCAGTTTCTACTTTGTTCTCTGTCTCTCCAACCTTTTACTCCAGTTTTTTTATTACAGCACTTGATTCTCTGTTTCAGAGAATTTCAGCTATTTGGCTTCTAGACCTGGATGCTTCAGCTAAAACAACTGTTTCACCTCAAAGCGAAAATCTACCCAAAGTAAAAATCAAAGTAAAATCTTCTATGCTGTGATCTCTCTTGGACGTTGGCTCCCCTAGGTTTTCAGAGCTTGGATTGTTCTCTTATACTATCAGGTATTACCTAGTATTTCAGATTTTCCAGTTTTACATTATGATTCCGTGTCTGATACCAACTATTCCTACATGGTTGGAAGCAAAATTCATAAACATTTAATATATTTATTTACCAAATATTTTTCAACTATTTTTACTATTTATTTAGTATATATTTATTGGGCACATACTAAGTGCCTCTTACTTTTCAAGGTTGTGGGCATACAATGGGGAGATTTAAAAATTACTCTTTTTTTAGATTGAAGTTTTATTTAATTTTGTCAACTTGCTGTTAATAATCATTGATTTAACATATGGGTTACATTACTATCTCACATTGCATTTATAAAACTAATTACACTAAGTTGTTTCCAACCTCAAATCTGATCCTCTGTATGTATTCCAAAAACTGTATTCTTATGAAAACAATACGTGTGTTTTAAAAAAATTTTTTACAGTAAACCTCTCAACTACAAACTTCAAATACATGAAAAATATTTCCTTTATTCGGGGAGGTGGAACTTTATTTTTTTTATTGTACCTAAAATGAACAGTAATTCTTTTTTAAAGTTTTTATTTTAATTCCAGGTATTAGCATACTGTATTATATTAGTTTCATGTGTACAATATTGTGATTCAACACTTCCATACACCACCCGGTGCTCATCACAACAAGGGACTTGTTTCGTCCCCCATCCCTACACCTCCCTCCCCTCTGATAACCATCCCTTTGTTCTCTAGAGTCAAGAGTCTATTTCTTGCAAAAATAACTCTATTCTTACAAAATGTATATTCTAATGTCGGGGCATCAACTAAAAAAACTATAAACTCACATGTATACTATTATTTGGCCTAGGTGGGTAAATATTCTGTAATGAAAAATAAAAAGGTAAGAAAATAGAGATTAGTGTGCCTTTAGATAGGATGGTTAAGGGACCCCTCTTAGTGGAGGTTGACAGGAACACCGCAGGTGGACTGACCCAGTGACCTATTTCAGGGAAGATAATATTATACAGAAAGAAAGGAAAGCAAATCTGAAAGTATGAGACTGTGGGTTTTCCCAGAGGATAGCAAAAAGGCCACTGTGGTGCAAAGACATTATTACAGATGGTAACGGCAGGATAGAGGCCGAGACAGATTCCGGGTGCAGAGAATGTAGATTCAAAGGTCACAATAGTAACATAGGATTTTACTCTAGTTGCATCTAATTATTAGAGTGGTATGATATGTCTTAACGTTTCAAAAATATTTCTTTGACTGTATTGTTGATATTAGATGGAAAGGAGTAAAAAAGAAAGGCATTTCAAAATCATTTATTTTCTCCCATTTTCCTTTTGGGCTCTGAGCAATGCTTAAACTGAATTAGGATTGTATTATATTTTCATGGATATATCATGGAAAAGATGTATCTCAGACATTTACATTATTTTTCTACTGACTAGAAAAACTGTAGTGTTTTCCTGAAGAGAAATGACACATAAAATGTTAATATAAATAATAACATTAGTAATGGCTTATCATAGATTAATCCATGGATTGTATTCATAAATCTGTTATGAAAATTAGAAACAAAAGATTTTATACTATGTGTCATTAATATGGGAGTGCATAAGATACTTGTTAATAGCTGTAGTCACATTTATTAATTGAGTATTATTAAATACTAAGCACTGTGCTATGAGATCATCTTTCTTTATTGTAAATTGCTCAGGGTATCATATTGTTTTCATTCCTCTGTTTTGGCAAAGAGGCAGTGATTAGAAAGTTTAAATAATCTTCTCACAATCACACAGCTACCAAATGAAGAGACTCAGGATTTGAATTAGGGAAGAGACAGTGCTGTAAACCATTACATTCTAGTGCTTTCCAAGGCAGAGAAAAAAAGGTAATCTGGATAAGAAAAACCCGAATTTCCTCAGTGAGTCTTTAACCTAATTGTCCAAATAATGTACTTTTCTCACTTCCAAATTTATTGAACATTTGCAGCTACATTTAATTATAAAACTTAAAACTCTAAATTACTTAAGGCCTCTGTAATATAGACATTTCATGAAAAAGTACTGATTTGGGGGGCACCTAGGTGGCTCAGTCAGTTGAGCCTCAGTCACTTGATTTCAGCTCAGGTTCCAGGGTTGTGGGATCAAGCCCCACCCCAGGCTCCCTGCTGTGGATGGAGCCTCCTTGGGATACTCTCTCACCCCCATGGTCCCTCTCCCCCACTCATGCATATTCTCTCTCTCACTCTCTCTCTCTCTTAAATTAAAAACAATATAAAATAAAACAAATTTTATAAAAATTACTGAGTTCTGAAAACTGCACACACATTTGAAAAAATTATTAAGGTTAAGTATTTTCCTTCTTCCTATTTTACTTCTTGGAAAAAAATTTGCCCCCCAACTCCCACCACTCTCTGATATTCCCTATGCTTTTTTTTTTTTAAAGAATGTTATTTACTTTTGAGAGAGAATGAGAAAAAACTGGGGAGGGGCAGAAAGGGAGGGGGACAGAGGATCTGAAGCAGGCTCCATACTGACAGCAGAGAGCCAGATGCAGGGCTTGAACTCACGAACCTTGAGATCATGACCTTGAGCCAAAGTCTGAAGCTTAACCTACTGAGCCACCCAGGCACTCCTGGTATTCCCTGTTGTAAGTTGCCCTGCAAGATCCAGTCTGCCCCTTAGGAGAAGTCAAGCAGGCATCCCTGTCCAAAGGCATTCAGTATGCAAATACGGAGTGGCTAGCAAGAGGCCAAGGTAGCAGAAGAAATGATAAAGCTTTCAATGAAAGAGAAGAACAAAGTTATCCCTTTTCAGGTTCTGAAAACTTTGCCCAGGGCTGTGCCAGCACAGCTCAGTGGTCAGAAGTCCATCAAGCAGGTCAAGTTTGCCCCCTCAACACAAGGATGGACCTAAGGACCAGAGCTCTCCCCATGAATGGGAGGATGCCATCTCCTCTCCACCACTGAGGTCCTATTAGACACCTCCTTACGTTACCCAGAAAAGAAATGAAGATGGTGTTATCATAAAAGTAAAAGAACTAATCTGAGTCACACAATAGAACCTAAATTTTCTAAAGAAACAGACCTAATTTCCAGCCTAGGCTAATATGGAACCCCACTTTTTCATATATGCATTCACCTTAGTGTGTTTGCTACTCATAAAAATGTTCAGACTGACTAGAGAGAAACAAGATAAGTAAATCCTTCTTTATAATTTTTTAATCTTTATTTCTTTTGAGAGAGAGAGAAAGACAAAGTGTGAGGGAGGCAGGGGCAGAGAGTGACAAATACACAGAATCTGAATCTGAGCTGTCAGCACGGAGCCTGACGCTGGGCTTGAACCCAGGAACCTCAAGATCATGACCTGAGCTGAAGTCAGATGCTCAACCGACTGAGCCACCCAGGCTCCCCAATACATTCTTCTTCAGAAACAGAACCTAGACCATATTTTAGGACTGAGAGTAAAATTCATTGAGTATGCCCATCCCAGAGCTGCAACAAACAAACAAATCCTACAGTTCATTTAACAGTCGGTATAGAGAAAGAAATCTAACTCTTCCAGAAGAGTTCAACAGTCACATTGCTGCAGGATTTTTTTTACCTCAATTCCTGGGATTCATGGTCTCCCCACTTTAGAGAATGAAGAGGTGGACACAGAATGAGCAGCAGGCAAAAGTTCCTTAGAGGATAAGATTAGAAAGGAAGAATAGTAGGAAAGCTCTGACTGAGAGAAGGTGCATTCATGAGGACTCATAGGCAAGGGTCCTGGTTATAGGGCTCCGGTCAGCCCCTTTCCCTTCCCTCTTGTCCCTTCATAGGTTCTACCCTTACTGGCTGGACAACTCGAAGCTGGGTTGTCCGTTCCTGATTGGCTCATTTCCATTACATCAGGGGTGGTCATGGCCACATCATTCCTTGTGGGTCAGAGGTTTTATGGTCTACTACTCATTTTTTAGTTAGGTCATTAGTCAAATTCCTGGGGGAAACCTGAGCGGGGAGTAGGTAGGGTCTGTTACATTCTGAAGAGGAACCTTAACTCCTAGCATTGTTCCAAAACGTGTTTTTCCTCACCCTGGGACCTCAGGTCCTATCCTTTGCCTCTCTACTTCTTTTATCCTATCTTTTCCTATCGTAATTTGGGGCCCAGAGTCAACCAGCAGTTAATAATGACAAACTTCCAGCCAGCTTTCACTTCAACAGCTATTTTCTGAAAGTAATGAAAAATACAGCATACATATGAAGACACAGAAGAGGCAAAGAGAGGAATAAGATCGAAAAGAGGATTTTTTTTCATAGAAAAATCAATCAGAAAGCTAAAAAAGAATATACAATCAAAGTACCAGAAAGCCCAAACCACACATACTATAGAAAAATAAAACACAATGTGAGAAGTTCTGCATTTTTTTTTTAAATAAAAAATTGTCTTCCTTGCTTGAAAGGAAAACCTGGCCTCCAGGTAAGATGAGATGCTCTGAACATAAAGAGAACTGGGATTACCAAAGTAATTTGAAAAATGTCACCTTTAAAAATTGTGCTGTAATGACCAATTCTGGGGGGAGTCCAATATTTCATTTTAATTATAAATCTGACGGGGGCAATACAGAGGCTTATAAATAAGATTTATGATAAAAGGACCAAGCAGCAGCTTATCATGCCTAATATGTGTGTCTCCTCAAAGTAGGTGAAATCTATTTCCATTACACATACGTGCAATAGAGCATCAAAGAAATACTACTGACATATGGAAAGTTATGTGATTAAATGATTGAGAAACTAGAAGTTTCTATATTAACCCAAACATGAAACAGTATAATGCAGCCTTAGGAACATAGACACTGGGGTCAGACTGCCTAGATTCAAATAGTCACTACGTGACTTATATGTTGGCAGCCAAATACTCAACTAGCTTTGTATCCATTTATCCAGTGATAAAATAAGTATTATTGTACCTGACAAAGTGATCATAAACATTAAATAATAAGTATGTTAACCATTTAACTCAATTCCTGATAAAGAGTAAATTATAATAAATAGCTATGGTGATGATATGATTTCTTTTAGTTGAAGATAACATTTCTGGAATTTCTATTCCTCTTACTTTTTGGATTATAAGTCATATAGGTATTGAATTAGAAAACTCCAAAAAAGATTTTATTTTTGCTTCCATATGTTAACCACTCTACACCTATATTGTAAGCAATGTGTGCCTTAAATTTAGACAAAATGTCTAGATATGATCACTTTTTAATATTTGAGGCATTTCCTACATCAATAAATAGAAGATACTTGATAAATCTATTTAATGACAGGAGGAAGAAAAAGAGGGAAGGAGAAGGTGAGACAGGAAAAGTTAACTGACACTAATCCAAAGTATTTAATATATGTAAAAACCAAAAAACAGAAACCAACTGCACATGTAAGATTCAGCCCTAAGATTTTATCTGAATTCTGAACAGCCTACATGAGTTACGAGCATGGATTAAAACCAAGCAGGTAAGTAACCTAGATTATCTTTACTAATACTGTATTAACAGAGCAATACATTAGAAATGTCTTGCCCAGGGTTGCCTGGGTGGCTCAGTCTGTTGCGCGTCCAGCTTCATTTCAGGTCATTATCTCACAGTTGGTGGGTTCGAGCCCCCCGTCGGGCTCTGTGCTGCCAGCTAGCTCAGAGCCTGGAGCCTGCTTCGGATTCTGTGTCTCCCTCTCTCTCAGACCCTCCCCTGCTCACACTGTCTCTCTCTCTCTCTCTCTCTCAAAAATAAATAAAAAGCATTAAAAAATTTTTAAACATGTAAATGTCTTACCCATATTTAATTTTTAATATTTTAATGTCTATTTTTGAGAGCAAGAGAGAGAGAGAGAGGGAGAATGTGAGCAGCACAGTGGCAGAGAGAGATGGAGACACAGAATCCAAAGCAGGCTCTGCACATAGCCCAACGCAGGGCTAGAACTCACGAGCTGTGGAATCATGACCTGAGCTGAAGTCAGACGCACAACCAACTGAGCCCCCAGGTGCCCTGTGTCAAACCCACATTTAATACAGAAGCTTTCACAGCCCATCAAATACTTGGTTCTCAGTTATTACTTCATGAATATATATCTTAAATTTAAAAATGTGAAACTATATTTATAAATCTAATCTAAATACGTAGTGGAGTTCACTGCTTTAATAATTATTTATTGGAAAAACTATGCTAATTATTGATAAAATGTATATCCCAAATTCATTACATAAGAATGCAGTAACAGCTCCTCCCTCTAGTAGCCTAAAAGGCAGGTGACTCGAATGAGAATATTCATCTTATATGTATGGTTTACAAACATTTTGGTATTAATTGTTATTGGGACACCTGTAAAGCAGCAAAAAGTTGAGAAACTAGATAGAAATGATGTGGGAGACCAAGACCTCAGTTATAACAAGGAATCTTGAGGGTAAAATTGACATCCTTTGTTTTACACAAGCTCCCTCAGAATTCTCTAGAATTCAGCACACATCTGGAGAAAATGATCAGAAGGGAAAATTAGCAAAGTTATCTCCATAAGTAACGACTCCAAATAAGTGTAAAGCATCCTTGAGATTTCTTTCCTGATGCACTTTTACTTTTGTATTTTTTGTCTCTTTTTATTTTAGAGTTGAAGATGGTCAAGTATAACCAGGTAAATTAAAAAAATGGAATACATATTGTAATTTCAATGGGTCAGACTGGAAAAAACATAGAAAAATAAAGACATGGTGTTGAGATTTTCTTCTTATTCATTCCCTATTGAGGTAAGCTTTTCTTAACTTTATTTATTTATTTTGAGAAAGAGGTGGGAGGCAGAGACAGGATTGAGGGAGAGAAAGAATCCCAAATAGGCCTCATGATAGCAGCATAGAGCCTATGCTGGTCTAGGACCCACGAACCATGAGATCGTGAGCTGAGGCTGGAGTCAGATGCTTAACCCATTAAACCAAGTAGGTGCCCAAGGCTGATTTTTTTAAGTGGACAAAGAGAGGAATACTTTTAATCCACAAAACTATGGAACTATCTTGATATAAAAAACTTACCAATGGCTTGAGGATCAATTTCAATAGTGAAAAATATGTGTGGGTTACAAGTATTCTCCAAATGCTTCTCTGCTCAAAGTTATTTGCACTGAGGTATCCTAAACATACTGAAAACCTTCCCTAAGAGTGTGGAATACTGTACAAGGGGGATATAGTTCTATTTGTGAGTCAAAAAGGTCTTATCAATATTTCACCAACCTATCCTTTTTTAATCATCTAAAACCACGGCACCGAAGCCTTTAGATGGTGAGTTCTTTTAGCGACTTAACTAGAAGCCCTTCCAAGCAGACTTTATCAAAGCAAAAAGAATTGCAAATTGACAAACTCTTAATATGCTGTTACTGAAAAGTTAATCCAAGATCAGGAAAAGAATTTTCTGTAAAACTCAAATTTAATTAACAGGCCAGGTTCTGTTTCAAGATGATGAAATAGGGAGATCCCGGACTCCCCTCCTGTGGTCACACTAAGTCTACAGCTACCGAGGAGACAATTTCCTCAGAGATAAATGTAAAAACTGGATGAGCAACACCTACACCTAGCAGGCAAACAACAAAACAAAACAAAACAAAACCCCACCAGCAGATGAGGGAGGCTGAATCAAAATCTCACTCCCTCCAGTACAGGCACCATTAGGAGGGAACTCCAAATTTGATGTTTCTCCCTGAGAAACATAGGGTTTGAACAGCCCATCAGGAACCCTCTGATATCTAGCCTTGAACACCATTAGAACAGACATCCTGAAGACCTACAAGGGTCTACACACACAGAGAAAGAGTTTTTCAAGGACTCATCCTTTTGGACTCACCTGCTCCAGAGACCAGTGCAAAAGCACTTTCTGCCAGGCACCCAGACTTTGCGTGAAAGAGGCTTCTTATCTTCAAGTGTCCGCCTGCGGGTTGGGCATGTAACTTAACACACATGTAGGAGGGGGCTACTAGGCTTCTCTTCAGGAAGACACCTGGCGGCCACTATCTTTGCACACTCTCTGCTTCACAGTATATACCATCTTTTTATTCTCCAGCTTGATGTTCTTTCTTGGAAAGGACCTTGGAACCATCTCTGGCTACCCAACTTTTGTGGCTGGAGCCCGACAGATTGCCTGGCTCCAGTGGCCAGCAGGGCTAATTACCCGGGGTTCCATAGGACTATACACAACAGAGAAAGAATTCTTCAATAACCATCACTCCCCAGGCTCAGTAAAAATCAATAGTCTCAAGAGCCTAGGCTTACTATGAAAGAGGTTAGTTAGGTTATCTTCATAGCTTTGGCCTGAGGGGCAGACTTCTAATTAAACACACATCTAAAAGCTGACTGTGATCCTTTCCAGAGACCTAAGGCAGCAGGTGCTATCTTCAGACTTCAGGTCCTCTGGTACACTCTCAAGTGACAGTGGAAGGGACCTTTTATGCATATCTGGTACCCATTTATGTGTGTGTGTGCACGCACCTGCCTGCCACTCAGCACACAACTCTTGATCACCTGGCTCTCGTGCCCTGAGAAACTTGTGTCCCTGAGTCCCACAGGACTGTTGCAATCAGAAAGACAGTCTTTGGGTGACTAATACCGCAGGGCACTGCACCAACAGAAGACTGAAAACGCACCCAGTCTTCCGGTAAAAGAGGACTATTTGCTTGTTCAGTCGCTTTGGACTGACGGATAGGCTTCTGGTGTGGCATGCATCTAGGTGCCTACAAAACCGCTCTCAGGTAATGGAGGCTGGTGGATGTAATATTAGCGCTCAAACTCTGCTGTGCAACATCTCGTTGGCACCTCCTTGAAATACCCTTGCCTCATGCTTCCAATTTTTGTGGATGTTGTCAAGGGACACTTCTAGATGCCTAAGTCTGGTGCCCAGTGGGGCTTGCATTTGTCATTCTGTAACACCATAGATATATACTTCAGAAGCTGCTAACTGAAAGTCTGGCTTCAAATCAGCCTGAATGTTAGTGGTGACACCCTCCCCTTGCATACACAAACAGGTCACAATCTCAATGACTTGGGAGCAATTAAATGTAAAAGAGATGCTTGAACAATTGCAAAGGTTGGAGAGACAACCAAGAACTAGTGCAGGGTTGGACAATATGGTTCATCTCCTGCACAAAGCCACTCTTTCATGACAGGGGATGTGACTTAACTATTACAAAGAAACCAAGAGAGAATCGTGGGGGGAAAAAAGAAAGAAAAGATTTGGATCCAAATTAAAATAACAAGATGGTTTTAGAAAAAAAGTAAAAAACTCAGATAAGTGATTTACCTGATTAAGAGTTCAAAATAATTATGATGAACATACTCAGTGAACTCAGGAGAAGAATGAACACAGAGATACAAAGAGACTGATTATAACAAAGTATAATTTGAAGTCACAGAGCTGAAGAATACAATAATTGAGTTGAAAAATATACTATATGGGTTTAAGAGCGGACCAGATAAAGCAGCAGAAATGATCAGTGAGCTCAAAAAGAGGACAGAACTCACTCAATAAGAGCAGAAAAAAATGTAGAGAAAGGAAAAAATGTGACTAAAGTGAAAAGACTAATGGGACAATATCAAGCAGACCAATATTCATATGATGGGAGTCCCATAAGGAAGAGAGAGTGAAAAGGGTAGAAGAAGTATTGGAAGAAATGGTGCATGAAAAATTACCTAAGCTGGACAAGGAAAGAGATATTAAAATCCTCTAAGTCCAGAGACTTCCAAATAAGAGGAACCCATAGACACACACACCAAGACGAGTTATAATTTTTAAAGTCCAAAGTGAGAGAAGAGGATTTTAAAAGCAGCAAAAAAAACACAACCTGTTATGTACACAAGATCCCACTATGACAATATGCAGATTTTTCAGCAGTTTTCACAACTGTTAGAACGGCTAGTAACGGAAAGACGAGAGAAGCGCTGGCAAAGTTATGAAGAAAAGGGAACACCTGCGCACTCTTGGTTAGAATATCAACAGGCGTGGCTCTATGGCAAAGAGTACAAAGATTCCTCACAAAATTCACACTAAAACTGCCATATAGTCCAGTAATGCCACTGGTAGGTATTTATCTGAAGTTAACAAAAACACAAATTTGAAAAGTGGTAGGTTACCCATGTTGACTGCAGCGTGTTATTTATGTACTTATTTTGAAAGAGAGAGAGAGGAGGGAGAGAGAGAGCGCGTGCGAGCTTAAGTAGGGGAGGGGCAGAGCAAGAGGGAGAGAATCTCAAGCAGGTCCCTTGCTGTCAGTGTGAAGCCAGACCCTGGGCTTGATCCCACAAACTGTGAGATCGTGACCCAAGCTCTGATCAAAAGTTGGATGCTTAAGCAACTGAGCCACACAGGTGCGCCCCCTGCAGCATTTTCTGTATACAATAATCTAAATATGGAAATAATCTATGTGTCCATTGATGGATCAGTGTATAAAGAAATTGTGGTATATATGCATACAATGGAATGCTAAATTAGTCTTTCAAAATATTGTGAATTCTTGCCATTTGCAACATCTTGAATGGACCTTGAAGGCAATGTAGTAAGTGAAATAAGTTAGACAAAGACAAAAAAAGTGTATGATCTCACTTCTATATGGAATCTAAAACAAACAAGGAAACAACCAAAAATCTGAATTCATAGATACAGAAAACAGACTGGTGCCCAAAGCAAGGGCAGAGTGGTAAGTAAATGGAGTGAAGGTATTCAAAGGGTACCAGCACTCACTTATATAAGGTAATGGGGACATAATGTGTGGCATGGTGATGATGGTTACAATTCAGTACTTAATAGGTGAATACTGTTAAGAGAGATACTAAAAGTTCTCAGTGTAAGAAAATAGATTTGTAACTATGTATGGTAATAGATGTTAACTAGAATTATTGATCATTTTATTCTATATATTATATAGGTAATATATATTACATACATATTATATAAATGCATTAATATAAATAACATATACATGTATTATATATCATTATATATAAAATATATTTTATGTATGTATATATTGTACAATATGTACTATATTACATAAAGTATATATAAAATATGTACTTATATTTTCTATTATAAATTATATATAAATAATTTATATGTATAATGTACATATTATATATAAAATATATTACATATAACCATATAAATGATTTATATATAATATATAATATATAAAATATATAATTTTCAGGCAAGTTTCATCACTTCATGTTCCTTCAAATTATATAGCTTTCAGGTTATTTTTACATTTTGTTTTATTTTATAATAACTGAAACCACATCATATTTATAGAGAAGTTCCTATTAATTTGGTAGTGTATGATGTTATTACCAGTGTAGAAACAAATGTACTTTAAATTAATGCCAAACAAAATTAGTGAAAATAAAAGATATTGATAAATTATGTGTGCCAATCACTTCATGTTACTTTAAAGTATATAAAAGAAAACATATGCTCAATATTCTGTATAATGTAGTTCTGTCAGTTTACCTAGTAGGTCTACGGGGCCTTGAAATACTAAAATTTTCAGTTTCAAAATTTTTTTATATAAATATTTTATGAATACAAATTACATATATTCCTAATTTTAACTTTCCTTTCATCTTAAGGCACACCATATATTTCGTCATACACTATATGGAAGAAAGCGTGAAAAGATAAGATTGTCACAGGTTCATACTGATTGTAACCTACAATCAGTTCCAGAAACAAGAAGTAAACAAGCAAGAAACAAAAATAAGTGCATCTCAGAATTAATGAAATGTGGTCTTTTGTTTTGAATACCCTTAATTCTAAAGCATGGTCATATTATAATGGGTTACTAAATAAACATTTAGCTTAGTTTTAATTTATAATGATTTGTATGAAGAAATAGGACATACATTTTATTTATTTTTATTTTTAGAGAGAGCATGTAGGGAAGGGGCAAAGAGAGAAGGAAAGAGAGAATCCCCAAAAGGTTCCACACCATGAGTGCAGACCCCAATGGGGAGTCTAAACTCACAGACTGTGAGATCCTGACCTGAGCCAAAGTCGAGTTGGACACTTAATCGACAGTTAGGTACCCTGTGTTTCCTTTTCATAGAAGTAGAAGGAAATGGTTATTAGGTCACTGCCTTCATCATCACTGAGCATAATCAGTATAGGATGTGCATCAATGCATTTGTCACAAAATCACTCTTAAGTTATCTAGTTCTAATGGGAGTAGGTTTATAACTATTTTGTCAGCCATTAAATGATATTGTTAACTGTTGTTTTACAATGGTGCATAAGACTAATCTGCCTGCACTAAAAATCATGTGTGCTTAATGGAAAAAGAACTACAGAGAAAGAAATCCCTTTCTGTAAATAGCTACCTAAAGACATAATTGATTTTTCTTCTCCAACTTGAAAAATTCCAGTACAAATTATATAAAATAAGAAAATACATTATACAAATAACCAAACATCTCACTTTTCCCCCCGACTTCAAATCAATATAACATACTGAAAATCCTCACTCTGGAGTCTAGTTTAGGCACAGTCATGCAAAATAATATCCCATTATCAAGAACTGCCTCTGTAAAGTATCCCATACACATTTCTGTATCCTATATTCCATTATTGGGGATCTTTTTCAAAGTTCTATCTGTTCATTACAATGCACTAGCTCTTTAATGCTGTGATTTTAATACTGCTGTTTAAGTTTTTAAGCTCTTAAAATCGTCTAAGACCACAGTATCAGTGTCAGAAATTTCAAGTACTGTCACTAAAGCTGGCTGAGAAAGTCTGGAGCAACTGTGATGTTAGGGTATCTTGAAATTATAATCCACAGGTGACCAAGAGATTTATAGCAACCTATTATTCTGGATCTTAGAGGAAAACAAGAAAAACAAATTGTTTCTGTTTAGTTTTGTTCTGTCTTGTCAATACAAGTTTGACCAAGTCACACTGTAATGTTATTGACAAAAATTGTGATACTAAGCCATGATACACAATTAAAATAATCTCATTTCCGCAGATCTCAGAAAGCATTGACAATCTGAGAGATGGAATTCAAAATTGTAGATTTTAAATCAGAGAGTTTTTGTCATTTTTAATTATAAAGATGAAAAAGTTCCAAGTTGTAATGAGTTGAACTAAATGCAAGCAAGATGAACATAGCAGTGACGGATACTTTGCTTTCTTTAATAGAAATATAATGAAAAGTTCCAGAATCTAGCACTATTTCATTGCTGAAGAAAGAAGGCAGAACACGCTAATATAGTCAGGAGAAACCCTTTCTCCATCATCTTTGTGGTAACACTCACTTGGGTTCTTCACTCCCTCAATCTCAGCCCCATAATGTGTAAAGGTGTGCCTGTGTTTTATATTTGTTTTTTTAACAAGATCTCTCAATGACTCTAAATTTATCTTCTTTAGTCATACTTTTGTAAAAAAAAAAAAAAAACTATATAATTTGATATTCTTGGACACTAGTCATCCCATTGTTATAAAATTATATCACTATTTCTAATAAAAACAAAACAAATTATATTTATAAATCATATAAAGCCTTTTATGATTATTTACTGCTTTATGTTTGTCCTAGATTTTGTCTTTGCTCCTACTACAACCTTAAGTTTTATGAGACCCATAAAAGAAAACAAGGAAATGCTTCAAGTCACTTTGGAGTCTATGCTTAGGAGAAATTTGGTTGATGGCGTTTTACACAAACTCTAGAAATATCTAAAACTTTTAGAAAATTAGGCATTATTTACCTTGTAATGCTATTTCTTCTTTATTAACGTAATGAGTTTGCATATGAAATTTATTTAAAGCATGTTTATAGAATAATAGATTTAATTTAGTTTAGAGGTATTATGTCATTAAACCACACACATAGCGGGATATTCTCCTGTTGCTCCTTGAAGTGTATCCTCCATCCCTTCCTCCCTACCCCACATTCCAGGCTTTATTGGGCCCATGTCTCCCAGTTGGGGTTTGTCATTAGGAGCTCATTAAAGACCAAAAGGATATTGAAAGTGGGAGAAGTGGGTTTAGTCCCCTGACTCCTTTGCGACTAGACCATGGCGGCGCCCTCCTACTAGCTGGAACTCGCTCAGGTCTAGAGGTGGTAGGCTGCTTGCCGCTGCTGCTATAGCAGGGGTAGGTCATCATCTTTTATGGATTTTCCTTAATTCTGTTTGCACCTATGTCAACACTCTCTTCTCTAAAAACTCTTAAAAGAGAAAGAAAAGCAAAAGAAAAAATAAGCTAAAAAGAGAGATGCAGGCAAGCCATAAGAGACTCATAAATATAGTGAAAATGAGGGTTGCTGGAGGGGCATTGGTTGGGGAGATGGGCTAAATGGGTGATGGGCATTAAGGAGGGCACTTGTGAGGAGCACTGGGGGCTGTGTAGAAGTGGTCAATCACTGAATTCTATTCCCGAAACCATTATCAATACTGTATGCCAACTAACATGACTTTAAATAAAAATTACCAATTAAAAAAGTGGGCCGCCTGGGTGGCTCAGTCGGTAAAGTGTCCAACTTCAGCTCAGGTCATGATCTCACGGTTCATGGGTTCCAGCCCCACATCGGGCTTCGTGCTGAATGTCTGCTCAGAGCCTGAAGCCTGCTTCGGATTCTGTGTCTCCTTCTTTCTGCCCCTTCACACTCTGTCTGACTCTGTCTCTCAAAAATCAATATATGTAAAAAATTTTTTTAAACAATTAAAAAAAGAAAAAATGTAGCTTTTTCAAGACAATTTATAACAAATAATAAAATGTTGTGTCTCTGTGACCCTGCCTCCCATTTGATTAACAGTTTCATTTTCTTCCTTGATTTGTGAAAAAAGGTAAATTTTCAGTAGGGCAATCTAATCTATTATTCTTCTGCTACTTAAATAAAAATGGTAGTAAAAAACAAAACAAAATAAACTATTAAATCTTTCCATATGCAATTACATGGTAGGAGCTAGAGAGCATTCGGTTAAATGAAATAAATCAGAGAAAGACAAAAACCATATGATTTTACTCGTATGTGGAATTTAAGAGACAAATCAAACAAGCAAAGAGGGCGAAAAAAGAGAAAGAGAAAAACCAAGAAAGAGACGTTTAACTATAGAGAATAAACTGGTGGTTTCTCAGAGGGGAGGTGGCTGGGGGTTGGGTTAAACAGGTGATGGAGGTTCAGGAGTGCACTTGTTGTGATGAGCAATGGGTGCTGTATCACAGTGTTTAATCGTTACACTGTATGCCCGAAACTAACATTACACTGTAAGCTAACTAACTTTAAAAACCTTTAAAAAAAGGAATTGCCATATGATCTAGTAATTCCAACACTGGGCATTTACTTCAAGATTATGAAAACATGAATTTCAAAAGATATATGTACCCCTGTTTATTGCAGCATTATTTACAATAGTCAAAATGTGGAAGCAATCCAAGTCTGCATTGATAAATGAGTAGATAAAGAAGAGGTGAACTATTTACACACACACCCACACCCACACACACACACACACAGTGGAATATTACTGAGACGTTGAAAAGAAATTTTGCCATTTGCAACTACATGAATTTAAGAGAGAAAAGAGGGGCGCCTGGGTGACTCAGTCAGTTAAGCGTCCGGCTTCAGCTCAGGTCATGATCTCACGGTTCATGGATTTGAGCCCAGTGTCAGGCTCTGTGCTGACAGCTCAGAGCCTGGAGCCTATTTCAGATTCTGTGTCTCCCTCTCTACCCTCTCCGCTTGTGCTATCTCTCTCTCAAAAATTAAAAAAAAAAGGAGAGAGAGAGAGAGACAAAAGAACCAATGAAGAATGAGAGAAACCAAAAAACAGACTCTTCAGTACAGAGAAATGGTTACCAGAGGGGCAGTGGCTGGAGGGACGAGTGAAAGAGGTTCGGGGGTTAAGCACACATTTACAGTGATGAGCACCGGGTGATGCACGGAAGTGCTGAGTCCCTCTACTGCACACCTGAAACTAATATAACCCTGTATTTTAACTACACTGGAATTAAAGAAATAAATATAAGGTAAAAAAAAAAAAAAACTCTTCAATTGCCTATGTTTCATGTGTCAGTGGATAATTTTTATATCATGCTAGATTTTTTTTAATTTTTTTTGTTTTATTTATTTTTGATACAGAGAGAGACAGAGCATGAGAGGGGGAGGGGCAGAGAGAGAAGGAGACACAGAACCGGAAGCAGGCTCCTGGCTCTGAGCTAGCTGTCAGCACAGAACCGGATGCGGCTCGAACCCACGAACGTGAGATCTGACTTGAGCCGAAGCCGGAGGCTTAACCGACTGAGCCACCCAGGCGCCCCTATCATGCTAGATTTGAAAAGAGCAGAAAATGTACCAAAGAAGGATATACCAAGTAATACATCAAAGGAAGGATAAAGGATGGAAGGTATCAGGGGGATATAAAATATATGAATATAAAATGCATCAATTATTTGTATTCCCAACATTATAGAAGGAGGTCACAGAGTGCCTTCGGAAAAACCATAGCAAAAGAGATCTTAGCTGAGACATTGTTCAGAACTCATGAAAGAGCTCCACCCACCCATCCAGAATAGAAAAATTGCTGTGGTCCCTTTGTTTGTGCCCCTCAAAATTCTTATGTTGAAACCTTACCCCCAAGGTGATAGAGTTAGGAGGAGGGTTACTGGGAGGTGGTTAAGTCATGAAAGTGGGGCCCTCATCAATGGGATAGTGCACTTATAAAAGAGGCCCGAGAACATTCCTTGCCTCGCCCACCACGTGAGATTTCACAGAAAATTCTGAGAAATAAGTGTTGCTCATAAGCCATTTTTGATAGAGTTGCCCAAATGGACTAAGACAAAGAGGAAATTTCAAGGTGACATACAAGGAGATTTACATCCTGACACTTTACGGGGCATCGTCAAACCCTGTAAGACAAAACGATAATTTTAGAAATAGACAAAAATATCTTAAAAGAGTAACATCCAGACTGCGAAGGGACTTCCCAGCAGCCACAGCTTGAGCCAGATGACAGAAACAGTCTGTCCTGTGATTAAATAAGTAACTACCAATCAATAAACACATTCCTGGTATTTAAGGGTATGACCAAAAGAAAACTGTTTCCAGAAAACAAAATACAAATATAGCTGGAGGATATTTGAATGCTGAATTTCCACCTGAGCTGGAAGATTTAAATAATAGGAAGGAGAGGGAAAGAGTAACTAGGAAAATGGAAGGAAATTTAATTAAATATCAACTACCTGGAAACATAATAATATGTTATAGGGATCAAATTAATATAGAATGAACACATATGAACAATGAATATGAACAATGAACACAATGAACAATAAATAAAAGTCACATGGGATCAAAGAAGATAAAACTGAGTTAAATGTTCATTTTGCAATTTCTTGGGTAAGAAGTAAATTTAGAAACAGGTGGTATTGCTTTGAAATTAGTACAGAATGAATGTACGCTACCTAACTGGAATTTAAATAAAAACTAAAAAAGAAGAAAACAGTACAGATGAGTAAAAAATGGTCAGGTTAAAGAAAACCTCTAGGGGCACCTGGGTGGCTCAGTCGGTTGAGCATCTGACTTTGGTCCATGCCATGATCTCGTGGTTCGTGGTTTAGAGCCCCACGGTGGGCTCTGTGCTGACTACTCAGAGCCTGAAGCCTGCTTCTAGGTCTGTGTCTCCCTCTCCCTCTGCCCCTGCTCTGCTTGTGTGCACTCTCTCTCTCAAAAATAAAATAAAAACATTAAAAATAAACTCTTCATATCCAAAAAATATAAGAAATGAATGGGGGGGACTTAGATCAAATGTGACATAAAGAAACATGAATTACGTGGTATGTAGAATTTATGTTAATTAATTTCTATGGGAAAAGATAATCCCATCATATTAGAAGTTTATTTTTTAATGGTTATTTATTTTTGAAAGAGACAGAGAGTGCACACCAGACACGGGCAGGGCGGGGGGAGGTAAAGAGAATTCCAAGCAGACTCTGCGCTGACATCAGAGCCTGATGCAGGGCTCAAACCCACCAATTGTGAGATTATGACATGAGGTAATTCATGAGTGGTATGCTTATCTGACTGAGCCACCCAGGAGGCCCTAGAACTTTAAATGATAAAACTATTAAAAATATACTGTTTCTGGGGCGCTTGGGTGGCTCAGTCGGTTGAGCGTCCAGATTCAGCTCAGGTCATGATCTCGCAGTTCATGGGTTCGAGCCCCGCGTCAGGCTCTGTGCTGACAGCTCAGAGCCTGGAGCCTGTCTTCGGATTCTGTGTCTCCTGTTCTCTCTGCCTCTCCCCTGCTCACGCTCACGCTCTCTCTCTCTCTCTCTCAAAAAATAAAAACTTAAAAATTTTTTAAAAATATATTGTTTCTAATTCAGACCTGTAAAATATGAAAATGTAGAAAACATGAAAGGAATAATGGCAAAAGAAAATAGTCCTTGTGGAAACACAGTAACTCCTGTGGAAGAAGTTTCTACTTCCATTCAGATGATGTAACTTCCAGAAAAAAAAAAAAATGAAATGGAGCTAGAGGAAAACCCTGTCTCCTGGAAGGTAAGCCATCGCAAGTACAGGGTTGTAGATGAAGTTAGCTACCAGGAACCAGGAGTGAGGGACTGAGGGAGACCGGCTTGGGGACTCTTCTCCCTCAAGGTCATGGCCCATCAGGGTGCTGGAACACATTACTGTGAACTAGGCGGTTTATAAATAAGAGAAGTTGTTTGTCACAGCTGGTGGCTGGAAGACCCAGATCGAGATGCTGGCATGGTTGGGTGAGGCCCCTCAATGGAAACTATGGACTTGCTAGATCTTTACAACACGGAAGGGAAGAGTTAGCTCTCCAGGGCTTCTTTAATGAAGGAACTAATCTCATACATAAGGGCTCTGCCCTCATGGCCAAATCACATCCCAAAAGTCCAAATACCTTTGGGCAGTAGGTTTTCAATATATGAATTTAGCGAGGTGTGGGACACACACACTCAGAAGCACACCACACCACACACACACACACACACACACACACAGACCATCCCACTCAGTTAATCACACCGACTGAAATGGTTTCAAGTAGGTTAAATGGGCAGAAAATATATGGTAATGGATTTTCATGTAATATAAAGAATTTTAATGTCGTCAAAATCTGATTATGGAAGGGACCTCTTTGGGAATACATTAGTTCTCCCTTGCACATGTTTTTCCCCCCTCTGTTTCAGTTAATCCACAGTTAACAGCGGTCCCAGAGCAGATGATCCTCCTTCAGCCACACTGTCAAGAAGTCAGTGGCATCTGAGCACGAGGTCACAGGGCCTGTGTCATGAAGCTAACTTCATCTCATCACAAAGGCACTTGCTTAGGTCACATTAACACAAGACGGGCCAGTGCAGTAGAGTAAGATATTTTGAGAGTGAGGTGGAATGAGGCCACATTCATATAATCTATCACAGCGTATTAGAATTATTCTATTATCAGGTATTGTTGCTAATCTCTTATTGTGTCTGATTTATATATCAAACTTTATCCTAAGTGTGCATGTTTAGGAAGAAACATAGCGTATGTAGGGTTTGGTACTACCCAAGTTTCAGGCATCCACTGGGGGCTGGATGTCTTGGACCATATTCCATGCAGATCAAGAGAAATGACTGTAATGAGTTCCTCATTAATAGGGGTCTTATTTGGGGTAATAATTTGGAAGAATAATCAAAGATGATTTTTTATTCTGGCAATTATGTGCACAATCAGGCTGAGCATTGTATATTCAGCCAGCTAACACGTTAGGTACACACCAAATACAAAGATGGCAGGCCACAGTAAGCACACTCCTGGGTCCTAATTCTTTTTAAGCTACACACACACACACACACACACACACACACACACACACACACAGTATACACAAAAAGAGAGAAAAAGCGGGAGAGGGTGAGAACAGGAGAGAGAAAACAAATACAATATGGGTTCTTTGAGAAAAAGCCAGACTCAGAGGAAGCTTACTTTGGGGACAAAATTATTAACTGCGTGCTCGTGAAGAGTATTTTAAAAGAATATTTAGTTTTCTGGCAAATGTACAAAGTTAAAGAACTTCCCAGCATAATAGTTTACATTACATAAAGGGTTTTATTTTTGTGTAGTATATCATACACATGAGAGAATGACGTCCATGTCTGTCACTAGAGATCATTTCCCTATTACCTCTGCAAATTACAACTCATCCTCTCGAACGGCAACGCATATATTTTATACAATCAATATAGCATCAGTACTTATGGAAGAGTCTTGAGGCACTTCAGTGTAAATTTTCCTTTGAGTAAGGGAGACATCAAGAGAGCGCGATTAAAGCATTTGTCAGAATTTCAGACTCTAAATTCGTAAGGACGGGGGGTTCTGAGAGGAGATCTGTGTTAGTAATTACAGATCCGATCATATTGCGGCACTAGAGTAACGCACAAGAAAACTGGAGACGTACACACCTGTGTGCTTTTAAACAATGTGTTCACACACGAAAACCAGGCATTACTGCTTACGTGCAGAGGAAAATCTAGAAATGGACATACAGTGCATATCCCAAGGAACCGCTACTGAAGCAATGTTTAGTAATTGTATTTGGTAAGTGAATTTCCCATATCAGGTTTGCAATGTTAGATTGATACATTTTAATCTGAACAAAGAAATGTGAGAACAAATGGGAGATTTTAGGAAGTATCTATCCAACTTGTAGTATTTTTTTACTACCAACGTAAAGAAACGGAGAGGGTAAACAACACCTCATTTTTTCCATAGGAAAAAGTCTTTCCAAGACAGTTCCAATCACCTGTTCAGTTAGATATTCTTTTTAAAAAGTAAAAGATATCTCCTAATCACCAGAGCATATGTCCCAGACACAAATCGTTTCAAGTCGAGGACAGTTCTCCAATCTGTAAATGTCTTCGTTTCTAAATTTCTCCACACAGACAACAGGCATCATCTCCATTTCATTCTCTAACTAATGTGCTCAATCTCTGTCATCCTCTCCAAAGCATCGTGTCCTCATTATGTAGCCAAAACGGACTAACAAGGAAAATATTTTCTCAAAAGGAGCACCACGGATGGGGGGGACACTGGGATGAGGGGCAATCACTCTCAAAAGGCTCTTCTACTTCAAAGGGAGGGAGTAAGAGCAAGCACAAAATTTCTTCAAAGAATTATGCTCAGTCTTCTCCTGTCTTTGTCTTGCAGCTCACATCATCCCATCTCAAGTAAAACCTGGAGAATATACAAGCCACAGTGGCACTGACACTAACTTCCTGCTATGACCTAGAGCTGTAATTAATTCTTGAGCTGTGATTTTCAGTTGCATTAAACTCAGTCCTTAAGGACACCAAATATTTTATCTTAGAATTTCTAGTATCTAACAAATGATGCCCAGAGCCATTGGCTGAAACATAGCTGATTTAAGGTGGCAAATCCCTGAATACAGAGTAAAAGATAGATGCACAACTAAGTAATGTGTTTAGGTAGCATTGGTTTTTAATGTCTTATCCTACAGTGTTTCGGCAAACTCTCAGCTTGGTGCGTGTGAAGGACTATGGATGCATGCAGGTCATCTGTTCAAGGTCTTATATCCACCTTTCTGATGGGGATTTGGCAGATCCCTATCTACCTTCCAACTAGAAAAAAGATGAACCAGAAAGCACACTTGTGTATGCAGTTTTACACATTTTAATGTGGATAACGTCTGAGAAATGTTTTCACTTGGCTTCTGCAGTACATTAAGAAATCATAGGCAAGAAGTGAAAAGGGCAAAGATTTTAGAGAAGATCCTCAAGGACTCAACTGATGCTGTAAGTAATTTACAATTATGCAGTCTGCACATCAACATCAGGCATGTGCTTGCATGTAGAAGATCATAAGGTTATAGTCTTTTTCATGGGATAAGCACTGCCTGGATAGAAGCAATATCCATGGCTATTACCAACCTTATCTCTGAAAAGTTTACCTTCTTTAGTCTATGTGAAAAGGAACACATAGAGGTCTTTTCCTTCTGTAGTGTGCTAAGGCTAAAAGACTAGTATTAGATGGTAAGAGTTCAAACAGGCAAGGGAAGGCCATTAAAGGTGTATAATTCATCATATGTGAAAAAATGTCTTCAGAGAGATACTTATCCAGCATAATAGGTCCTGACTAAATATCTCCTATATAACTATATAATTCCTTAATTTACCATCTAGTATTGCAGATGGAAATGAGAAAATTAGTTAGGTAAGATAATATTTATGTAATTATAGGTAGAAAAAAGTGGTAATAAAGATGATTTGAAAATTGTATCATAAAAGGTTAAAAACATACCTTTTAACAGTACTGCGATTTAAACAAAGGTCGATTAAGATGTCACCCAAATGAAAGCAATACAAAGCAAAGCAAGAAAACTCCTTTCTTGCAAATAAAACTGTCCCTGTACTAGATTTCTATGATGCATAAAATTCTGGTGTTAGTATTCCTTTCCTTTCTTATAATGTCTTCCTCATGGTTTTTATCACAAATTTTATCAGAAAACTCATAAAACTCTCATATGATTTTTGTGATGACACTCATAAAGTAACACAACTAATTTACTTCTATGAAATTTTAACCTGAGTTTTGAAACAAGAATAGTCAGGAGAAAGATAGCCTGTCATCAACAACTCCAACACTTTTGAACAAGAATTTTTAAATTTGATTTCCTAACCGTCACCCAAGGCCATGGATATGCTGCCAAGGGAAGAATGGAAAGGCCAAGAAGAGACTGATCCTTTAACTACACGATATGTTAATAATGGTAGTTAGGGGCGCCTGGGTGGCTCAGTCGGCTAAGCGTCCGACTTTGGCTCAGGTCATGATCTCATGGTCCGTGGGTTCGAGCCCTGCATCAGGTTCTATGCTGGCAGCTCAGAGCCTGGAGCCTGTGTCAGATTCTCTGTCTCCCTCTCTCTCTTTGCCCCTCCCTCACTCATGCTCTGTCTCTATCTGTCTCAAAAACAAACAAACCAAAAAAATTAAAAATAAATAAATAATGGCAGTTAGGAGAACAGGGTTGGAGAATGTCAAGGTTGGGTTTCTGGGAAAGCTGACTTACAGATTGCCATTGGAAAATCATTAGGGGTGTTTTGGAATCAACATCAATGGAAGGGAGAATGAAGATACGAGATTCTACAGATGATGAAGGTAGACAATAAGGCCTTAACCAACCCTGCAATGATGAATCAAATGAGTTATTGGGATTTGTATTTGGGACCTGGGTCTTTAGGTCCCTGTAACAAAAAGCCAGGCTATCTCGGACCAAGGCTGACCACGGGGTAGGCTCTCTTAAGCTGAGTTACATTCTGAGGATTTAAAAACTGTTGTTGTTTTTTAAATCTTCTCAGGGAGATCAATTTCTCAGTTTTGACGTGGGTTCTGGGTAGTATATAAGAGGATCCACCACCAAGTTGTACTACTTTCTGGAAGTTTTCCTTAGTTATCCATTAGGATCCTTTGATAGAAACGTTCGCTTTCATTTTTTTATGTTCTCTTTTCAACACAATCTGTACTGAAACAAGATGTACTATTTTCCTATGCCTTCCTCTTAACCTTTAATGTGTCTATTCAATGTCATCTTGAGAGCTAAATATTAGAGCAAACCACTTATATATAAAGGGAAGATGAAATTTTTCTACTTTAAAATGTCCATGGTACCCCCAAATAATCTACATTTCCAATGCAATCTAATCAAAATGCCAATGGCATTTCTCACAGAATGAGAACAAAATATTCTAAAATGTATACAGAACCACAAGAGACCATGAATATCAAAATAAATCTTGAGAGGCTTCACATTCCATGGTTTCAAACTATACTACAAAGCTATAGTAATCAAAACAGTGTGGTAAAAGATACATAGATCAGTGAGCTAACATGAAGAGCTCAGACATAAAACCACAAATATATGGTCAACTAATCTACAACAAAGGAGGTGGGAATACATAATGGGGGAAAGATAGTCTTTTCACTAAGTGGTTCTGGGAAAATAGGACAGCTATATGTAAATCAATGGAACTGGACCACTTTCCTATATCAAACACAAAAGTCAACTCAAGATGGACTAATGATTGAAATATGATATGTGAAATCATAAAACTGATATCAGAAAACATAGGCAGTAATTATTTTGAAATTGGCCTTACCAACGTTTTTCCAGATGTTGCTTTAGGCAAGGGAAACAAAAGCAAAAATTACTACTGGGATTACAGCAAAAATATTTTGCACAGAGAAGGAAAACATCAACAAAATGAGAAGGGAACCTACCAAATGGGACAACGTATTCACAACTGACATATCTAATAAGGAGTTGACACCCAAACTACATAAACAATTTATACAACTCAACACCAAAACCACAAATAATCCACTTAACAAATTGACAGATGACCAGAATAAGGCTTGTTTTCCAAAGAAGACATATGGATGGCCAACGTATACATGAAAGGATGTTCAACATCACTCATCATCAGGAAAATGCAAACCCAAACCATGATATCACCTCGCAGCAGTCATAATGACTAGTATCAAAATGACAACAACTAGTAAGTGTTGGAAAAAATGTGGAGAAAAAGCAAGTGTTCTGTACTGTTACTGAGTGTCAGGAAAGCCATGGTGAAAAACCATATGGAAGATGCCCCCAAAACTGAAAACAGAAGTAACCTACAATGCAGGAATTCCACTGCTGGGTATATCCCCAAAGAAAGTAAAAACACTAATAATTTAAAAAGATATATGTACCTCTACATATATTATAGAATTACTCATAATAACCAAGATATGGAAATACCCTAAGTTTATCCACTGATACTAGGTGAAGAGATATAGTATACATACACCTCGGAATATTACTCAGTTATCAAAAAATAAAAAAGAATGAGCGGTCAGTGCACGGGGTTCTTCTCCGACCCACAGCAGAGTGGCCGCTCGGTCGCCACCTTAAGGTCAGAATGTAAGAGTTACCTTGGGAAGGTGACCGAGTGGCCATTTTGCTGGGGTTGGAGAAGAACACCATGCACCTACGACCCCCACCCCTCACCTGCAGACCTGGAATGTCCTGTGCCATTTGAAAACAGCCAATCATGAAGCTCCAGCTTCCCATCACCCTGACAGAGGAGGCAACCTATTCCATCCCGCCACGTCCCTGAAATGCCCTTATTTGATAATCTTTCCTCCCAAGATCAAACTCGGAACCCCCTCACCCATAAAGCTGTATCTTCCGTGGCATCCTGAGCTTACTGACAACGTTGTGCATAGAAGCTTCTTTTCAACACATGTCAATGAGTAGATGTAAACCTAGTGCCTTTGAGAATTTACATGTAATGACAGACCAGGACAATGATGGAAAGCGTGAAGTTCATCAAAAATATCAGGAAAGACATATCGAAATTTGGACAACTGCATGGAATGAGAATCTCATTGTCCAATTGGTGAAGGATATAAGACATTTTGGAAAACCTCCCTTTTTCAGTTCAGTACTTTAGTAAAGCAGTGTGTTTCTGTAAGCAGAAGCTCTAGAAAATGGTGGAAGGTGCATATTTGCAGAACAGCTATTGGAAATCTGGGGAGCTACCAGTGCAATGATAGCATGTTGTTCTGCAGGAGGGTGATGGTGGACTTTGCTTGAAACCAACAATAAACTCACAACAGAAGACAGGAAGTGATCTCTTCCCTGGCAACTCAGCACCAGGTGTTTGCGTTGAGTCAGATGCTGGCTGTGGGGGGCTCAGGTGTGCTGTGCCTGGGTTGTCTAGTGTAGTGCCCCTAAACGTGGGTCTCAGGGGGCAGGATCAGCGCTAACAAGGAACTGGTGAAAGATGCCCATTCATGGACCCCGTTCCAACATTTCTTCTATGGGACCTGGAACACCACACGATTTGTATGCATATTAAAACTTGAAAGTACAGAACTTCTTCTCTCTGGTTTTACAATAAACATCCCATGGTGAGATTTAAGCACCAGCAAAAAAATAAAAATAAGAAAAATAAGAGCTTCACATTTTCAAGAACATGGACAGACTTAGAGGATGTAAGCGAGATAAGGTGAACAGAGAAACACAAATACCATATTATTTCACTCTTACATGGAATGGAAAAAAGAAAACAAATAAACAAAGCAGAAAGAGACCCATCAATACAGATAACAAACTGGTTGTACCAGATGGGAAAAGGCAGGGATAAATGGGTGATGAGAAGTGGGAGAAACTAGCTCCCAGTTATGGAATAAGACACAAGAATAAAAGGTCCATGAAAGGGAATACAGTCAATGGTATCTTAATAGCGTCAGAGGTGACTGATGGCAACTACCGGTGTCGTGACCATAGCATAAAGCACAGAGGTGTTGACTCACCAGGGTGTACGTGTGAAACTAACAGAACATTGTATGTCATCTCTACTTCCATAAAAAAGGGGAGGAAACCAAGTCTGGTACACCTTTTTATTTTTTTGTGGTTTGTGCATTGTGCTTTTCTGTATATTCTAAATATTACTATAATGAGTCACTGCATCCCTTATATTTACTTCTCAACTGTTTACTTCCTTTACATGCAGACAGGTATGCCATAATTCTGTCACAATATATCAGATGGATTGCAAGTATTAAAGTAGCTACTCTTTATGGCAGAACAGGGAGAGTTTACTCCGTTATGCTGTCTTGGCTATAAATTTGCATGGTCTACTCATTAGCTAACAATAAACAGGGCAGGTGAGCTTTCTTTCCACGAATCCACCCCTAGGATTGTCAGAGAAAGTGTAATATCCCAAATGTCATCTAACAACTGTTTACTTTATGTATGATTTATTCACTGATCCTCTGCAAAAGGGATTTTTCACAATGAGACGTTTTAAAACAGTAAATCTCAAAAACAAAAACATCAGCTCATTTTTCACTTTATGAGTTGTGTATGAGGATTTTAGAGATCTGTAATTAAACACTGTCAGTTCTAATGTTCCTTATAGATTCCATGCTTTGGCTGCGGCTACCTACACACTACATTTATCGGGACACTAGTTCAATACATTCCAAAGACCATCACATGACGAATTTTGCCTATTTGAATACTGATTCTGACAAGTTCTTATTTCATATTCCCAAAACACAGTTTACCGTCCTCCCCTGGCACTCTCATTTTTATAATAATGACTCAACCTTGCTATTCAGAACTCATTGATTTAACCAGTCTCAATTTTAAACTATGCCATCACTCTATTAGATTGCAACTTAGGCCCTGCATATCCTTCATATCAAATATGTAACATGGATATTAAGTATGTGAAGTATTTATTGGCATAATCAATTGTCTGTCTTGTCCACAGAGCTGTAAGCTACATTAGAAACTATATGTGTTGCTCACCACTGTATAGGGCCAGGCATAGAGCAAGCAATTCCTTAAGGAGCTATAGAACGAATCCATGAATGTCAGTTAACTCCTTAATGCATGATTTACCAATTCCATTCCCTGAAATTCTGAAAATCAACTATACCTCTTTATCTTATCCAACAAGAAGTGGATAATAGCATTCATAGATCATAAATATCTATACTTTTCTTAATCAATTGGTATTCCCTCAACCATTTATTTACCCACTGCGTATCTGAATTAGTATTTTCCAAACTCTAGGTATTCAGTGGTAAGTAAAATATACTGAACCCGACTGTCAATAATATTAAAGACCACATGGAAGACACAGTTTAAATAAATATCCCTATCCAGAGTATTACGAGCGCTACACAAACACACCAATAAAACCGTAGGAAGCTAAGAGAGTGTGTAAATGAGAGGAGCTGAGGGACTTAGGAAAACCTCTGAAGAAGTCTGTTACCTGAGGTCTGAAGAGTGAAACGAATGAGCGAGACGTGGGGGCAAATCTTCCCAGGCGCCATGCTGTACGAGGTCTTGGTGCCCCAACCAGCATGGTGACCGCCTGGTACTGAAGGAACAGTCAGCAGGTGAGGTGAGGCCGGACCATTCACTCTCACACTTGCAGAATGGCACGACGGGGGCGCAGAGTACCATGTGGGCTGTTGGGGGCGACCCTGCTCCTTCTCTGTGCTTCCATGCTGGAGGGTTAGCACGAGTGCGGCTTGTGGCTGGAGGAGAAATGGACTACTTGAACACCCAGCAGCTGAGCTCACTTACAGGGGTAGAAGGGCTGCAAATGTGGCCTGTGCAGCACCTAGGACCCAGTCCTGTGGGAAACTGAGCTCAGATGAAGTCACTCCAGAAGGACGTGCTTTCTTTTCAAGGTAGCTTGTTGCCAGGGAGCCCCATAAATCACTAAGGTCAATCAGTAAGCACTTATGCTTTTCTCACATAGAGGCAGAGAAGTAGCGAGGACCATAAATTAGGGGCAAAAAAAAGAAAAAAACAACACCAAAAACAAAAATAAAAACGAAACAACAGACACCTGAGGACATGAAAAAATTCTGGTGTAGTGGGAGCAGACATCCCCGGAAGTTTCTATTAGTTATGTTTTATGCATAAGGCTGTGTTTATTTTTAACCACCATATATTCACATATTAGTGATTTTAATATAAAAATTCTGTGTTCACTTCAAGATCTGGCTCAGGATAAAGTGAACATTTGAAGGAAGACATTTTTTTTTTGTTAGTTTTTGGCTTAAGCACTTAGCCATAAAAAAGCACAGTGTCACAGGACAGTTTCATTAAAGTTCAGTATTTTTTTTAGTTTTTATTTATTTTGAGAGAGAGATGAAAAAGAAAGAGAGAGAGTGAGAGAGAGAATCAGAATGAACAGGAGAGCAGTTAAGAGAGAGAGAAACCCAAGCAGGATCCACATTGCAGCACAGAGACTGACATGGGGCTCAAACCCATGAATTGCTAGATCATGACCTGAGTTTAAACCAAGAGTTGGGTGCTTGACTGACTGAGCCACCCAGAGGTCCCAAATATTCAGTATATGATGCATTAACTAACGTTGTTTAGCTTCTTACTTCCGCTCTTCCAAAAACAGTGCTCCTGTCTGATGCGCTTATGCGTGCTGGTTCTCAGGAGAGCCCATCGCCCCCACCTTTGCTGCCTGGCTGGATCTAGGTTCCTTGTAGAACACTTACTATACTCTTGTATTTAGGTGCTGAATTACACTAATGTGGTCTATGTAGGTTTTAAAAACGTTCTAAGATCACAACAGACAACAAAGTGCAGAATCCTCACATATAACACGTGGGTGTGGCAGCCAGGGGCAGTGCGTGGAACACACACTCATCCTACAAGGCACACATGAAGAGCGCACTGAGGGTCTGTGTACAAATAGAGCTTCCTCTGAGAGCTGCAGGACACATTCTCAGCCACGTTTGTACCTCCAGATAGCTAAGCTAGCCATTTGGGGATCACTTTTACACAGTGTGCTATTTTCTTAAATGCATTCTTGATTGAAAGCTGATGTGATGTATTATAAACACCGACCAATACATACATAAGGAAAAATAGTTCCAGGGCATTCCGAACCGAAATGTTTCTACTTCTTTTGACTCAGTTACTCAGCAACTCTCTCCCCATCCCTAGACATGTCCCGAGCTTTTCTTTGCCAGTGTTTTATTTCTATCTCTAATGCTCAGTCTGTCCGGACAATCACCCTGCTCCTCGAAGACAGTACTGTCAACCTAGGGAGAACGAATACAATGCATTCTGAGAACAGAAATATATAGAAGCCATGGGGCTTCCTGAAGGGACAAAGCACCGTTTGCCTGAATTGTCAGCTGCAGTGGGATTGGTAGCAAAATACGCTGGCTGTCCATCATGACGTCAGCCACACACACTGGACGTGTGGGGGAGGAATGACAATTTGTCTTGGGCAAATTTCATCACAGGTAGGTAAGAAATATGAACTCTGGCATTAGAGAGACCTAAAATTCTGCTTCAGGAAAAGGTAGATGAAGAAATGCATACAAAACTGAGACTATGGAAATCGAACAATACTTGATTATATACAAATCTTCCTAGAAGCGTCCAGTCTTTGGAAGACAGCATGAATGATGACATTGACTAAGACATTGTGCACCACAGTGGGAATTAGCTACTTCAGAAGAGGTGGCAAGAGGCTCAGTATCACAGAGGACGGCCTCTTAGGGAGACACCATTTCAAGCCCCCGTCTGTTTAGATCAGCGCATGTTAGAGATACTAACCAGTGTCGAGTTTTACTAATAGCTGAATGAATATAGGAAGACACTGCCCTGTAGCTGGGCCTGAAGTCGTTGAGTTCTCTGAGAGAAGCCCCAGGTCCCTTCTTTCCATATCAGGATTCTCCTTCTCTAGATCAATTACTATCTGAGGTCTTTGAGATCTATATGTGATCAGATCATGAACACAGAAGGGAGCTGTCTTCCTCACGGCATCTTATACTCTGACAACATAGGTAACAAAGTGTCTTTACGTGACCCAGAATTATGTAGCCTCCATGTGAATTTACCATGAATAAACTAGACAGGCCAATTACACACCGCTACAGTGCACTAAAGATAATGGCTGTCTCTACCAGAGAAATACCATTAAGTGAATTTGCCAGCAGGTCTGCCATTCCTGGATTTTCCAGACTTGTCTGGGTCACTTTCCTTCTTTTGTTTCTGGAGGCAACCTCTTGGGAAAAGGAGGGCCTAGACTTCAAGCCAGCTGCTGACCATTTCCGTCATCGTGTCACATTTCTTACAGGCTAGGACATAATTTGAAAGGTTTCTCTCCTCCAAGATAATAAAACAAATTATCTAAATTATCTTCTGATTTATTTTGGGGGGCATTTAAAACATGTGCACCATCTGGAAATTATTGCTGTTGTTGTTTTAAATACCTGAACCAATGCTATTAATAGGCAACATTTATTGATCACTTGGTGTATGCAAGCACTACTGCAACTAATCCTGGGAAGAGTAGGCCTTATTGTCCCCATTTTCACCTCGGGAATTTTCACAGAGAGCATGCATAACTTGCCCAAAGCCAGGAAGCGAAACAGACAGCCAAGATCATACACGAGTAATTTGGTACGATAGTCTATATGGTTATATATCAACTGGCTTCAATTTAAATTAAATTTCTTGAACATAATAAATTTGAAAAATATGGGGTGGGCCTGGTTGGCTTACTTGGAAAAGAGTCTGATTTTGGCTCAGATCATGATCTTGTGGTTTGTGATTTCAAGCCCCGTGTCGGGCTCTGTGCTGACAGCTCAGAGCCTGGAGCCTGCTTCAGATTCTGTGTCTCCCTCTCTTTCTGCCCCTCCCCTGTTCGTGTGAGCACATGCTCTCTCTTAGAAGTAAATTTAAAAAATTAAAAAAAGAAAAAATCTTAGCAACTCTAACACCTATTGATAGGAATTCACTTGAGTAATAGGTTACATTTAAAAGTGAATATACAATCTCTACTATCTACTGACCTAGAGCAACTTAATATTTTATGTGGACAACTATTCGAGACTGTGTATTTGATTTGTTTTAGAATCCTATTTGGTAATGTTTTCAGGTAACTAATTGAGAAAAACAAATACTGATTATGATTACACAGCGTAACTAGCTTTCAACTTGACAGTTGAAATGTGTTTTGTAGTTTAGTATTAACAAAAAGCTAAGTAAATCACGATGACATTTGAAAAGCCATTTATAAAGGTTTGTAGAGGGAAAAACCTTCCCTACCATGTTTAAAGCTGACTACTCCCTTTTGTTTATCAAAATTTTTTTGTGCCTTTTCTCCTAAAAAAATGTTTATTTAATCTGTTTAAAACAATATAGGCCGATAAATTACAGCTTTGACTATTGTTTAAAGACTAAGTGGATATAAGTCAAGATGGGGGAAGACTATCTAAATACCAGGGACTATTCTGTATCCTTTGAAGAGGTTTTGTCTCACATAAAATTAACCCAAAAGGAAAAAAAAACAAATTAAATACATAAACGGAAACGTTTAATCTATTTTTGCTGTCACATTATTTCATTTTTAAATTAAGTTAAATGCCAGATATACTTCACCTTTCTATTGATTAGTTAGCACTGAAAATCCATTTCATATAACCATATGTAACTATTATTTTTATATAAGAGGTATGGATCTAAATGTATCATATCTGCATACTATTCAATTATCCTAACATAATTAGTTGCATGCTAATTAGTGATTAAACTTCATAATCATCTTTCTGAAAATATTTAACATCTAGTAGAGCACCAGGATTATATTATTCATTGACTTGTATAAAAATTTCAATGTCTGAGTTTATTAAATTCCTAATTTACTTTAATGAATAACATGTTTTCTCTTTGGATGGTATGCTGTGGTTTTTTTGTTCCTACAGTTTATTTTAATAAGACTTTATATTTTCTTAATATTTATCTTTAAAGAGTAAGTTCCAATATTGCTTGCTGGGATATTTAAAGTTGCTCCAAACAATATCCCATCTAATAATAGAGCAATTATTATAACACAAGCTATTAAAGCTTCTTCCTGCCTGCAGTTACCGTATTAATTCTGAGCCAGTTGCAGACCTGCAATTTATTTGATTTTAGCTTTCGGTTACGTTGTACATTTTTTCCCCCACTTTGATACAATTGACTTTTTCCTAAGGCTATTACCCTGTGTCAGTTATGTTTCATCTATTGGGTACAAATGTAAGACGTGATGAGACCAAATGGCCAGTGTGGGCGGGGAATGATAGAGAACTTTATCTCACCCTATGCCTTTCCAACTCAGGAGTTCAACTCCCTTGCTTGACAAAGTAGAGGTGAACTAAAGGGCAATCCGAGCTGACTCAATTTATGTCATAATTTGATATTTAATTCAATTTAGTAAATAGCCCCAGATTTATACACACCTCACTGTAGCTATTTTGTTTTTAATGATCAAACAGGTTAGTTATACTGGATATAATCTAATTATTATGCTGGTATTATTCATTTAATTCTTCTCTTTCCCTACCAGAATAAGACCGAAAAGGAAGGTAAAAGGGACTAGGGAAAATGAAGTTTATATTCTCTACAAAAATGGTAGGGTTGTCAATTGATACAAAATGGGTTTAAAAACTTTTGAATATATTTAAGAATACAGATGGGTAATGATTTTATAGATTTGCAAAAATTTCAAACTACCAAATCTCACTTATTTATTCATTTTCCAAGGTAGCTGCCAATTCCCAGTCTTGATGAAAAACTGACAGTAAGTTAAATATTCTGATATCTAGTTATGGATTGTATATGTATACACATATGTAAGTTAATATACATATTTGTCTGTATACATATATAAGTTTATTTATCTTGAGAGACAGAGCAGAGGAGGGGCAGAGAGAGAGAGAGCGGGAGAGGGAATCCCAGGCAGGCTCCATGCTGTCTGCACAGAGCCTGATGCAGGACTCAAACTCATGAACTGTGAGATCATGACCTGAGCTGAAACCAAGAGTTGGACCCTTAACAGACTGAGCCACCCAGATGCCCCAATAACCTATATTTTTCAGTTATTAAAGACATGTCCCTGTCTTCAAACAGTAAAAGTCAGTTTGAATTTAAATGTGGTTTTCTTTCTTACAGGAGTCATCTACATCTCTGAGTTCTAATAATTAGCTTTAGCGAAGGAGTTCAGATTCCTTCCATTCAGGGTTTATCTGGAAGGGTGAAAAGAAAAGCACAAGACAATAAAACTCCAATCAATCTTTTTGTTTTCCTTTTAATTAAAAAACTTTTTAAAACAAATAGAATATGCAGGGGGTCCCGGAGTGGGTCAGTGGGTGAACCATCCAACTTCAGCCCAGGCGATGATCTCACAGTTTGGGGGTTTGAGAGCCACACTGGGCTCTGGGCCAACAGCTCAGAGCCTGGAACCTGTTTCGGATTTTGTGTCTCCCTCTCTCTCTGCCCCTGTCCCACTCATGCTCTGTCTCTCTCAAAAATAAATAAACATTAAAAAAACTCAATATGCAGAATAAAATGCAAACTTGTATGTATATTACCTTGAAGAATTAAAACTATTTGCTTCAACTATGTTTTCAAGGGTATTTTAAAATAAACTGCAGGCATTATTACATTTCAACAATGAATACTCCTCTGTCAATTTCTAAAACCTAAAACTCGTTTACATAACTGTGACATGATTAGCTCCTAACGAAAGGAGAAATTATCTTCTAACTATATCTAATGTCTGATGCATATTCACATTTTCTCTATTTCCTCCAATATCATTTACTTCATGATGCTTGAAGTGATTATTATCCAATAACCTAAACTTTCGGTGGCCTTTTTAATCTAGATATGTCTTCCCTTTGACCTGGGAATAGATGCTTTGTTCTACACATTTCCTATCTTCTGCAGTGATCGGCTTGCTACAGTGGCATTTGAAAATCCAAGCACCTTTTAGTGCTCGCTAAATGGATGTTTTACCTATGTATGCAAATAGATTCAGGTTAAAATGATTTGGGCAAGATAACTGAAGAGATGATGCTGTACATTTCAGATTTCATCACATCAGGAGGCCTGTCCTGTTCTGTTCTCCCTCCATTGGTGAGGATGAGATTTATCTCTGACTTAGAAGAGTAACAGTGACCGTTCTCAGTACAAACTTAGTTTCACTCTGTACAGCAGGCAAAACGTACAATTTCTACTCAAATTCACCATACAGTGTTTAAAAGTGATGCACACTATCTCAGAGGTGATTCTGACTACTGTGCGCATCAGTCATGCCAGCCTACTATTATTGCTTTAGAAGTCTTCAATTATAAGGATAAATTGGGCAACCCTTTTTGCCTTTAGTGGTATTCTTGGTGTACAATTACAACACATTCACTATCAACTCTGCACATAACTCTATTGAGATGATGAAAAAAACTATGAATATGTCAATATGCCACCCTAGCAACTTCTTTCTAGATATGCTTCCAGAAGCAAAGGAAACAAAAGCAAAAATAAGCTACAGGGACTAAATCAAAATGTAAAAGATTCTTCACAGGGAAGCAAACACTCAAAAAAATTAAAAGGCAACCTATGGCAAGGGAGAAGATACTTGCAAATGATATATCTGATAAAAACAGTTTCCAAAATATATATAGAACTTATAAAACTCAACACAAAAAACCAAAGATTCCAGTAAAAAAATTGACAAAAGACAGGAACAGGTATTTCTTCGAAAAGACACATGGACGGCTAATAAACACATGAAGAGATGCTCAATATCATTCATCATCAGGGAAATACAAATCAAAGCCACACTGAGACATAACCTCACACTGGTCACAGTAGCTAATATAAGTGTTTTAAAATTTATATCCACAAATGTCAACATCTCAGTGATTGTTGTTTCTGTTCCCTATTATTGTTTCAGTTCCTACAGCAACTAAAAGTTTCAATAAATCAAGTTGCTTTTGGTGGTTTTCTCTATTATTTTGTTTTGTTTTGTTTCATTTTAATGTTGAGAGAGAGCGAGCACATGAGCTAAGGAAAGGAGCAGAGGGAGACACACAGAGAATCCCAAATAGTCTGCATGTTCAGTGCAGAGCCTGACACAGGGCTTGACCCCAAGAATGTGGAATCATGACCTGAGCCAAAATCAAGAATAAAACACTATTTAACTGAACCACCCAGGTGCCCCTCTACTCTACTTTAAAACAGTTCTTAGCCTCAGCTGTTTTATGTTTTAGTCCATTCCTTTAATAGCTGCTGCTTCCCCTACCCCAGGAAAACTCACTGTGCCACTCACTTTCCTTTCAATTTGTCCACTGTGATGGCTCTGAACTGTGCCTTCACATAGATGGGGATAGGAGGTCAGATACTGAACTACCTCCTTCAGGAAGTAATCTTTTGCTAGATTTGTCTGACTTCTACTACCAAGGCCATGCTGTTCCCTATTTTCTTGTGTGTCTGTCATCAGACCTGTAGACCCTCTCCGGTAATAACCTGGATTCTGCTAATCTCAGATATTAATTTTGCCCCTTAAACTATGGTTTATAGTTTACTCTCTGTGTCATCTAGTTAGTTACTCCACAGAAGTAGGTTATATATATTTTCTATTCTTGTTACACAGTATCATGTTTGGATAATTTGTGGACATATTGTGATTGAGGCAAATGTGTTTAACATAGAGCAAGTCAGAAGACCCACCACATAGAAACTAATGTGATCACCACCACTAGCCCTCATTAAAAATACCCAGATATTTCAAGACTCAACATAGTGTGCATCTCTATGTCATGCTTGAGTTTGCCTGGATGAGTGAAGCAGAGGAGAAAGCTGGACTGGGAAGACCAGAAGATTTTCCTGTGGAAATGCAGTAAAATAGAAAATGGAATAGCTTCATTATAGTTTTGGGTTATTTGGGTCTTTTTATACTTGGTATTTAACAGGAGAATGGTGTTAGATGCTAGGTGGTCTAGTTCTTGAAAGCAATTACACTAGGTTCCTTGGTAGTGTAGGCTCTGATGATCAATAAAGTGGTTCTTTTTATTAATTTTTTAAAATATTTATTCTTGAGACAAGACAGACCATGAGCAGGGGAGGAAGAGAGAGAGAGAGAGAGGGAGATACAGAATCTGAACCAGACTCGAGGCTCCAAGCTGCCAGCACAGAGCCCGACCCGGGGCTTGATCCCACAAACCGTAAGATCATGACCTGAGCCAAATAATGCTCAACTGACTGAGCCACCTAAGTGCCCCTGAGAAATTTAGTTCTATTAAATAAATGATAGGAAGTTAAAGAAATGGAAAGGATAGTCAATGTCTTATATATATTTGAGATTATGCCATAATAAATTGGGATAGGGCATACTTTTTAGATTATCCTTTGGCATCCTAGATAATGGTGTTGCTTAATGAAGAATCTTAATCTGAGAACATCAAGCAATAGGGCTGAAGATTATCATATCATGCATTTCCTATTAGTGCCTCTGAAATTTAGATATCCCTGATGTCTATTAATGTGAAGCTATTAATGCGAAGCAATTGTTGAGTGTTTACCTATGAGGCTGAACTTGTATTAACACTGCATTTATTTACACATGAAGCAAGTAGGCATCAGAAACTTAATTTACTCAGTATTGGTAAATACATCAATGTGTGAGACTCCAAAGCTAATGACCTTAATTTCTGCATCTCACTGCCCCAAGACAGATAGTAGCAATTGAATTATAGTGCTATGAGCCCAAAATATGAAAGCATCAAGGTAAAAATAAATGCTCTACCAGGGATGAGGCATCTTCCTTTTTTAAAAAATTTAAATTTGAGTTAGTTAACATACAGCATAGTCTTAGCTTTAGAGGTATAACCCAATGATTCATCTCCTATATATGACACCCAGTAATCAACCCAAAAAGTTCCCTCCTTAATGCCCATCACCCATTTAACCCATCCTGCCACCCACCTCCCCCTCCAGCAACCCTCAGTTTGTTCCCTGTATTGAAGAGTCTCTTAAATAAATGGATGAAGATGGGAGGTATATATACACAATGGAATACTACTCAGCAATGAAAAGGAATGAAGTCCTGCCATTTGTAATAACAAGGATGGAACTATAGGATATTATGCTACATGAAATAAGTCAGTCACAGAAAGAACGATGTGATATGAATTTCACTCATATGTGGAATTTGACACACACAACAGATGAACATAAGGAAAGGGAAAGAGACGTCTTTTTTTCAAAAAAAATTTTTCCTTACATGTTTTCAGACCATAATGACAACCAAAGAGAAGAGTTAAAGTCAGAGGGGAAATAAGCTAATCCAGGACAAGACAGAACTTAGGAAAGATTACATGACCAAGACAGTGGAAGTCTCCAGGAAGAGGTCACGCCCAGGGATCTGAACAGAACAGGTGTAATAACATGCCTGAACAAGAAAATAGAATTCTAAATCAAACAGCTGACCTATGAATGTGCTCCTCCTTCAAAGTAGAGGTAAATTCAGGAATATTTCCCAATTTTGGCGTTCAGTAGTCCTTATATCTAGTTTTATAAACCTAGAGTCTGTTTCAATATACGTTTCAATGTCCTAAAGAACCAATGACGCTTTTGAGGCTTCCCAACGTTTTTGAAAATCTGGCACCACGTGGCTCCACAGGTATTATTCTCACTGAAGGGCACATGTTTTCCAAAGGTGTTGCTATTAGGTACGCTATTTTGTTTTGGCTTTATTACATACTAATGTTATTATGGTCTTACTTAACAGGGTCCATGTTCTCTACTTCCAGTTGAATAGTTAGTGAAGCCAGGTAAGAGATGGATCATGTCAACGTTAAGCATGAAAAAAGGTCCAACTAATAGATACAACTATGCATATTCTATCAAGGTAAAGCTAATTTGAGTATTTACATCTATAATTTCTTTATACAAGATGTATTTAGAGATCGCAACAAAATACAATACAATTTGTGGCTGATGCATTTTACTAAAAAAAAACATCTGCAGTAAATATAAAAGAATAAATACAGGTAAATAAGGCACTTTTATCTTTTCCAAACTGATCATCGCAGACATCTACCCGGTGACATAATAGACTCCCTTAGTTAATAGCAGGATAATGAAGGCTTAATGGATGTCATTTTTCAGACATTAGGATTTTTAATTGCTTTTCTTTCAGCTTCATTAGCACAGTGGCAACTGTTCAGTCACTGCAATTTTAAGTAGAAAACATCCTGTACCTTTTTTTTTTTTTTGGTGTTAAGCACAAGTGTTATTAAGTGAAGATGTCACACGACCTCAAGCTTTCAGATGCAGCGCCAAATAGCAGAGCTGCTCAAAAGAGATTTACTCTTTGGCTTTCCCAGAAAATCCTCCCACATCATCTAAGAAAACTAACACTTTTTTACTCTGGAAATCACCGCTTCCGAGTTCCATCTCTTTGGGATAGTATGTCCATCCTGGTATCCAACTCACCTCCCTGCCTATACTAAAGATATGGTTGGGAGGGTCATGAGATTAAAAAAAAAAAAAAAATCTAAGAAGCCCACACTCTAAAGCTATGACCCGTGAGGACCATGTTATCTAAACTGGCCGAGGACCATTATCCCCGGCTGTCTGTAAGCAGCTCTCTACCCAGATGAATTCTGAGAGGGATATTTTTTTAAACCAGCTTATGAGCACATTATTCGGTAACGTAAACCTGTCACACGATCAGCCGAATCAAATTCTCTGCTTCCCAGGGTACGTGGGTTATAGCCCTGATTTTGCTTTTACAAAGGAGCTCAAGTCAGTTTCCAGGCGCAGGGACGCAGCAGCCCGTTCAGGGCCCCGCGGTTTCGGTGAAGGGTCTCCGCTCGAGAAACCCGAGTGTGCAGCAGTCACACCGCTGGTACGTTTCTCAACACGTCCAAGCTGGATGGAAAGGGCTCTGCAGCGGAGAGCACATGACCGATTTCTCACAGCGTGATAATACGGTATTAGGTGACCCATTTATTTGAATTCCTTTGCTACTCCCTGATTATAAAGAATTGCTAGACTGGTCTTACTAAATCAGATTTAACAAATGACTGACCAATTAACTCACTCAAAAAATTCCATGCACTAAAAAGACAAATTGGTTATTTGTCTAAATTTTCTAGCTAATTTCTCCCTCAGATTAAATAATTTAGAGCCCCAAAGGCCATTTTAGATGTGAAAAAAATGACTCTGTTGACCATGGGAAATGGCTTTATAAGCTGTTTCTATAGCTCTCAACTGAAAAGCTATTGTCCTAAAAGGTAAATGTGATTTTCTAGGAGAGCTACTTTACTCCACAGAATACGCATCAAACTGGCCTAAGTCCATGCGTGAAGGCCAGAGAGAAAAAGAAAGATAAAACTAAAAGCTAGGGGCTATAGATTCGATTACAGAAAATAGAAAACAATTTAACAATGTTAACCCATTCTGCATTTAACATTTTTTTAATGTTGCTTTTTTTTTTTTTTGAGAGAGCAACAGGGAAACAGACAGACAGACAGAGACAGAGAGAAAAACAGACAATGCAAGCAGGGAGGAGCTGAGAGAGAGGGAGACACAGAACAGGCAGCAGGCTCCAAGCTCTGAGCTGTCAGCACAGAGCCCACCCTTGGTCTCCAACTCACGAACTGTGAGATGGCCTGAGCCACGGTTGGACACTTAACACCTGAGCCACTCATGTGCCCGGACCCATTCCGTATTATCAGAAACAACGGAAACCTTTACGGCGTGACCCGACTCAAGTACAACGACTGAACCCAGGGAAAGAAGATGGGTAACCCAGCAAGCACTCAATCATTTAAAATTGTAGTCTAACTTTTACCATTCTGTTATGTGGGACAGTTTACATTTTTCACAGTGAAATTTAATTATATGTACTTGTAAGTATAAACAGAAACATGAAAAAGTTTTAAGACTCGATGGCAACATATCTATCATTTCCTTCGTGCTTTCCAAGAATCAACAGAGCCCACTCCTCTCGTTCTGGTGGCTGTCTTCCTTTGGTGCCTCCGCAGTCACACAGGACAGGACACTGGGACTTCCACCAGGCATGCAGACAACCACCATGAAGAAATAAAGAGATTTTGCCTCAATATTCTTAATTTTCCTGTCAATCTCTGTTTCTCTCTCTTTTGGTCTCTATTCTTCTTCCTCTGCATTTCTTTCTTTAAATTTTTTTTTAATGTTTTATTTATTTTTGATACAGAGAGAGACAGAGCATGAGACGGGGAGGGACGGAGAGAGAAGGAGACACAGAACCGGAAGCAGGCTCCAGGCTCTGAGCTAGCTGTCAGCACAGAGCCTGATGCAGGGCTTGAACCCACGAATGTGAGATCTGACCTGAGCTGAAGTCGGAGGCTTAACTGACTGAGCCACCCAGGCACCCCTGTATTTCTTTCTTATTCTTTTTCCTCTCTTTCTGTATTTCTTCCCTCACACTGTTCTTGCAACTATTTTACCTGATTTTCCCAGTATGTGATCAAAGGTTTGTTATATAAGAAAAAGGAAACTCAGAGTAAGGCTTTCTTTATGTTTATTTTTGAGAGAAAGAGAAACAGCACAACCAGGGGAAGGGCAGAGAGAGAGGGAGACATAGAATCTGAAGCAGGCTCCAGGCTCCGAGCTGTCAGCAGAGTCTGACACAGGGCTTGAACCCATGAACCCGAGATCATGACCTGAGCTGAAGTCAGATATGAACCAACTGAGCTGCTGAGATGCCTTAAGCTAGCTAGTTATTTATGTATTTATGTGTTTTATTTATTTAGAGACAGAGCACAAGTGGGAGAGGGGCAAAGAGAGAGAGAGAGAGAGAGAGAGAGAGAGAGAGAGAGAGAGAGAGAGAGAGAGAGAGAGAGACTCAAGCAGGCTCCCCACTGTGCACAGAGCCAGGTGCAGGGCTCACACTCACCAACTGTGAGATCATGACCTGAGTGGAAATCAAAAGCTGGACACCTAACCAACTGAGCCACCCAGGAGCCCCAAGGCTTTTGTTTATTTTTTGAAAGAGGCTTGCCCAAGTTCATAAAACTTGTGAATGACAAGGACCAAGGCACCTTCGGGGGCCTTCCATAACTATCCAAATGAAATGCTATGGTGAAAAGTACAAGTTAAACCAAGAAGAAAACTGTTCAGTACCCAACAGTGGCAAGAAACTGCCCTCACACCAATGGCAAGCCTTCTCCGACAGCATTTCACTTCCTCAGCGTCACTGTCACAGAGCCCTCGGAAGGAGAATTTCTGACACTAAACAAACAAATAAGTAACAGCTTTTCACCAGAAGTAAACCTTCCCCCAGATTTTTCTTCCATGATATTCTGACAACCTCACTTCTCCCTCAAAGTGTGAAGGTGAATGAAATTTAACAGCACTGTCTAAATTGTAAAAGGAGGCTAATATCGACCGTGAAAAAAAGATCATGTATAAGCAGGTAATGAATGCCTTTCAGACCACTACACCAACTCCAGACAGAGGTATATAAAAATCCATTTGTATTCTTACTAATGTATATAAATGCTTATTAAGTTATCCAAGTTTTGGAAGGATATTCTGCCATTCTCTCTAGGAAACCTCAAAATGATTTTAAAATTGTAAAAATTATTCTAGTTCCTTAACATGAGAAACTAAGTAGGAACACTAGATAGACCTGTAGTCATACAGGTTGTTGTCCTAGAATTACTTATAATGTAATAAATTTGAAGCACTTCTATACCCCAGCTGTCCTGCCAAGGCAGCCATGGCGTGGCAGATCTGGGGACGGCCCTGGTGGCAACACTCATGCCCAGCCTTCCTGCTGGGGCTGCCACCCTCTCGTGCCCATGCCAGCTCTGGGCAGACACAGAACTCGCCCAGCCTGTGCCGACCCCGGGTCCGGCCAGCCTGCCAAGGCCACGAAGCACACACGCTCTGCCCAGGAGACACCGTGACAGAAGGTCATTCCTTCCTTCAAGACTGTGATAGGAGCTGTTCCTTCTAATTCACAAATACAAAGGCAAGACGGGAATATGTTTCGAATGAAAGAACAAGAAAAAACCACAGAAAAAAAAGTCTAATGAAATGGAGATAAATAATTTACTTGATAAAAGGTTCAAAGTAATAGTCATAACAATATTCACCACACTTGAGGGAAAAATGATGAACTCAGCAAGAACCTCAGGAAAGTTATGGTAAATATAATAAAGAAGCAACAGAGCCAAAGAATACAATAAATGAAATAAAAAAAATATGCTAGACAGAATCTGGAAGACAGAGTGAATACTACCAAATCAGGGGAAAACACTAAGAATACAAAAATGGAATAGGTTTACAAGACCTCTCAGAAAACATCAAATATGCTAACTCTTATATTATCAGAGTTCTAGAAGGCGAAGAGGGAGACAAAGGGGCAGTAACTACTCTGAAGACATCATGACTGAAAACTTCCCCAGGGAAAGAAACAAACATGCAGGTCCAGGAAGCAGAGCAAGTCCCAAACGATATAAACCCCAAGATATCCACGCCGAGAAATGTTACAATTCAAATGACAAAATTAAGAATAAAAGGGAGAATCATAACAGCGGCAAGAGAAAAACAAATAGTCACCAAGAAAGGAAATCTCGAACACTGATTAGCTTGTTTTTAAGCACAAGCCCTGCAGGCCGGAAGGAAGTGGCAGGAAGTGGCAGGATGCACTTCCTGTGCTGAAAGACACAGACGCACAGGCGGGAACACCGCACCTGACAGGGTTACCATTCAGGACGAAGGCACTTCATACTTTCCCAGGCAAACGAAAGTCTTAGGAGTTTGTCACTCCTAAACTGGCCTTACGAGAAGTGTGAAAGTTTCTGTAAGTGGAAACTAAAAGCTCTTAACTGTTGATGAGAAAATATATGAAAGAAAAGAAAAAAGCTTATGGATAAGGGAACATATAGAGTAAAGGTAATGGAGAAGCCATTTAAAAAGCTATTATGAAAGTTTAAGACAAAAACTGTCATATCATCTACCCATAGTTAAGGGATATACAAAATAAAAAGATGTAAAATGTGATGTCAAAAGCAGAGAATGTTAGGAGGAGGAGTACAAAGATACTGTTTTTAGAATTCTTTTGAGCTTAAGTGTTTAAAATAGAGGGCTATATGTATAGATCAATCAATCGATCGATCTACCTATCTATCGATCTAAACTTTATGGTAATCACATACCAAAAACCTGCAAAAAATTAAGAGAAAGGCACCCAAAAAGGACGCTAAAGAAAACCATCAGCAAAGAGACCAAAAAGAAAGAAACAAAGAATATAATTAACAAAATGTTTCTAAGTATATACTTATCAATAGTTCCTTTACATGTAAATGAACTAAATGCTCCACTACAGGGTTGGGGTGCCTGGGTGGCTCAGTCGGGTGAGCTCAGGTCACAATCTCACAGCAATGGTCTCTAGGACCTGACGGTTCCAGCAGGGCGTACCCTGCTAGGGATTCTTTCTCCCCTGCTCGCTCTGTATTTCCCTCACTTGTACTCCCTCCCCCTCAAAATAAATAAATACACTTAAAAAAATAAACTTTAAAAAAATACCAGGTGGCTGAATGAACAGGAGACTCACATCAGATCTACCGACATACATGGGCTGCAAGGGAAGGGATGGAAAAATACACTCCGTGCAGATGGAAATACAAAGAAAGCTGTAGTTGCAATATACATATTATACAAAATACTTTAAGATAAAACTTTAACCAAAGACAAAACAAAGTGTCACATAATGATAAAGGAGTCAATTGAAGAACGGATACAATATTTGTAAATATTTACACACTCAACATTGGAACACCTGAATATATAAAATAATTATTAGGGGAGATATAGGGACTATAAAGGGAGAACAGGACAGTAATATAGTATCAGGAGAGGGAACAGCCAGACAGAAGGTCAGTAAGGAAGTAGTGGCTTTAAACCATTAGACCAGATGGATTTACTGGCTACATACAGAACATTTCACCCCCAAACCGAAATTCATGTCTTTTTAAGTGCACGTAGAATGTTCTCCAGGACAAAACACACCAGCCCACAAAACAAATCTCAGCAAACTCAAAAAAACTGAAATCATATCAAGCATCTGTTCTGAACACAATGGTAGGAAATGAAAAACCAATTGTAAGAAGAAAAATTGGGGGGAGGGAATAACCCACAGACACAGGGAGACTGAAAAATGTACTACTGAACAACCAGGGTGTCAATGAAGAAACCAAAGAGGAACTACTCTGATACAAATATGAAAACACGACTTGCAAAACTTAAGGGATGTAGCAAAAGCAGTTCCAAGAGAAGACTCATAGTGACATGGTTCTACCTCCAGAAACAGGAAAAACCTCAAAAAGAGCATCTACCCTTGGAGCACCTGGGTGGCTCAGTTGGTGAAGTGTCTGATGTCGACTCAGGTCATGATCTCACAGTTCGTGGGTTTGAGCCCCGCATTAGGCTGCGTGCTGACAGTTCAGAGCCTGGAGCCTGCCTTAGATTCTGTGTCTGCCTCTCTCTCTTTCTCTGCCCCTCTCCCACTCATGCTCTGTCTCTCTCTCCTTCAAAAATAAATAAATATTAAAATATTTTAGAAAAAGAATCTACCCTTACATCTAAATGAACTAGACAAAGAACAGACAAAATCACTAAGAAGAAGAAAGTCAATAATAAAGATCAAGCAGAAATATGACAAAGACACTAAAAACACAAGAGAAAAACATGAATGAACTGAAACAAGGTTGTCTGATAAGATAAATTGGTAAATCTCTAAGCATTCAGAAGAGGATGCAAATCAATGAGAAATGAAAGTAGCAACTTGTATCACAGAAATACAAAGGATTGTAAGAGATAACTATAAACAATTGTACACCAACAGAGTGGAAAACCTAGAGGAAATGGAGGACTTTCTACAAATGTACAACCTTCCAAGACTGAATCAGGAAGAAATACAATATCTAAACAGACTGATTACAAGTAAAGAAACTGATTCAGTAATTTTAAAACTCCACCAAAACAGAAGTCCAGGACCAGTAAACTTCTTTACAGGTTAATTCTACCCAGTATCTAAAGACTTACTACTTATATTTCTCAAATTATTTTTAAAAATTGAAGAGGAAAAGCATGCTTCCAAAATCCTTCCAAAATGGCCCGAATTACCTTGATACCAAAACCAGAGAGACAGAGACACCACCAAAAAAAAAAAAAAAAAAGAAAAAGAAAAGAAAAGAAAATTAAAGGCCAATATATCTAAAGAACTTGAACATAAAAATCCTCAACAAAATATTAGCAAAAGGAGTGCACTAGTGTGATGAGCACCAAATGTCATATAGAAGTGTTGAATCACTACACGGTACACCTGAAACTACTATTGCCCTATATATTAACTAACTGGAATTTAAATTTAAAAATTAAAATAAAAACACATTGAAAGAATCACATTACATGACCAAGTGGGTTTTATTCCTGAGTCTAAAGGATGAGTTAACATTAGTAAATCCAACAACATGATATACTACATTCACAAAAGGGACTATAAAAATATTAGCAGCAAAACAAAAAGGCAAACTACTAAGGAGAGATGATATTTGCCAATAATATACCTGATAAGGGATTAATATCCAAAATATATAAAGAAATTATGCAAGTTAGTATTTTTTTAAAGGATTAAAAATAGGCAAAAGACCTGAATAGGTACTTTTCTAAAGAAGACACAGAGACAGCCAACAGGTACATGAGAAGCAGTTCAAAATCGCTAGTCACCAAGGAAATGCATTTCAAACCACAATGAGAGATCAACCTCCCAGAATTCAGATTAGCTATTATGAAAAAGACAAAACAAAACAAAACCAAAACAAAACTAAACTAAAAAACAAAACAAGTGGTGGTAAGGCTATCAAATAAAAGGAATCCTTGTATACTGTTTATGGGAATGTAAATTGGCAGAGCCACTATGTAAAACAGTGGTTTCTCAAAAAAAACTATACTAAAGACAGATACCATGGGATCCAGTAATCTACTTCTGGGCATTTATCTGAAGAAAATGAAAACCAATTCAAAGAAACATACGCACCCCTACATTTATTTCAACATTATTTATAATAATCAAGATAGTATGCAACCTAAATGTTGGCTGACAGATTAATGGAAAAACATCACACACACACACACACGCACACACTTGACTATTACTCAGCAATTAAACAAAGAGTAAAATCTTTCCATTTGCAACACAATGGATGGGCCTACAAAGTATTATACTAAATGAAGTAAGTCAGAGCAAGACAAATACCATATGCTTGCACCTACAGGTAGAATCTAAAATCAAATGAGCAGAAAGAAACATAGAAACTATGTTCTACATGTAGAAACTAGATTCTACCTGTAGGTACAAGCATATGGTATTTCGTATTTGTCTTGCTCTGACTTACTTCAGTTAGTATAAAAGAAAATAATTAGGTAGATAATATTTTAACCTAAAGTCTAAAGTTACAAGCTTGAAATACTGTTTGCTTGAACTTAATGAGTGTAGCTGTTGGTGTAATCATTAAAATGGCTTTATGTCGTAAAAAAGAAAAAAAACATAGTCATAACTAGAGAAAAGAAACTAGTGGTTTCCAGAAAGCAGAGGGTAAGCATGTGGGGGGATATAGGTGAGGGGGATTGAGAGCGATAAACCTCCTCAGGGGCGCCTGGGTGGCTCACACGGTTAAGCATCCGACTTCAGCTCAGGTCATGATCTCGCAGTTCGTGGGTTCAAGCCCCACGTTGGGCTCTGTGCTGACAGCTCAGAGCCTGGAGTCTGCCTTCAGATTCTGCGTCTCCCTCTCTCTCTGCCCCTCCCCTGCTCACGCTGTCTCTCTCTCAAAAAAATAAATAAAACATTAAAAAATTACATGTATAAAAAAAGAGTGATAAACTTCTAGTTGTGAAATAAATTGTGGGAACATAACGCACAGGAAGGGAGCACAGGGAACAACACTGTAGGAACGCTATGGTGAGAAACGGTAAGTATACATCCTAATGTGTAAAAATAATGAATTGCTATCATGGGCGACTGGAACTAACAGGATACTGCATGTCAGCTATATTTCAACAAAATCCCTAAGAACGTTTTTAAAATGACAGCGCCTCTAAAAACATGAGATGTCAGCTATTAATAATTTCTAAAATATTTTATTGAGAAAATACTCATAATTGTTAAATGAAAAAGCAGAATACAAAAAATAGATATATAAAACCTAATTTGTTAAGTACAAAATCAATAGAAAAACTGGACTAACAATATAAACTACGGTATGCTGTTAAAAATATGTATGTTCTTTGTACCATCAGCTCTTACTTGGCAAAGCTTTGTCATTTTGCTGGGTTTTCCAGGCACTATTTTGGATTTTTTTTTTTTTGTTATACTCACAACTACTATGCATATTATAGAAAATTTCTTATAAAACAATTGCCTTTGTTGCACAGATAACTTAGACCATTTTAATCCTATATAATTAAAAATTCACACTTAGAGCATGTGATTTAGGAGCTATAAAAGGGTGTGAGTTATACACAAACCATAAACCTCACATCAAAGAGTGTGACACTGTAGCAAGGACCCCTTCTATAGGGCCACCAACTCTGAGACAGAGGGTCATCACTGATAAAGTACAAATCATGTCCATTTTGATTATCAGTATTTCTAAAGTTACATTTTTTGTCACTTTTTAAAAAAAGTTTTGATGTTTATTTTTGAGAGAGAGAGAGGAGAAAGAAAGAGACAGACACAGACAGACAGAATGCAAGCAGGTGTGGGTCCGAGTGAGACACAGAATCCAAAGCAGGTTCCAGGCTCTGAGCTGTCAGCACAGAGTCCGATTTGGGGCTGGAACTCAGAAACCTTGAGATCATGACCTGAGCTGAAGTCGGATGCTTAACCAACTGAGCCACCCAGGTGCCTCTCTAATGCCACTTCTTAATTATTACTTTACCTTCTAGTCAGACAGTAATACATTTGGTTTCTTTTTTTTTTTTAAGATTTTATTTTCTGTAATCTTTTCAAGCCTCACACTTAACATGAGGCTTGAACTCACAACCTGGAGATCAGGAGTCCCAAGCTCTACGGACTGAGCCAGCCAGGTGCTCCAAATCTGGTTTCTTTTTAAACTACCAACAATAAAAATGGTATAGAATCAGATGTTAATTTCTATATCCATTCCACCCCTTTCCCACAGCTAAATGCACTTAGATATAAAAACTTCATTTTTTTCCTATAACTACTATTAATATGTTTTTGCACAGCTTTATTGATTAAATTTACTTTTACTATATTAGTTACTGAAACGTGAAAACACGATCCCTTGAGGAAATCTACCCATATCTTGGCATATGTTATTTTTTAAGTATTTTATGAAGTTTCTGCTAGTTTATGTTCTCTTCCAGGCTGAAATCTTACCTTGTGTTCATACACATACATTCTGTTAGGAAAAATACATTTATAAATACAAAACTTCATCTCTCTGTTCAAAGCAATGGAGCGGGGGGACCTTCTTCACCTCCTTTTACTTAGAATGTTTTGGAAAACTTATAATTTCACATATTTTCTTTTGTGACTGCAGAAAACCAGATAGGCCTTTTGTCAACTGTCAAACCCAGAAACGTTTTTCTCAAGGACCCAGAAGCCATTTCTCTGAAACAGAAACACTAAGGGACAGGAAGCCTACTGTCCAGTTTCTGTCAGGAGACAGGACCTAACCATTGCTCCGAATACCAGAACTATCTCCTGTAATCAAGACAGGAGAAGTTTGTTTCTCTCTGGAGAAAGCCCGTAAGTGAACACAGGTGATCATCCCAAATACTTGGTAAAATCAGAATAATCTACGTGTGACGGATGAGGTGGTCAAGTCCTTTCACTTGAGGACCAGAAGTCCACCTTGAAAAGATGTACTTAGGGGAACATCTCTGTGTGGCTGCCTGACGAGGCGGGATTCAGGCCTTTGCAGTCAGGTAACTAAAATCCCGTCACGTGCCTTACACTGTGGTTTAATGTTTATTCAAAAATACAAGTGTTTCCGATCTCCACTATCTTGTGGAGGGATTTTGGGATTGGGTAAGATTTTTTTTTCTAATTATGTTTCCTAGAAACATGCATGTGCATACTCACACACACACACACACACACACACACACACACACACACTTTCTATTTAATGCGTTTTAAAATCTGCCTTGCATGTCTTTCTATTTATACACTCAATACGGGCAACTCCATTCATCTCTATTGCTCTGTTATCATCTGGGGAAATTCTCCTTGATGTTTCCCAGCTAAGGCTTTTATAACATGTTCATCCAGATCCATCCATTCTTTAGAAGCTGGGTGTAATGCTGCCTTTCAAGAGCACACAGCATTAGGGCTTATCATACAAGTGGAAGTTACACACTGGCCCAAAGTGCCGGCTGCTTCTCCGGGACCTGATGAATTCAGCACGGTCTCACTTCTCACCTCATTCTCTCCCCAACGTCGATTCCTGTCCTCTTTGCCAATGCAGGAGAGAATCATCCGTTACCATCTCTCCTAGGCCTTTACTTTTTAAGGTTGTATACTTTTTTCAAACTTAATGTTTATTTAGTTTTGAGAGACAGAAGGGGAGGGGCAGAAAAATAGAGAGATGAGGAGGGGCAGAGAAATAGAGAGAGAGAGAGAGAGAGACGCAGAATGAACCCAAAGCAGGCTCCAGGCTCTGAGCCATCAGCACAGAGCCCAATGTAGGGTCTAACTCATGTGCCATGAGATCATGACCTGAACTGAAGTCGGACTCCCAACCAACGAAGCCACCCAGGAGCCCCTCAGGCTGCATACTTTTTAACAATGGTTTTGTGTGTTACTTGTGAATTATTTGTTTGCTTTCAGTATTTTTAATCATTTTGGTTAGCTGATGAGAGACAGATTTTAGTGACACTACCTCACTCTCTTGTCATTCTTTAAGAGTCTCAATATAATTCATTGTGTTTTCTTTATTTTCCATATGAACATGTGAAAGACACAATGCTTTTCTTTCCTGGATGGCACTAACCTATCCCTTACAGCTTTTTTCCTTTGGTGTAATTGAGCCAGCTTGACAAAGAACAAGAGTCGCTAGCTGTGAGAGATGTGTTTTATACAAATTCCTCTTCCACAGACCTGTTGTTCCCCTTTTAAATGAAGCTATTTTCTCACCAAAGAAAACATCCAACGTTACATGGCCTCCTCCTAGTTCTCCTGTAAATATCCTCAGTAATGACACCTTGTCCCTCTGCTGGAACACTTTTCATTGTCTGGCGGCACTGACTTCAGCACACCTCACTGTTCTATACAGAGCTCTGGGGGTGGGAGGTCACGGGCGCACTGGTTCTAAGCATTCCACAGTAAACTCTGCCTTATGCCTATATTGTCTCCCTATGCTCTTTATGTGACAAAGATGAACCACCTCTATTAAAAGTATGTATTTAAAAATTCTACTCTATGCTTAATGGCCTATAATATAGTAATAAAGCCTGACAATATAGGCTTTATATAGGCTCAATTCTATAAATCCAATACATAACAACTATTTTAGAATTACAGACAGAAAACACTAAGGGTAGCACAAGAATCACTTCAAACTTTGGGAAACTTGCCTTCTTTATTTTAAATATATTTTTCACGGCCACTGTTTTATTCTGATCTGCTTTGCATTTTTCAACCAAAAAACAAATTCAAAGGAATTGCTCTTTGGGAGGAAGTCAAGAGCAAGTTATCTGTAAAGAAGTCCTTTTCTTCTCATTGGATACAGAGGTACGTGCCACGGACTGTTGTTTACAGGGGGTCAGAATGTCCATGGATTGGCTCAGAAGTTATAATTGTACATTTGGGGGCATATATTCTGTATGGCTACATTACATGTCACTATTTTTATGATGAACTTAAAATATCAAATAATTACCATGGCAACATGGAAATGCAAATAATCCATTGCAAATTTCAAGTTAGATCTGATCAGTCACTTTCATAATCAGGACGGCTACAGGACAAAAATCTGATCTTGCCAGGGTGAGACCACCTTCTTCACCTTTTTCCTCAGTTTTGTCACTACAGGGATAGAGTGTGCGTCCCTATTTCTTCTTATTTTTTTTAGCCTAAGATGTTCCACTAAATATATTCATTCATTCATACAATAAAGGTCACATGCTAATTTAATCAGCTGAGCACTGAGTGTTTAATAGTAAATTCAGCAAAGACATCTTATAGTGATTAATAAGACTAATCTTAGTGAAATAAATAGGTGATTAAAATCAATAAAATACCTTGAAAGAAAAAAAATAGAATCAAAGATAAGCGTGGGGGTATGAATTCAGACATGGCTCAGGATAATTTCTCTTTGCAGACACTCTGATGGAGTCTTAAAGAATAAGTGACAGTAATACAAATGAAAAATGGTAAAGACACCAACATGTACGAACGGATGGACTGTAAAGTGTTTGGATTGTCAGAAGAACACAACAAAAGCACACCTGTCTAGGTAAAGTGAGGAAAAGAGAGAAGAGCAAGGAGGGTCTGCTGAAGTAGGCTGAGGTCAGACAATGCTTCATACACCAGATACTCATATATTTAACTTGTAAAGTAAGTTAAATATTTAGAAACTCATGAATCGTTCTTTCTCTTCCTTCTTCATTTAAACATGCAGGGTCTACCTAAAACTGCCCTTACAGTTCAAGATTCCCGGGCATCTTTCTTAAAAGCCTTTATTCCCCAAGCAGTAATTGTTTCGCCAAGGCCTCTCCTGGTTTCCTCATTCAACCTGTCTCAGATTAGACCTGCCCTTCTTCACCTCCTTTGAATTCTTTGGTAGAATTAATTGGATGAAGTATATTAGCTAAAATGTAAACAAATGATAATAACTCTATATACTCCATCCATTGGGTATTTCCACTTAGTGATGTTTCTGGAAGTGCCAACATAAAGAAAGGAGGTAACTGAGAATTTGAACCAACTGTCTAGAGACACGAAGGTGGTCATGTGAACAAAGTTTGACCTTATCAAATGACGTATGTGGCCAACTTCTATCCCCAGATGTAAGCGTGTGACCAGTGACATTTCAGTAAAGCACATTTTAAGCAGAGCATATTGCCTAAGTAACACTTTTTCCAGAAACACAAATCAAATAACTGTTTTAGGTCTAGGGATTAGGAACCAATTGTCTTTTAGTTTTATTTCTTCTCCAAGGCAAATAGATTAGCATGCACAGAAAAGTAAAGTAGGCAAGTATTCAAAATACTTCAATTGCCCAGGACACAGGATGGGAGTCAGGGAAAAAAATACTTCTCAAAAGGCACTATCCCTAAAAGTTGTTTAATATGTTGTTAGTATAAGAAAATAGTTTTTAAAAAATTTTTAAATGCTTATTTATTTTTGAGAGAGATAGAAAGCATGAGTGGGGGAGGAGCAGAGAGAGAAAAGGAGATACATAACCCAAAGCAGGCTGAGCTGTCAGCACAGAGGCTGACACAGGGCTCAAACTCACGAGCTGTGAGATTGTGACCTGAGCCAAAGTCAGATGCTTAACTGACTGAGCCTCCCACGTGCCCCGTGAAAACATCACTTAGTTTTCAACCTTTCTGAGATCCTGAGAGATATTATTGGCAATTCTTAGCAGTATCACCTTTTAAAAAGTACAGAGAAATGGAATAATGGCTTATTTTATGATATACTGAGGTAATAAAGGTATGAGAGAGGAATTCCCCTGTTGTTCTGGACATGAATCTCATTTTTTTCCCCTTTTCAGATATGTTTATAGTCATCTATCCCTCCACCTTATTAGTGATTTCTCCTTCTATATAGTCCCTCTTTCTCTCACATCTCTTTCCAGCAAAGTCCTCCAATTCTTCATGCCTCCCTGACACTACAATCCAATCTCACCTAAGTCTTTACCTTTCCACTGAAATCGGTCTACTCAGATGCTCTCATTCTGTGGAATGGATTTACGTGCCTCCTGCATGCCAACTCCACACTCAAATGCTTCCCTGGAATGTCAGTTCAGCAGCCAATAAGTACATTCAGCTTAAGATATTAAAAAAAGTAATAATGGCAGAAAAAAAACCACTTCCAATATAGTGTGCCCCTAAAACTAGCTAAAAAAGAAAGTGAGGCCAGAACTAGAATTTCACCAATTTCCATTGGTGATAATGATAGCACAATTTATAAGCACTGGATTCTAAGGTCCTGCATAACTTCATTTGCTTTGCAATATTAGTACACTCCAATAAAACACGTGTAATGGTTTAAAAGTGAGATGAAGCTATTTCTATATATGTATATATTAATTTATTATTCTTTTATTTATGTATATTAGATATTACTGTATTTTAAGAATTTTAATAATATATATAAGTGGAGCAAATAAAGGGAAATGATATTATAAAACAAAATGACTTTCAGTAAAGAAGGGAATGTAAGGTATTACTGTATTTAATATGATGAGCAGTTGAACTGACTCATAAGTATGTTCTGGGACTATTGGTCATAAATCAGAGTTTGAGAAATCATCTTAAGAAATACAAAATATTTGATGTTCTCAACCCTCACTCATACTCAGTATTTTCTCGATTCCTACTTGTATACCCATACAGCAATAAACAATCATATTCCATAAACAACCGCACATCATATGTGGTAAGTGGAATTTTATGATGAACCCCAAGAAGGCATGCCCTTGTGTAACCCCTTTCCTTGCCACGTGCTCCCAGCCAAGAGAATAAGGTAACGATGGTCACTCCCTTAATGCGTTAGGTTATATGGCAAAGGTAATGGAGAGTCACTATCATGATTATGTTGCATTAACTAAGACTCCATCTTTGCGGACGGCAGCAGGAAATGCTTGTGCTGGCTTTGAAAAGCCACCATGTTGTTAGAGGCACTGTGAGGGGGCCAGACAGCCAAGAGCTTCAGGGGCTGCTAGTCGTGCAGAGCAGACCCTGGCTGACCATGAGCAAGTAAGGGAGGTATCAGTCCTTGAACTCTAAGAAACTGAATTCTGAAACGAACCCCTGATTGAAAAGGGACCCTGAACCCCAGGGAGGAATGCAGACCAGCCAACATGGTGACAGAGGTCTTAGAAGACTCAGGAAAGAGGACTCAGTTTACTGGGTCCAAAATTAAATAATAAATGTGTGCTATTTGAAGTTGCTAAGTTCATAGTGATTTACAACCAGCAACAAAAAATTAATGCACTATACATAAGTCTTCTGCTATGTTCCATAAACAATACTCCAAGTTCTCTCCTATGTCATTATGTTTTTAAATAAGCTTCTAATTTGTAATAAAATATTCAAATATATAGAGAGGTCATATGTTATCCTACCATGTTATCATTGTTCAACATACAGATTGTTTACCTTTTGCTTTTGTAGACAATGCTCCAATGAGTATCCTCAAGTATAAATTGTTTTCTGTGCTGTATTAGTTTTGTAAGAGATTTCAAAGGGTAGAAATGCTGTGTGTTCCAGCAGGAACACATTAAGGATATTGACACATAGTCTCAAACTACCATCTAAAAAACTCTACTTTCATCAAAATAAAAAGCTCTGCACAGCAAAGGAAATACTCTATAGAACCCAAAGGTAGCCTATGGAATGCAAGAAGATATTTGCAAATGACATAATTGATAAAGGGTTAGTATCTAAAATCTATAAAGAACTTTGCAAACCCAATGCTCAAAAAAGAAATAATCCAATGAAGAGATGGGCAGAAGACATGAATAGACAGTTTTCCAAAGAAGACATCCAGAGGGTTAACAGACACATGAAAAGATGCTCAATGTCCCTCATTACCAGGAAAATTCAAATAAAATTTATGATGATATACTACCTCATACCCATCAGAATGGCTAAAATTAACAACATAAGAAACAACAAGTATTGGCAAGGATGCGAATAAGGATGAATCCTCTTGCACCGTTGGTGGGAAGGCAAACTGGTGCAGCCACTCTGGAGAGCAGTATGAAGGTTCCTCAAGAAGTTAAAAATAAAACTATGCTATGATCTAGCAATTGCACTGTTAGGTATTTATCCAAAGAATACAAATATACAGATTTGAAGGGGTATGTGCACCCTGATGTTTAAAGTAGCATTATCAACAATAGCCAAGGCCAAATGTCCACTAATGAATCAATAAAGATATGGTGTGTGTGTGTGTGTGTGTGTGTACACACACCATATCTATACAGGTATTGTAATATTACCAAGCCATCAAAAAGAAGGAAATCTTTCCATGTGCAATCACATGGAAGGAGCGAGAGTGTATTAAGCCAACCAGAGAAAGACAAATGCCATATGATTTCACTCCTATGTGGAATTTAAGAAACAGAACAGAGGAACATATGGGACAGGGTGACAAGAGTGAAACAAAGCTTGAGAGATTCTTGGTGACCGACAACAGTCTAAGGGTTGATGGAGGGAGTGCATGGGGGACAGGCAAGATGTGTGATGGGAACTCAGGAGGGCACTCGTTCTGATGGGCACTGGATGCTGTATGCACATGAGGAGTCACTGAATCCTACTCTTGAAGCCCATAATTGCACCATACATTAACTAACTAGGATTTACATAAAAATTTGAATAAAAATAAAAATATAAATGGAACCACTGAAAAAATCAAACCAAACAAAAAAGCTGTACTAATTTGTATGCCTTCTGAGAGGGAATAGAAGTTTACACGCACAACCCACCCATAACCAGAAAAAATATGTAAATGTATATGTATCATAAATGTCCTTCATACATATACAATTATATGAATATCACTTTAATTGCACAGGGAGGTACAAAAGGAAAACACCAAATTGCATTTCTTTGATCACTACTGGTCTTGAACGAATATTTGACACATTACCTGGATGATATTTATTTTTTCTTCTAAAGTATACTTCTTTTTAAAAACTTTTTTAAATGTCTATTTTTGAGAGAGAGAGAAAGAGAGAGAGAGAGAGAGAGCGCGCACGAGCAAACAAGCCACGTTTACTACAATACACGTAGTATTTCCATCATTTCTTCATGGATTCATGCCTTGGTCTTCACAAGGTCACTGCTCAACTTGAAATTAATTATTCACAACTATATTTGATAAGTGAATGATAGATATATAAATATTAGGCTTGGGTGCTCTCAATCTTATTTTTCTTTTTTGTTTTAAACGTTTATTTTTGAGAGAGAGAGAATGAGGGACCATGAGTGGGGAAGGGGCAGAGAGAGAGGGAGGCAGAATCCCAAGTGGGTTCTGCACTATCAGCACAGAACAGGACATGGGACTCAAACTCCAGAAGTGGGAGATCATGACCTGAGCGGCAATCAAGAGGTGGACACTCAACCGAATGCGCCACCCAGGTGCCCTCCATCTTTTTTCTTCAACGACTCTGGACACTTTTTTTTTTTTTTTAATGTGGCAGAAGTTCTTCCTTTGAATTTTTTAAATTTGATTGTTTTCTCCCCATAGATATATAATTTTGAATTCTTTCTCTATTGGTTCTACACATATGAATACACATATTTTGTATAGATGTATAATTGTATATAGTTATGTCTATGTAATTTATATCTATAAATTTTAATAATCTGCTTAAAAATCCCCACATTGGTGTTATTATATGCTATAGAATCTGACAAGTCCCTATTTCCTCTTTTTAATATTAACTCACTGAAGTTTTATGCTTTTACAAACACTTCAGAATTATTTCATTAAAAGCAAATGAAAATGGAATTAAGATTTTGGTTGAAGGTATATTATTTTGGTAATACATATCAGATTTGCTCTAAATAACTTCTGAGACCATTTTTACGTATATATTAACTGACTTGGATTTAAATAAAATTGAAACAAAACAGTTGTCTTTTACTAAGTTGAGCAATCTCCTTTGAATTCCGGTTTTCTAAGATGTTTTATGGAACAGTGCCTTAAATGCCATTTTCAACTTCGAGACAATATTTTTAAAGACACCCATAGATGTGATCTAATTTATTAAATAAACCAAAGTGCTCTCGTTAATTCTCTCTCACTGGGTGTTTCAAACCAGGGTCTGACGTGCCGTACACAACTCCAGAGGGGATTCAAGGGCCACTAAATGAGCAAAGTAAAGGCAGCAGAGGCAGAACTTAGCTGACGTTAGCTCTGAACCCGTTTAAAACACAGTGTTTTCCATGTAGAGTATCATGTCGTCTGCGAAAAGGGAAAGTTTGACTTCTTCTTTGCCCATTCTGATGCCTTTTATTTCCTTTTGTTGTCTGATTGCTGATGCTAGGACTTCC
>NC_043705.1:4887975-4890666 GCF_006229205.1 Suricata suricatta
AAGGCACAGCTCTTAAAGAGCCTCCCGCTTAGACTCAGTCAGCCCAGACCCACGGTACGCAGCGGCTGATGAAGAAGACAACGTAATGTTGAATTTTATATTAAAGAGGACTTATTTTCTTATCGTAAAGAAACAGAGAGGCAGGCATTTAATTTGACAAACATCTAGGGGACTCCTGGAATACTTTCCAGGGCACATCAGGAGGCAATAGACCCAGCAGCCTAGTTTTTCTATGAAAGAGGCCTGTTCACTTATCTTCAGAGCTGTGGCCTCGGGGGCAGGCTTTAATTAAACACTCACTGAAGGGCTGACTCTAATCCTTTCCAGAGACCTCAGATGGGCAGGTGCTAAGTTAAATGTTACAGCCTACCCGCACCATGTGTTAACACCCACAGTCATGTTGCATGTGGCTCCTCCCCTTGTATGTCTGGTGTGCTGTGTTAACAGCTTGTACCCAGGGGACATCTCTTAATCACCTGGGTCTGTTGCCAAGGAGGCTTATGCTCATGATCGCACATTTCTGTATGTATTTGAATGCTATTAAAGCTGTTGCCTGAGGTTCTTGCTTTCAGTTACTCTGAATCAATGTTCTGAATGAGATCCCCTCTTTGGAACAGGGATCAGTCTTACCTTCAACTACCAGAAAAAATTAAAAATAAAATAAAGATGGCGGGATAAATAGAGGTGTGAAAGGCAACCAGGTTGGAGTACATGGTTGAAAAATAAAGTTCACCTTCTACACAAGGTCACCCCTTCAACATCTGGGAAAGGTAGCTGTTTTATTTAAGACAGAAACCAACCAGAGATTCCATGAAAATGAATAAACAGAGGAATATGGTCCAAATCAAAGCAGATAAAACACAAAAAATCTTTAATAAACATAAGACTGATTTACCTGATGAAATTCAAAATAATGTTCATAAACATATTTACTGTATGCAGGAGAATGCATTCACACAGTCAAAACACCAGTAATAAGAGAACATTCAAGAAAGTACCAAATATATACTAATGTTGGCAGACAATGAAACTAGTATTAGTTACAAGAGTAGTATAAATAACTACAACTAAGGTAATTAGTTAAGAGTACACAAGATAAATGATATGCCATGAAAAATGTAAAACATTAAAAATGGAATTTTGAACACATCCAAACTTAAGTTATCATTAGGTTAAAATAAACTATTATACATTAAGTATAATACTTAGACAGCAATTAACTTGTTTGATGAGTGTTCCATAAGATGGGCAAACATTTCTAATAAATTTTTTTTTAATTTTTTTAAATGTTTTATTTATTTTTGATACAGAGAGAGACAGAGCATGAGAGGGGGAGGGGCAGAGAGAGAAGGAGACACAGAACCGGAAGCAGACTCCAGACTCTGAGCTAGCTGTCAGCACAGAGCCTGACGCGGGGCTCGAACCCACGAACGTGAGATCTGACCTGAGCTGAAGTCTGATGCTTAACTGACTGAGCCACCCAGGTGCCCCTAATAAGTTTTAATTTAACAAATGAGTGGTAACCTACAATATGAGCAGTACGTGATGTCAAATGTCACATTATCACAACTGAGCCATTGGTTCTTGAAATTCACTTTGATATAAGAGTGCTTTGGATTACAAACATGTTTCTGGAATGAATTATGCTCACAAACCAACGTTTTACTGTAGCTCTATCTAATTCTTATGGCAAATACAAAGCAAGAATTTACATATATTCCTAACATTGCATTCACACTGTACATCCGACATCCATTAGAATATCATGACGGTTCCATGTTCAAAATCTACCCACAGTCGTCATGGCCACTATTCTGTTCTGAGTGGTCTCCAACCTCTTCTGAGTTATAATACTCGTCTCCTATCCAATCATCCTGATTATACCTTCTCTCCTAAGCCAGAATAATTCTTTTTAAAGAGAAAGTCACATCAGGTTACTTCCTTGTTTAAAATTCCCCAATACTTCTTTTTCCCTTCAGAGTCCATGCAAAGACCTTCTAGTGACGTCTAAAGTCTCCTATGATAAAAGTGCACAGTTCTCGGATTCATCCTATGTTAACCAAGCCACACTGGCCTCCTGGATACATCCTGACAATGACAGAGAAGTCCCCTATCTTAAGTCCTTGTAGTGACAGCTCCTGTGGTGTAGAATCTTCTTCTCCCAGGGTGCTAATTCCTTCACCTCCTTCAACTTGGGCTCTGACCATTTGAGGCAGTGCTGTTAGGAGAAGGGCAGGTGGCCGAGAAAGCCTTACCCAGGGGCCCAGTTTCCCTCTCCTCAAATATTCTTCCTAGTAGGCTAATAAGCACTGAGTAAAAAGCAAGAGCACAGGGAGTGAACAAATGTAGAGGGAGGCGCCCGCTGAGTTCCAGGCGCATCGCCATGGCTTCAAGTCAGGGGTGAGCAGGAATACAGAGAAAACTTCTCTGCCAAACCAACACGCATCATTATCACAAGAAAACTCCAGAGGAGCCCTGTCAATGAGAGAGGCTTCTTTTTCCTTTGCCTTACTGCCTTACATCTTCACCTGCTGCCCACAAGAAGACAGGTGCCAGAAGGACCTGGTCTATAGAGGAAGAGGATCTATGCAAGGCTTTGGCATCTCCTCAACAGGGAGCTGGTCCCCTCTTCCAGGCTAGCCCACCCTGTGGAGCTCTCTCCAGGTCCAGCACTGCCCTCAGTATTTCTCC
>NC_043705.1:4890766-4891946 GCF_006229205.1 Suricata suricatta
AAATCTTAGCCCATTCTCCCCCCATATGTTGCCACCATGTTTTCCTCTCTGCCCTACCCTCCCTACCCTAGGAAACCTTGGGCTTGTGTTTTATTTTTCCTTGAGGTTGCCTATCTTGCAATTTCAGATTAGCTGTTCACCTGCCGCATGACCTCATTGAAGGATTCAAGGACGATTGTGACTTTGCTGATTATCTGGCTTTTTTGTTGGTTTGTTTTTTTGGTCAGTGTTCAAGCAGTACTCCTCTGCCTTTCTATAAACTGGGCTGACAGGATCTCACCTGGCTTTTTATTTTATCTAAGAATATTTTTTATGCTCCACAGTACAATTCCTGAAGCCTCTTTGTAGAAAAAAAAAAAACCAATGCTATATTCCTGAATTGCAAAGTGGGTCTGACTTTCCTCATGTATGTAGATTTATGCAAAAGAAAACCCATATTCAGTTTAATGAATCAACTTTTCAGTATTAATCAGAGTCACTTTCCTTTTAGGTATGAGATAATAAACTGCATAAATTTTCCAGTGTTTTTCCTCATTTTCTCAGTTTTCAGTAAAGTCAGTTGTGAGCTTCTATTTGGTCAAACATCTCCTATTTTTTATTCTATTCTACTGCTTTTTCTCTTTTTCTAGCCCAAAATCCTTTTGTTGCCCCCGCTTCATTCCCCAAACAATCTTGAGTTCTCTTGAAAGTAACGCAGAGATGGAGTCTCCTATCTTTACTCAGCTGCACACTGAAGAACCTGCTCTACAGCCTCAAAATTGTTTTGATCTTCCTGAGTCGTGTTACTCTTCAGTAAGCCATCCCAAGAACCCCACATCTTACATGATACGGAATAGTCCTCCTTCATCTGAAGTTCTTGAAAATTTAGAAAAGGGCAAAGAAAATATTGCTAAAACAAAACAAAACCCTCATTCAAATCAAATCATGGACTGAAAACAGCCTGTTTGGAGAAGACAGGGGTTCCTTTCTCTTGCACACAGAGCATTGTGCACAGGTTGAAATGTACTTACTATCTCAAAAGTGTTAAGAATCACATTCAAAGTCTTATTCTCAGCATCAGGTAAATCTCATCCTGGTGAATTAGTGGGAGCAACAAAGGATTATCAATATGTATTTACTTCTGTTTACTCTGGGGAGCTTGAAAAGGCAATTTCTGCACACTTGCATTATAGGCCTGTTT
>NC_043705.1:4892046-4917458 GCF_006229205.1 Suricata suricatta
GAGCCACCCAGGGGTCCTGCATTATAGGTTTCAACTCAAATCAGTAAGACTTATTCTTTATCCTGTTGAATGTATACTAAGTTCCACATATTTCTGGAGGCAAATCAACAAATATACACCAAAGGATGATGGGGCACAGGTCTTCTAGCTCCTTATTATTATACGGAAAGTGAGTCTGCATCCATTCTAGTTTTGTCTGTGTTGTCCCAGGTCATGTAATCTACAAAGACTGAGATACTCCCATACATCCAGGGGCTGCAAGCCTGGTACACAAGTCCCTGAAATGAACCTTGCTTATTTAACACTTGCAAACGGATTACAGGATTACATGTAAAATCGGTCAATTCATAGAAGATTTATAAAGTACAGTTATCTGGGAAGTGCATCTATACTTATAGCCCAAAGACCTGTAAATAGATGGATCTGGTATTTATCAATAGGTTACAGAAGAGGAGTTTGGGTTTTTTTTTTTTTTCCCCATTTTTGAACCACAAGCTGTAGGGCAGTTGTAATAAGTTTGTTTCCACGGAAATTCTATCTCTGCACTCTTGTAATTCTGTTCAAACGCTTTTCGTGTTTGTTCCATTCAAGATTCAAGCAGAGTCAGGTTACAAGGGAGAGCTACGCTGTGTTTTGATACTAAATGTTATGCCCTGGCTCTCTAACCAAACATCAACTGATAAAAACACTTTCTATTCCAAGGCGTCCTATTGTCTCATCTTTTTTACCAATGTTCACGGACAGAAAATAAAAAAGGTGGACTCTGTCATATTTTCTTTTTAAAAATTTTTAAACATTTGTTTATTTTTAAGAAACAGGGAGAGACAGAGCATGAGTGGGGGAGGGGCAGAGAGAGAGAAAGACACAGAATCTGAAGCAGGCTTCAGGCTCTGAGCTATCAGCACACGAACTGAGAGATCATGACCTGAGTCCAGTCCGAAACTCAACCAACCGAGCCACCCAGGCACCCTGAGGAATCTGTCATATTTTCAAGGATGAGTTAGAAGGCACAAATATTGCCCTGTCCTTTTCTACTTTCATTTTTTTCCCTAAAAGCAGTGGTCTCTATTGCTATGGCCCACATAAATGATGCCAAGAAGATAATTTTGTTCAAAAAGAGAATTTATCAAGTACATCATTTTCAATCAAACAGTTGTGCTTTATGTAAAGAGAAAATCATTTAATTGAATGCATGCTTTTGTGAAAATCTGAGAACAGTTTTCAGTTTCTAAAGGTTATCTGTGGCTGGGATCTTTCAAGAGTATTTATGTCTTAATGTCCAAGGCAATAATCCTGTATGAGAATTCAAAGTCTTGCACCATGTTCAAAAGACTAGTCAGCCATTTTAAGCTGGCTTGGAGTCAGCCATAATTGCAAAGGTGGAAAGGGATCACACTGGTGTCTGCTACCCAGAATCCAGGACATGAGGCTGAGCGCTACCTAAGGGGACAACGCTGCGGTAAAATGAGTTCACATGGACAATAACTAGTCATCAACTTAGGTCATCCTCAGAGTCCTTCTTACACGATTACCCTTACTTTAGTGTCACCTCCGATCTAGGCAGATTGTTTTCCTCTATTAATTTCTTCACTGGATCATTCACCTTGGTACATCCTCACTTGTCTCGATGGTATTAAGTGTTTCATATCATAATGTGAATAAACCAAGAGCCTAATGTAAAAATCACACTAGAGCATGAAATAAATTTTTCTTTCAAGATGAATAAAAACTGTGTATATATCATCTATGCACATATATACACAGATAGGTTTACTACAAGGTATGGACAGCATGTATATTATGTACAGAATAGTCACAGTATATGCCTTGTATAGCAAAATATAAAGCATATTTTACTATAAATATACCATGTATATTAAATAAAAATTTTATACTATACATACATTATACAGATATATTGATCTATTTAAGAGAATCTGAAAACCAATTTTGTAAGCCATCCTATACCCAATCTCTTTCTAAATACATGGTATTTTTCTGTACAAGGTACCCTCATAGAGGTACTTTTATTGCCTTTCCAAAGGTGGTTCTTGAAAACCATTTTACTTTGCTAATATGAACTGATACATGAGATCAGAGATGATCTAACAGAAATACTATTTAAAAGAGAATGGTGGTCATTTTTCTGTCACCACACAGTAGGGAGTATGTGACCTCTTATTACATCTAACTTGCAAGAACTGTAAATTGGTATATATGACACACAAGAATGCCATGTAATTTCAAGAGAAATATGCCAAGATTTGGAAGAGAAAAACACCAAGTTCCTTTAAAAGCATCATGTAAACCTTATGGATTTATTTATAGTTTTAAAAACCTACATGTAAGCCCTAAAACTCCCCAGTTACTGTGTTAAGTTTCAGGTAGGCAATGATTAATGTTTTGCCCCTGCCCTTAAGGAGCACCTATTCTGGTGGGGAAAAAACTGACATTAAATCATAATTACAATTCAGTTTCAAGAGCACTAGAAAAGGGTCAGAGAGAATGAACTTAACAACTATGGAGGAGTCAAGGGATAAAACTTGTGCTGAGAAGTCAACAGGGATTTAGAAGTCCCCAGTCAGAAAGAGCAGAAAAGACAAATGCCAATAACGAATGCAGGTTTGGCAGCACAAGGTTACACGAGAGCCAAGAACGTACTGGCTTACATGTCTGAAGAAATAGATGAAAGTTGCAGGATCTTGTTAAAACCACTAAGAAAACATCATAGTAAAATCACAGTAGTGATGTAATCATTTTAAAGTTTATATGTACAATAGTTTGATTTTTTTCCTATCATTTGATGGGGCTTTCAGTTAGATGCCTAGGCCAAGTAAGGAAATAGCTCATACTTTTATTTAGAAATATGACCAAATTCTTAAGCATCCATCAAGGATTATATGAATTGTATCATACTTACCTTTCAATTGTAAACTCTATTCATAGATATCCCAAGATTAAGATCATCCTTCTTACATTCCCAAGATAAAAATATATTAACTGATAACTTTATGGATATTTACTGATATTATTATTTCAAACGTGTGTACTTTATGTTTAGTACTTATTTAGGTTTTTGTCCATGTTCATCAAGTTTATTTAAACTTTTTACTCTTCCACCTAATTCTGTCTGACTCTAGATAAAAGGGAAGAAGCCAATTTGGAAGTCAATTCCTTATTCCCAGCTCATAAAACGGTTATCTTGTGCATCAGAAAGGAGACCATCAGAGTTGTCTCCAACCTCCTGACTCACCAAAGCACAGGTGAAAATAAATGGTGCCTTAAAACCATTAAGCCCTGGGATAGTTTGTAATATAACAAGAGATAGCCAAACACCAACTCACCTCTGTACACTTTATGTTCTTGACAAATAAATCAGAGGCTCCTGCCAAGTATGTATGGTCCCTTAGCACCAATTCATAATCCATCCTACGTGTCTACCATCGTACACAGCCCCCTGGCTCTGTTGTTCTATGGGAGCAAGAATATAGTCGCCTACCTACTAAATTGTTCTATGTTGTTGGAACATTCTGTTTCCAACTCAATGCTGAGTTAATACTACTCAAGTATAAGTTCATCCTTTTCAATAATCTTTCACATGAATACGTAGGAAATCTCATGCTGAAAGAAGGGCTAAGTACTTACAGTTTGTTGGCTCTCCTCCTCAACATTCATCTGAAATAAGAAATTTTCTTGGTTTTTGATGCTGGCCCATAAGAATGGTCTTCTTCTCTGTTGAATGTGGTAAGGAGGAGGAATAGAGACCTAAGGAAGTTTAAAAAAAAAAGCTAATAGATGACTTTCTACTAAAAACATGCAGATTACTATCTGCTACATCAGTCTCTCATCTCTTTTTCTCTAGATTTGTAACCACTGTCATAAATATCTATGTATACTATATAACTTTCAAGAGCTGATATAGACATCAAAATTTCTAAATGTCTCTTTATTAGTAACGTGTGTGCATATACATAGTAAAGCAGGCACTTAAATATGTTGAGGGGCACTGGGGTGGCTCAGTTGGTTAAGTGTCTGACTCTTGGTTTCAGCTGAGGTCATGATCTCACCTTTGTGAGTTAAAATCCCACATCAGGCTCTTCCCTGACAGTGCAGAGCTTGCTTGGGATTCTTTCTTTCTCTCCCTTTGTCTCTGTCCCTCTCCCCCAAACACAAAAAAAAAATAATAATAAATGAAATAAATAAACCCTAAAAAAAGAAAATAAAATGTTTTTATATCTCTGCCTATCTATGAAAATCAGAGCATCATTTAATACAACAGGAGTAGGGGCTGTGCTGACAGCTCAGAGCATGGAGCCTGCTTCGGATTCAATGTCTCTGCCCCTCCCCCACTCATACACTGTCTCTCAAAAATAAACAAACATTCTAACAATTAAAAAAAATCAAAAATAACTATAACAGGAGTAATATTCACCCATGACAGAATGGATGGATCTAAAGACTATAATGTGAGTGAAATAGTCATTCAGAGAAAGACAAATACTGTATGATTTCACTCATACATGTAATTTAAGAAAGAGAGTAAGTGAACAAAGGGAAAAAAACAGACAAACCAAGAAACAGACTCTGAATTATAGAGAACAGATGGTTACCTGAGGGAAGGTAGGAGGGGGTGACAGAGATGAAGGGGATTAAGAGAATACTTACTGTGATGAGCACTGAGTAACTTATAGAAGTGTTGAACCACTATATTGTACACCTGAAGTATAATACTGTATGTTAACCATACTGGAACTAAAATTTTTAAAAAATGTACAGCCAAACATACCAAAATAGATGGAGAAACTGAGTAGCAGATTTGAACATACTTTTCTAAGAAATGGGTATTATCAAGCTCATCACATTAACTGTGCCTTTACAGAGTACCCCCAATTTCCATCTACATATTTTTATATCTACCTATATAAATGCCTCTACATGTGATATCTAGAGGGGCCTCTGGGGTATTTCCTCCCACCACCATATTCAGTGGTTAAAATTGATGGAAGACTACAGAAAGTCAATCCAAGAAGGATGGTGAAGAATTTCTATCCTTCAGGATAAGGCCTCAGATTAGTTCAAACGGCAATTCTTCAAAGGGAACTGTTGAAAGAATTCATTATTGCCTTGTGACCAGTGGCAGAAAAAAAGATTGATAGAAGCTATTTACATGTTCTACTCCTATTGGTCTTCTACATATTTATTTTTATTATTATATTTCTCCTTTTGTCCATTTTTTCTGTTTTGGCATAGAAGATTGTGTTAGTTCAAGGCGTACATTATGATATATGTGTAGACTGCAAAATGATTACTGAAGTTGTGTTAACACCCCTCACCTTACGTGGTTACAATTTTTATTTCTTGTGATGACAATTCTTACATTCTACTCTTAACAACCTTCAAATATGTGATACAGTACTGTTGACTGCAGTCACCATGATGCACATTTCATCCCAAGAACTCATTTATCTTATAACTGGAAGTTCTTGCCCTTTGACCATTTTCACATGTTTTCCCCCCATACTGGGGGTCTTGGTGATAGTTAACTTCATAATCCAGTTCATACGTTTTACGTGGTCAAGACCTGAAGACTGAACAAGGGTTTGGCAATCGTCTACAGTTTAAAGCAGAAGATATTTGAGGCTGCCATTTTGGGGGAATCTTGACATGTGGAGTCAAGTTCACATTTCCCATCATGTCTCATAGAGGGCTGTGGCCAAATGATTAATTTTTCACAAAGTCAAAGGCAGCCAAAGCACCATGAGGGACACACACTGAGTATTCGGATAGAGAAAAGGAATTATGATCTTTACTCCACTCTTTTTTCTTTTTGAAGCCACTTTGAAGATGAACATGCAGCTCAAAAAAGCCTTTGAACTCAAAAACTCAAAACCTTTGAACCATGAAAGACAGCCTTGTGCTAAAGATGGCTTCACATAGGCATTGGCAAACCTTTTCCCTCAAGGGCTACAGAATAAGCTTTTTAAACTTTCTAATCTGTCCACATAGTCTCTGTTAAATTTATTCTGCCATTGTAGTGGGGGGTGTGGCTATCACAGACCATATATAAGTCAATGGACGTGGCTGTGCTCTAATAAAAGTTTACAAAAGCAGATGGTCATCTGGCTTTGGCCCAAAGACCATGGTTCATCGATATCTAGCCCAGCACCCAGAGAAAGGATTTAGATACTAAGACATCACGGAGCTTCCCACTATCCTAAGCTACTTTCCTCTGATCTTATGTATAAATGTTGAACTTATGACACACCTTTTTTTGGGAGGGGCGGGTCATTTCCTGTTTCCTATGGAGCTAGAGAGAAAGAGAAAGAAACGAAAGAGGACCTCTCTGGGCAAAAGGTGGTTTTGTCAGTTTTTACTTGCCTGAAGAAGGAGGGGGAGGAGAAGAAGGAAAAGACTAAGAGGTGGGTCATTCTTCTTTGTTTCTAATTGAATTCTTTTTCCCCCTTCTTTAATTCCAGGATAGTTAACACACAGTGCTATTTTAGTTTCCATAAATTACTCCATGCACATCAAGGGAAATGAGCTCTTCACCCCATCACCTACTCCACCCATCCCCCCACCCACATCGCTGCTGGTAACCATCTGTTTATTACCTATAGTTAAGAGTCTGATTTTTTTGTGTGTGAATTCCCTTCTGACGGGAACTAAGAAGAGGTTGTGTCCTTGATGGCATCTCTGAACCATTTAACCCAATCTACAACAACCTATTTCCAGACTTCTCAGTTCTGTGAGAAAATTCAATTTGTCTTGTTCAGGTCCCTGTCACGTTGTCTTTGTTGGTTGTGGTCAAAATTATTTCCCACTAGTAACAGTTTTCAAAGGTTACTGTTGTTTCAAATCTTTTCTGCTTATTGAAATACTGATTTCCATACCCTGCCCCAGACCTACAGAATTACAATCCACACTTCCAAAAGATCCCCAGGAGTTCCTACACAGATCTGGGGTTGAAATGAAGCATTTTAAGAAACTGATGAAGAAAATCTTCATAAATATTCTCTGCGGTTTTTCTGTGACCTTCATACCTAAATTCAATGTTGCTTCCTGCATGCAAAAGCCTTGGCACATGTTTTATTTCCTTTAGCCTCTTAAATAGGTTATTCCATGTTCTTTTTGATATAGCCTTGTTATCAGTCTAGTAATTTTATTTTTTAGGTCTGCATTCAAGTTAGTTTTCTGTGTGGACATTTGGGGATATTAGAACTTCTGCCATTGCCACATTGTCATCTCCCCCTTCTAATGTGCTTTTACCAACATTTTCATATTTATGTTTATATTCCTAGACCAAAAAGCTTACGTAACCATTTACATAGGATTTTAGCAATAAAGCTTAATTTATAAAGCATTACTTTGTAGCTGAATAAGCTATTGTCACCAGTATTACTAAAATATAAAAGTATTTTCCAAGTTTTCTAATAAGAAAATAGATTTTTTGGTAATGTTTATTTATTTTATTTCACAGAAGGAGAGAGAAGAGAGCATAAGCAAGGGGAGGGGCAATGACAGAGGGAGAAAGAGAATCCTAAGCAGGCTCTGCACTGACAGAAAGGAGCCTGACTTGGGTCTTGTTCTCACAAACTGAACAGTGAGATCATGACCTGTGAGATCATGACCTGAGCCAAAATCAAGAGGGAAACAACTGACCAAGTCACCGAGGCACCCAGGAGACAGCTTTAATTCTGGGGTCCCCGTTATGTTCTCTTTTGATGGACTTTTTCTCCACTCTATTTGAATCTTACAGATACACACAGACGTCTGTCCATTTTTACAACAAAGTACCTGTTAACAAATCATTTCATGTTCCTTAGTATTCTGATGATTTTAATACTTCTTACGAAAATCAAAATCTAAGAATTATTTTGAAATGATGTCTGAATGAAATAATACATAACTTAGATTTGATGTAATTTGCATACAAATTATGTTAGTGGGTTTTAATCTTTATAAAGAAGTACTTGAGCACTGTGTGTACGTGGCATTTCTTAGTACAATGTATTCAATTTTAGGGATAATGTGATATTCGCGGCAGCTCCAGGCTTTAAGCATACTTAGTAAAACCAACCATGCTGTTCTTCACTCTACCAGGTACACAGATTGCAGAATAAAAGAACAACCTCTAAGGGGACATTAGATGTATATTAACAGAGTATGGGAGAGGCATGTTTCCTGTTACAAAAGAGTTTTATTTTCTGATGCTGCAAATTACTGTACCAAAATAATCTATTTAATGTATTTGATTCCAGACTAACTATTTTGCATACGAATATTGTGGTGGATACATGGTATTTTCTACCCCACATCTACTCATGGTGAATAATGAGGTTTCAAACTGAAGCCAAGATAGAGCAGTCTCCCGATTTTTCATTGCTACTGTGAAAAATTATTATTATGTATGATAGACAGACATATATGCAGATATAGAGATAGAGATATAGAGAGAGGTAGAGAGAGGTAGACATAGACAGAGAAAGACAGAGAGAAAGGTAGAGATATATAGAGAGAGATAAAGATAGAGATAGAGACAGAGATGGATTGAGATAGAGATAGAAAGATAGATGATAGAGATAGAGATAAAGAGAGAGAGAGGGAGAGAGAAAGATAGACAGAGATAGTCAGAGATAAAGTTAGAGACAAATATAGACAGAGATAGACAGAGATAGAGACAGATATATAGATAGATATATGATATAGATGATACAGAGATATACGGACCCAATACACCAAAAAAGAAAAAGGGCTAAGACCCACAGGCTTATATAGTTTGAATGCTCATTCATGGTTCTTCCATTTTATGTATTAACTTAGCAAAAACAAAGACCAACAACCACAATTCACTAGCTCCTACAACCAAAACACACAGCAAAGCAAGGGTGGGCCTCTTGCAGAAATTAATTCAAAAGCTGTCAGGCTCCCTTTCACTGCTTCTCATCCCAGCTCACACAGACATGCTCCTTGTATTTTCTTCGACTATAGCTTGCTTTTCCCCCTCCCCATGGCAAAACACAGCTGTCCCGGGAGTTGTACATTTGCATTTTTAGAGCGTCACCATCACTGGGAAAAAGAAATTCCCACTCCCCCTAGAGTCAGCTGTGAATGGAGGAATGATAGAGGCGCCTGAGTTGACCCTGAATCAGGGTGACAGGGCATCCTGACTGATAACCTGTGCATCGTGGTCAACGCAGCTCATGAAGGTCTGTGGCTCTGGTCTGAGACACACAGCTGGAGGGCAGGTGCCATGTCCATAAAGAAAGGCACACGGTCATTGCTACAGGGTGAGTGGTATCCTCCCTTAAATACATATGCTGAAGTCCTAACACCCAGTACCTCACAATGGAACTGTATTTGAAGATACGGTCTTTCAAGTAGTCCCTAGGTTAACGTGAAGTCTGCAGAGTGGGTGCTAATCCCATGACCGGTGCCTTTATAAAAAGAGTAAATTAGGAGGCAGACATGTACTGAGGAGAGAAGACCATGTAAAGACACGGGGAGAAGATTGCCATGGAAAATGTCTCAGTAGGAACCCAAATCCCAACCCCTTCACTTTGGACTTCCGGCTTGCAGAACAGTAAGAAACTAAATGTCTCTCGGTTAAGACACCCAGTGTCCGAGAAGGCAGCCCAAGCAAACTAATACCATTGTTCAGAGAAGGGAAATCTGCTATTATAACCAACACACATTTTACGGTAAGAAATACCAATATTACTCCAAGAAATACCCATTAAAAGACTATTCACCTAATTTACGAACATACAGAAAATAATAAGACTTTTTAAGCTACTCACCCTAAGGAATAGTAGCGTCAGACTGACTCAGCATTGCATGAAATGGGGGTCCTACCCCACTCACTGTTCACCTATTTACATGTTATCTACCTTCTGTCAATTTTGTTTGTAAAAATACTCATTTTAATACAACAACTAGGTAAACAGCATTTCAGTCATCCTACCTCTGAGTCACTTTAGTGACTTAGTCTGGATCTAAGGAATTTTTCTGACAAGTTCTCTGCACATTCTACCTTTCTACTTTGCTCATGAAAACACCCTGCTGTCCTATTCAATGTGAACTTCTCTTCATTTCAATGTAAAACAAAAAACACATACCTGTATGAATTTAATGAATAGAGAGCACATATCCTGTGTTTTCAAGAATCATCTTTATTCAACCAAGGCCAAAGTACCACGTGATTAACAGAAAAGCATCAAGTCACATTAAAGCAAAAGAAAGAACAGAAAATACAGCTTGTTTGGTGTTTCAAGAAAAATATGCCACTTGATAAAAATTTACTTAACAGTTATATAAGTGTAAATCATTTTTTCTTTTGCTGTTATCATTTATTTTTATTTTTTTATATTTTGAGAAAGAGAGAGAGAGAGAGTCAGAGAATGAAAATGAGGATCCAGGGAAGAGGCAGAGAGAAAAAGAGAAAGAATCCCAAGCAGGCTCTGCACTAACAGAGGGCTGGATCCCATGAACTATGAGATCATGACCTGAGCTGAAAGAAGAGTCAGATGCTTAACAGACTGAGCCGCCATGGGGTACCAGGCAGTTAACTGTTTGACTCTTGGTTTTGGCTCAGGTCATGATCTCACAGTTTGTGAGTTCGAGGCCCACATTGGGTTCTGTGCTGACAGCATGGAGCCTGCCTATGGTTCTCTCCCCTTCTTTCTCTGCCCCTCCCCTGCTCACTCACCCTCTCTCTCTTAAAATAAACTTGAAAAACAGACTGAGCCCCCCACACTGAGCCCCAATTAATCCATTTAGATCATTATTTGAAATCCTCTGAGCAGAAAAAGTCTGCAACATCATTTTTTCCCAATAAACCTACAGATGAGCTGAAAACTAGTATCTCTGTGTGAGAAACATTGTCAAACTCTGAATATAAACAGGGAATCATTTCTCCTCTCTTGACTTCATACTATCCAAATCCTCGGCTATAGCGTGAAACTCAACAACCAATTTCAAATGGCATCTAGAACAATGAATGCTTCTTTCCCAACATAGTGAAGAATTACAATAAAAATAATTTATCTTCAACACCTTCCTACTCATGGACAAGTCACTTATGCTGAATCTGTTTAACTTTGCTCTTATAGTGTGATTTAATTTGGGGAAAATGGAGTGTAATAAAGGTCTTTTGTTCCCTAAAGATCTTTCCCTTAAAATCTTCACATGTCAAGGCACCTGGGTGCCCAGTAGGTTAAAGCACTGGACTCTTATTTTTTTACTCAGGTCATGACCTCATGGTTCCTTAGATCAATCTTCACGTTTGGCTTTGTGCTGTCGGTGCAAAGCCTGCTTGGGAGTCTCTCCCTCTCTCTCTCTGTCCCTCCCCAACTCGTGCTTATGTGTGTGTATGTGTATGTATATGCGTGTGTGTGTGTGTGTGTGTGTGTGTGTGTGTGTGAGAGAGAGAGAGAGAGACAGAGAGAGAGAGATGTGTGTACTCTCTCAAACGTTTTTAAAAGTTCACATGTATCAATAGATGTGTCTATACTTGAAGCCATCTTTGTATTCTAATGGAATCCCAGAAACGATTATCAGTACTTAAGCTGTTTTTCTGATTTAAGGAATCTATAAACATGTATACAATTCTTTGTAATACACACTTGGTAGCCAGGTTTTAATTCATAAAGGATCAACCCCCTTTATATTTTTAATCATTGTTTCTTTTTAAAAAATATCAGTAAAATTATAGTGAGAGAAGGTAAGATGATCATCACAACTTGTAGATTATATTCTCACTGCCATAATTTTAAATAATGAAAATACCTTCACAGATAGTTCCCAGATTCCCAGATAGGATGGTAGTATTTTCAGAACAAAAATCCTTGTTGTTTCTGATAAACTAACTATCAGGGGAAAGCTAGTAGTAATAGCATTTCATCCGATTTTTAAAAAATTAGGCATAAGCATGTCATAACGCCAGGCTGAGGGATTGGGTTTGAAAGGCAGAAAGCACCTAAAGGAAAATGACTGATCGTACCTGGGAGACACAGTAGGAAAGTTTTGCTTTATCTCTTTTGTATGGCATCGAACATTCCAATTCACATCAATCTGCCTGTAGACAGGCAAGGCAGGTCAAATTAAATCAGAATTTTAAGATCCAATTTGAGCAAATCTGGCTCATGTAGATAAAACCTCCAAGTTCCATCGTGCCAAATACACCATCTTAACCAATTTGCTTCCTTATCTTCCTTTGACATTTTATCAGGTGACATACCAAGAAACACTGATTTTCCTTGGAGAGTTTAATTCACATCTGGTATCTTTTAGAAAGCTTTTCTGACAGGAATAGCAATCATAATATGAAATCACTCTCTTTTAATCACCTCTTTAAATATCACATGATTTACATGCATACAAATTAAAGTTCTGGAAAGAATATGTCAAAGTGACTTCAAGGCTGATAGAGGTGAATCCCTTCCCAAGGCCTCAAAAGAGATTTTGTGACCAGACACATACATTCAACTTTGTTTATAGCACATGGACTGACAGCTGATTGCCCCTGGGAACGTGTAACCTAGTACAACAGTTACATGAATTTCTCGCAAAGGCGTATTTAAGAAACCGGGATTACTGAAGGAAATTCCCACGGGGAAGTTTAGGAATACTGGCCCCAGTAAGGCACAACTAGCTGATTTCATGCACTCTACCATTTTCTCTGTAAAATATCTTCATGGGAGCTGAAAATGTAATCCTTATTTTTTTTTTTTTTTTTTACATTTCTGTGGTTATGAAAATTTATCAGGGAGATAGCAAGATCTACCCCTTCTGTCCATCCGTGTCCTCAAATCCACAAAACCCCTTTTAGGTACTCCTGACAACTCTCTCACCAATGGCTACTCTGGCCTCATTGCTACTCCCTTTGCCTAGAAGGGAAACTTATGGATACTGAGCCCGGCCACTAATAACAGAAGTAGAAAAATCCAGATGTAAGGGCTTATGGGAAATTTTATTTGAGCCCAGTTTACTTGGCTTGGGATGGGGTTAAGCCCCAATATCCCCCCTCACTTCGAAAATTGCAGACATACAACATGCACCATGTGGCTGACCACTCACGGCATTATTTCCTTTAGAAACTAGCATTCCCAGACTTCATGAGGTTCTGGTTAGTTTACCGTTAATAGAAATTTAGACAGAGAATGCTAAAGAGAACAGATACCTCCCACTTATTTCCATGATGGAGGACAGAATTGTCTGATGCTTCATTTTCAGTTATGGATCCTTCATATTTTCTGAGATCTTTGTCCAATTTCTTGACCTTCCTGTACCTCCATTTATTATGTAAAATATACATAAAATATTATCTACCTTATAGAATTACTCTGAAATGTGCACATGTAACTCATTTAGAATAGTCTCTAGCACATTTAGATGCTAAAAATCTAAATGACTGTTAAGTTATTAGGATGTGCAGAAGATACTCAGGATATTAATTTGGATGCTAGAGTTTCCATATGGGGAATTGGATACATTTTTGAACACTGTGGTATGTGGGTTTTTGTTTTAGTGTATGACAAAGTATGGCCACCACCACTAAACATGAAGAAGCCAACAGTCATTTCTGATCTTCTGACACAATACAGAGATCAACAGGGGTGCCTGGGTAGCTCAGTAGGATAACGGACTCTTGATTTTAGCTCACGTCATGATCTCAAGGTCATGAGATCTAGCCCTGTGTTGGGCTTTTCACTGGGTGTAAAGTCTGCTTGGGATTCTCTCTCTCCTTCTGTCCTTCCCCCCCTTGCTCCTGTGTGTTCTCTCTCATAAATCCACACATACACCAACAATTAATAGGAAATAATTCCTTTTAATGAGAGCGTGGGTAGGAAACCCAGGCACCCCAGCCCAGCAACAATAACCAAATCCAGCGGCCTTATCTAAAAAGCAACATGTTCATTAAGACTACTATTCAGTTTCTATTTTCTCAGAATGAATTTAAATTTTGCCTTTCTCCCACTTTAATGAATCTTCTAGGATGTATGCATATTTTAACTTGACCCCACCAGCAACTTCAAAACAACAAATTAAGTTTGATTTCATGAAACAGACCTGGGGAGCCTCCTTTGCAACCACTTTGACTATATTCTGTTGTGTCTCGTGAGTCCTTAGGTTCTGTTTCAGACAAAGCAGTTTCACCAGGGGACGTAAGTGACAATGGAATATGCTACGGAGAGAAATCCTCTGTGGAACATTACCTCTGAGGAGGTTGCTATTTTAACCTGTGAATTTCAGGGGGACAAACTCAGCCCACACTACCTTTAAGCTAAACATCCAATGTCTTTAATAGATAACAGAGCTATTCAATTGATTTGCTTCTTCTCAAGTCTGTATCTTTCAATAGATTTACCATGACCTCTAATTTCTGTTGGCATGCTTTCTACTATTCTATTATTGTTTTTAAGTTGGTGAGGTGTGTTGGTATCTCTTTTATTCTTGCTATTGATTTTTTTCTATACTGGTTTAGAGTTTATGCAGTTTATTGTTCTTTTGAATAAATCAGACTTCGGCTTTGTTATTTTTTTCAATTGTTTGCCTGTGTTTCTCTTTTATTATGTTCAGTATTTCAAGTTTGTGGACATACTTGGGCTTTGTGTTACTGCAATATTCCCAGCTTCCTGGTGGAATCATTTTAAATCTTTTTTTTTTCCCTTTCTATTATAAACATTCAATGCTATCGAGTTCCATCTAAACAAAGTTTCGCTCTGATTCATGCTGATATGGTTTATTTTCCTTTTACTCAATTGGAATTTACTTTCCGATTTTGATTCTTTAACCAACATGTTACATGAAGCATTTCCTTATACTTTATAACTTTACTTTTACTAATACACATGGCAAAGTACTCTGTTCTCACTTCACATAATACCAGGAACAAATTTTCTTCTTTGGTTTAACTTTGCACCTCATTATTTATCCACAATGTTAAATGAACAGAGTTATGGAGGAATTTAAAAATCATTTAAGGATAAGCAAGTTTTTATATATTTCTTCTTTTTTTTTAATGCTTGAGAGAGCACAAACATGAGCAGAGAGAGGGCCAGAAATAGAGGGAGATTCCCAAGTAGGCTCCACACTGCCAATGCAAAGCCCAATATGAAGCCGGATCCTACTAACTATGAGATCATGACCTGAGCTGAAATCATGAGTCAGATGCTTAACCAACTGAGCCACTCAGGTGCCCCTATATGTTTCTATTTAAAACGTGTCCATCCCACACATGGATTCCTTTTTTATTCAACTCTCAGTACAATGATCTAGTGTTACTATTAGTTTTAAATTATTAAAATACATCCATTGTGCTTTAAGACTTAGCCTAGTTTCTTTCAAAACTCCAATCTCAAATTTTATTTATTTTTATTTTTTTAAACATGTATTTACTTTTGAGAGACACAGAGATAAAGCACAAGTGAGGGAGGGGCACAGAGAGAAGACACAGAATCCGGAGCAGGCTCTAGGCTGTCAGCACAGAGTCCTATACGGGGCTCGAACCCATGAACTGCGAGGTCATGACATGAGCTGAAGTTGACGCTCAACCAACTGAGACACCCAGGCTTCCCCAATCTCAAATTTTATATAAATCTTTCTTTACGTGTATTCTCTATCAGAGAGTGACTTTCTCTGTAAGAGTTTTTGAGGATAAAGAGGGCAAATACAGTTGTGTCCTTACATTACTCAGTGTGGTTAACAGTTTGCCTCACCACCCTCGTCCCCCACCCCAAACAAGCCCTATCTGGTTTGTCTGTTGCAATTATCCTTGTTCTTGGACTGTGGGATTCATGAGATGCAGGCCATGCTCTGCCTCACTAGCAGATACAAAACCATGAGGCAGTTCACTTTGGCCATCATGTTTCTTCCCAACCATAGCCACTATTTAGGGCTGTTCTCCAATTCTACAGTTACCTTATATTCTGCCAATGCACACTGTGCTTCGTGTCCCATTACAGGGTCATCACTTCAATATCATGGCCTCCATCTTAAGGCAGTAATGCATTCAGGCATTTTTGGAATCTTTATTTTTAATCTTTGGAAAGCAGATCCGTTTTTGTATATCCCTGTAACACAGTCACTGATTCATCTATGAATAACCAAAACTCCCATCTTCTATGGGGCCCCAGACTTTAAAAGGGATTCTTTTGGAACCCAACTATCTCAACTCTCATTATGAAGATAACAACTCATGGTAGCAGTACAAGGCTACACCTAGCACAGCTAGGACTTCCATCATAGGAGGAAATGAACGTTGGGAAGGACGGCTCTCACACTGCGGATTATGACTTGTAGAGAAGTCAGCCACGAGAACTGGCAGGTATCTGAAGTTTAAAGTTCTTGGTGTTTGGACTAGGAAACAAAGGCACACCACCAACGCACACACACACAGTTCAGTCTTTCACCAAGTCTGCCGTATTTCTTAATACCTCATCAGTTATAAATGCCAAGGCAGCAAAAATAATCTCAGACTACTAGGATATCCAGCCAAGAGTCCCATTATATACTCTCAGGACATAGGACATGTCCAAAAGTAAGGGGGAAAAAAAACCCATGTCACAGTTATTAGATGAACTATTAGATATGTTAAGAATGAGCCTGACACGTCAACACTTTGTCTGAATCTCCCATTTCATGAGCCAATAGAGCCTATTTCTAAGAAATACTTCACTTTCTACTGAGCTTTGGAGAGAAGAATTGTGCTTATAATCCCTACACTTCCGTAGAATGTGTGGGTCTAAAAAATATTGTTTTCTAACCCAGTTAATGAGTAATCTCTTTGGGAAAAGGAATAAAAAAAATAATCTAGTTGAAGCCAAACTTAATGGGGTATTTCTGGTACTCATATTTTTAGCCATGCGTGGAACACAGTTAGCCAAGTCTTACTGGGATCTTTTTCACTATCAGCCAAACATCTCTGCACTTCAAGCACTTTTAAAAGGAAAAATTAATTCTAATTTTAAACTATATTATTTCAATTCACATGTTCCTTTATCCTCACTCTTGCTTTTTTCCACATTTAACAAAATTCAACATGTCCTTATTATAAAAAGCTTTAAAATGTGGGATACAAGGTACATACATCAACATAATTAAGGACATGTATGCCAAGACCACAGCAAGATCACTCTTGACTCTCAAGTGCTAAAAGCCTTCCCTCTGAGGTCAAGAGAAAAATAAGGATGCCCATTTTCACTATTCTTCAACACGGCACATGAAGTCCTAGCCAGAGCAATCAGGCAAGAGGGAAAAAAAAAACCCATCCAAATTTTGTGATGTAATCTTATATAGAGAAATTCCCAAAGACTCTACCAAAAAGCTGATAGAATTAATGACCTAATGCCATAAAAGTGCAAGATACAGGATCAAAAAACCTATCCGTTTCATTTCCGAGTGCTGACAATGAAAAATCTAAGGAAGAAAATATTCGTATTCATAGTAGCATCAAAAACAGTAAACTACTGTAGTGCCTGGGTGGTTCAGTGGACTGGGCATCTGGCTTCCGCTCAGGTCATGATCTCATGGTCTGTGAATTTGAGCCCCGCATTGGGCCCTGTGCTGACAGCGCACAGCCTAGAGCCTGCTTCAGATTCTGCATCTCCCTCTCCCTCTGTCCCTCCCCTGCTCATGCTCTCTCTCTCTCCCTCAAATATAAAGATTATTAAAAAAATAGATCAAAAGTGGCCAGAGGATCCAAATACACATTTTCCCCACAGAAGACAGATGGTCAACAGATGCAGAATAGGTTCTCAATGCTGCTGATAATCAAGAAAATGTAAATCAAATTACAATGAGAGGTCACCTGATACCTGTTAAAAATGCCATTATCAGGTCACTTGGCTCGCTCAGCTGGAAGGGCACGCAACTCTTGATCTTGGGGTGGTGAGCTCAGGCCCCATGTTGAGTCTAGAGATTACTTAAGTAAACAGAATTTTTAAAAAGGCCATTATTAGAGTGCCTGGGTGGCTCAGTCGTTAGAGTGTCCGGCTTCAGCTCAGGTCATGATCTCATGGTTCGTGGGTTCGAGCCCTGCGTCAGGCTCTCTGCTGACAGCTCAGAGCCCAAAGCCTGCTTCAGATTGTGTGTCTCCTCTCTCTGACCCTCCCCTGCTCACACTGTCCCTCTGTTTCTCAAAAATAAATAAAAAACATTAAAAAAAGTTTTAAGAAAGGCCATTATCAAAAAGACAAAACACTAAGAAGTGTTCATGAGGATGTATAGAAAATGAAACCTTTGTGCACTGTTGCTGTGAATGTTAATTGGTGTGGCCAATATGGCAAACACCAGGGCAGCTGTTCACAAAATGAAACATGTGATGAACAATTCCAATTCTGGGTATCTATCCAAAGAGAATGAAAACACCAACCCCAAAACATATAATATAACCCCATGTTCATTTTGCCATCATTTAAAACAGCCAAGATATGCAAACAAACTTTACCAAGAAATGAATGGAAAAAGAAAATGTGCATCTCTCTATATACTATATACACATACAGACCCATGGACAACAGAGTATTATTCAGCAGTGAGAAAGAATTTTCAACAGATGGATGGACTTTGAGTACTTTAAGTGGAGACAGAAAGAAGCAAATACCTTAAGATCTCGCATATACGTGTAATCTTAAAAACAAAGCAAAAACACAAACAATAGCAAACTGAATTCATACATACAGAGAACAGTTTGGTGGTTACCAGAAACAGGTCATAGAAAATGCGCAAAAGGGTTGAAAACTAGAAACTTTCAGGGATAAGTCATGTGGATATAATATATAAGACATTGACTACAGCTAATATGTACTGCATATCTGAAAGCTGAGGATGAATCAGATATTGACTCAAATTACTGTAATCATTGTGCATTATATATAAACTCCGAATCATTATGTTGTAAATCTGAAACTCAAATGTTGTGTATTAATTGTATCTCAATAAAAATTAGCACAATAGAGATGGTATAAGATATCCATGGATTATCATTTTTTCTTTTTAATGCTTATTTTTGAGAGGGGGAGGGAGAGAGGGAAAAGGGGAGGGAGGGAGGGAGGGAGGGAGAGAGAGAGAGAGAGAGAGAGAGAGAGAGAGAGAGAGAGAGAGAGAGAGATGGAACTAGAGAGAGGAGCACAGAGAAAGAGGGAGACACAGAACTTAAAGCAGGCTCCAGGCTCTGCCTGTCAGCACAGAGCCCAATGCAGATCTCAAACCCAAGAGCCATATTATCATGACCTGAGGTGAAGCCTAATGCTTATCTGACAGGGCCACCCAGGTGCCCTAATTAGAATTTCTGTTCTTCCAAACATTAGCTTATTACCAAGAACAAGTTATATCAACTCTCAGAACCACAAATTGATTTTTAAATAAATATAGTCACATGCATATTTTTCTAACTTATTACAGAAAGAAATCCTTAAATGGTAGCTATTATTTTTAATAAACCTCTAATCAATAACTAGCGTTTAGGTATTCTCAGTTCTTTCACGAAGAGCCACAAATGAGAACATTAAAGTGATCAGTAATTTTCTTAGAAGAGTTCATCAGTTATAAGATCTCAGAATGGAGAAAAACTGATAGATTATTATAAATAAAATGAGGATCAAAGAGTCACAGAATTTAAATAAGTTGATCGCAAAACTAAGCCTCCTGCTTCATTAGAGGTCACCCTTTCCTTAAGGGTTACATTCTTAAATTGTGCAGTGTAACCTATCAAAAGTCTCTAAGGTTGCAATAAATTCTGGTCATGAAAACACTTTTTGATTGATTTTCAAGGGACTCACCTGAGAAATCTGCATGAGTCTAAGAACTCAACCAAATTCTATGAAACCAATTCACCTTAGCAATAACGCCTGCCAAAAACATACACTTCTCTCAGTCTTCAAATTTAACTCAATATAAGAACGTTAATTTGAAAAAAAAAAAAAAAAGCTGATAAATTTATGAAAGGTCTACATTATCAGACTTCCAACAGTGTAGGTCAATACTTGCCCAAGATGAACAGAGACCATATGCATATTTTATAGATAAAATATTAGTAACAGAAAAATTAGCAAAAATGGTCCTGGTTTTAGCCACATTTAAGAGAAGGAACGGCCCAGTTTCTTCTCAAGATCACTCTTTAGTCAAAGGTTCTCTCTCCTTTTATATAATTAGAAAAGTATTATGAATAATTATGTCCCTAAGCTCCCATTATGTTCTGAAAATTAGAATTAGATCAGGTGGTTAGCCACTTACCAAACATTCTAACAAATGTGCCCAGAAATCTTGAAAATGAAGAAAAAATTCATTAATTGGAAACCCATGTGTTTCAAGGAAGCAAGTCTATTCTTTTAGAGCTACATATGCCCAAAAGAAATAGAATTCCACAAGAGGCAGAATGTTGAATTTAATTGATAACATATGCACTATACTAAAAAGTTATAAATGAGTAACCGTTTGAGAGCACACTTCAGTCTGAAGTATAGACTCTTTGAAATGACTTCTTTCTTAAGTGCTTTAATGTAGTTCCTTTTCCTTATTCCTTGACACTGTAAAATGACCTCTTATCATTTCAAAGCCCATCTGATTGAGCCTATTATTTTAATTGGTGACTCCACTGAACTGAGCAGAAAAGCAAGGCAGCATACTAAGACTGATCAGTTAAAGCAAGTAAAATTCATCACTTTTAGATTTTTTTTGACAATCTTGGAGAAAAGAAAATGTATTTTACTTTGTGGAAGAGATAATCTAGTGTCGGGCAAAAAGATGTGCAAATATGAAGATGTCACCAACTCACCTGTCCTAATCGATCCAATTTCCCAAAGCACTCCATTATTTATCAAAGTGTAGGTCGCCTACCGGGGAAAGGGAGGTGGTCAAATCTGAAAATCCAAACTTCTGAGAATTAAAGGTGTATGTTCCTAGCATAGTTCACTGTGGCACTGATTTATAATTCTACCTTATTTAGACTCACAAGTACAACTTATTTGCAGCTAATTATTTAGGTCAGCAAATAGAGCTGGTCTCAAGCTGGACTCATACATACACTTTTTGTCAAAAAAGGCAAAACCAAGACAGATGTCTTAATGCTTAGGCTCACACAGGCACATTACCACTTGTGCCAGACTCTGTCTATCAAAGAAAATCTCAAGGACAATACAAATTAAAGGGATAGAAAAACAGTCTTTACACCGTGGCAAGACCATCTATACATTGATTTCATGGAAAGTGACAAGGAGAAGAATAATCAAGGTCATTTTGGCAAACAGCATACCACAAATAGTTTTTACCAAGTGAATCAACACATGTCAAAAATTTTTTGTCCCATAGAATATTTTTTTTAAAAAAACACTCAACTTTCCTTGATATCAACATCTCACTGTGAGCTTCTTAATCATCATTCTCAAAATTCCTATGAACATAAATATATTTTTATCCATTCTGATTCTGGGTAATACTGAGTAAGCATACTCCATCTGCTCTCAGCTACTGAATCCAATTAGAAAACCTGAAAGGACTGGGGAGAACAGCTGTGGGAAGACTATGAAAAGAAGGAGTAGCAGGTACATTGAGGAAAAAGACCCAATTTGAAGTAGCACTGAACTGTTAACACGGTTGGCGTTGTTCTCATCACCCGCAATGGTCGCTAGCCTGAACTCAATGACACAAACCACAGTGGGGACTGTGGCACACGCAGAGCTCTCCAAGGTATGAACTGGAAGAAACAAAAGGAACCCTTAATGCTCAGTAGGGTATGGAAGGAGACCTTTTTGGGGGGTCTATTTTCTTTCTACTGTTCTCTTATTGCACAGCTCAGCAGCCAATCTCCATGGAGGCGGCAGAAGCTAATAGAAACTACATGAGGCTCAACACTGAGGAGTGGAAACTTCCTTCTTTATTCAGTAAAACCACAGAAATAAGAGGCAAAGCCATTCCACATGGTTTTATTTTTCCTCACTTTCCCTTCTTCCTTTACTCCATATCAGACACAGACATAATCATACAACCATACAGCAGAGCAAGTTAATTAGTGCTCTAAGTTTTTGGCTGAATGACAAGGGTAATCTCATCAAAGAGTAAATTACAGGGAAGACTGCAAAGTGAATGAAATTCAGAAAAGAAACACTACACAGGCTTTTTTAAATAAATTCCTAGGGCTCACTCCACGCTGAACATGCATGATTTGTTCTTTTTCTTTTTTAATTTTCTAATGTTTGTTTATTGTTGAGAGAGAGAAAGAGAGTGCAAGTGGGGAAGAAGCAGAGAGAGAGAGAGAGAGAGAGAGAGAGAGAGAGAGAGAGAGAGAGAGAGGCAGGCAGGCACAGAATCTGAAGCAGGCTTCAGGCTATGAGCTGTCAGCACAAAGCCCGGTGCGGGCAAGAACTTGTGAGACCTGAGCTGAAGTTCGAAGCTTAACTGACTGAGTCACCAAGGTGCCCCGAGATTTGATTGTAATACGCTTATCAAAAACCTAGAAAACCGGACTAATAGAGAGACAATCATCCAGGTTCCAGGATGATCAGTTGGGCAGTACATGCATAGCATCAATTCGAAGAGCAATGCAAAGACTTGGAAAAATAAGCTAACAATGAAACTTAGAGCCAATAAAAGCACATTAGAACTTGTAGCCTGAACTTAACCATGTTCATTGCTTAGCAACACAAAAATAACACCATCCTCACTAGCAACTTGACAAGAGCCAGAGTTTCTTACCATCATACTAAAAATAACCAGGTTACAATTTATAATTATCTGGCGTACAAAGGAACATCATAAAAGTAAACTCACACCAAAATTACGCAGCCAATTATATGGTAGACTTTGAACTGACTCTTACAAACATGCTACAATAGGTGATTTTTCTTTTAAAAATAGAAAAATCAAAAAGGTCAAGAGAGAAGAAGATTAAGAAATAAATGGCAATTTTAGAGCTCAAAAATTTAATAAGGGAAGTCAAAATCTCACTGGAGGGTTTCTTAGTAGCAGAATGGTTGGAACAGAGAAAAGTCAATGAACTCTTGAAGATTATTTTCTGTTCATCTAAATAACAGAGAAAAAAAGATGGAAAAAAAATGCATAGAACTTCAGAGATTGTTAGACATTCCTAAGGACTCTCAAGTCCGTGTCCGAGGTATCCAAAAGGTATCCAAAAGTACCACACAAAGAGTGTGGTACTAAAAAGTATTTGAAGAAATACTGGATGAAAAATTCTCTAATTTAGTGAAAGACACAAATTTACAAATTTAAGGAATTCAGTGAGTTCAAATTGTAATATATTAAGTGGATCTTTCTCCAGAGCCATCATAATCAAACTGCTGAAAACAAAACACAGAGAAAAATATGGAAGCAGCGAGAAAACATATTAACAATAGCAAATAATCCAAAAGACAGTAGATTTCTTAGCAAAACCACAGTGACTAGAAGTGGCACATCTTATTTTCATTTATGTTTAAATAAAATTTATATATATTTAAGGGGTACAACATGATGACTTTATATACCACATATTATATATAAATAATTAACTACCAACAAGCTAACATATTTCCTTAGTCATTCTGTGTAGGAGACTTTTAAAAAAAAAAAAAAAATGTTTATTGGGGGGGGTTGCACAGAGAGAGACAGAATATCCAAAACTGGCTCTGCACTGACAGCAGAGATGCTCATGTGGGGCTCGATCTTATGAGCCCCATGTTAGACACTTAATCAAATGAGCCACCCAGGTACCCCTATGTATGAGATACTTGTACCTGAAATCTACCTTCTTGAATATTTCCAGTGCTCAACACATTATAATTAAATGTGTTATATAAATAATTATATATGTGTGTATATTAGATCTCTAGACCTATCCTGTGCTCTGTACCCTTTTATCAACATCTCCCCACTTCTACCTCCTCTGGCCATAAGCCCCTGGGAACCACTATTCTACTCTATTTCTTTGAGTTGCCTTTTTGTTCCTTTAGATTCTACACCTAGTTGTCTTTCTCTCTCTAGCTTATTTCACTCAGCATCATGTTTTCCATGACCAGTGACTTAAGTGCCATATTTTCAAAATACTAAATAAAGTCTGTCGACCTAGAATTCTGAACCCAGGGACAATATTCATAAATAATGAAGTTAAAGTGACAACATTTTTTGATCAAGAAAATGAAGAAAATCATAGCCAAAAGATGTGATCTTAAAGAACTACTAAGGAAAAGTCTTAATATAGAAGGAAATGATTTCAGAAGGAAACTTAAAAAATAAGAAGGAAAGCTAGAGAATTGTAAATTAGCTATTCTCTGAAGTCTTCAAAACAGCTTTGACATTTGCAACAGTGAAGCCATTGCTTAAGAGGATTTTTTTTTCCTCTTTGGAAAAACATTCTATGCTCTGAGATTAGAAGAACACATAGTTCAAAGGTCTATACTACCCCAAGAAAACTACACATTAATGCTACACCTATCAAAATACCACCAGTAATTTTTTACGGAGCTAGAAGAAAATTTTGAAATTTGCATGGAACTACAAAAGCAAAAAAAGCAAAGTGGGAGGCATCACAATCTCTATCTTCCAGCTGTATTATAAAGCTGTAGTGATCAAAACAGTATGGCACTGGCACAAAACAGGCACAGATATCAACGGGGCAGAAAAGAAACCCAGCAATGGACCCATGACTGTGTGGTCAAGTCATCTTTGACAAAGCAGGAAAGAGTATACAATTGACAAAAGATAGTCTCTTCAATAAGTGGTGTTGGGAAAACTGGACAGTAACATGCAAACGAATGAAACTGGATCACTTTCTCACACTACACACAAAGATAAATTCAAAATGAATGAAAGACCTAACTGTGAGACGGAAAATCATCAAAATCTTAGAAGAGAACACAGGCAGCAACTTCTGTGACCTTGGCTGGAGCAACTCCTCGGTAGACATGTCACTGGAGGCAGAAAAACAAAACCAAAGACCAACTGTTGGGACATCATCAAGGTAAAAGTCTTCTGCACAAAGGAAACAATCAACAACATTAAAAGAAATTTTAAATAGATCAAGATGTAGCATTTAAGACAACAGAGTTAAAACAAGAAGGTGTCCGGTCCCTTGCCCCGGCCGGCGGGGTGGTAAATCCTTGCGGTCCGTTCCTGAGGGAGGGAGAGAGAAATAGGGCAGGAAGGGGAGCACAGAGAGTGAGGCAAGACAGGTGATTTCTGATCAAGCCCGTTTATTGAAAAAGGAATTAAACCTTTATAGGACTAGGGGTGGGAAACTGGCCCAGGTTGGTTGCCAGGTAACAGAGTCAAATGATTATTAGAAAAAGGGGAAACCGAAACTGAAACTCTGAACACAGCATCAAAAGAAGCGCCCAGACTTTTGTCTGCAATACTGGGCAGCGGAAGATTAGCGCTGCATAAACCCGAATGCGGTTTGATCTTTTGTTCATTTTGGCTTTTCT